>NW_004444013.1:7846343-7878609 GCF_000243295.1 Trichechus manatus latirostris
CTTCACCTAAAGTACAATTAAAAAAAAAAATAATGCTACATTGGTCAAAGAATAGACAATGGAGCAATGGAATAGACTAGAGAAGCCAGAAATTTGCCCAATACATGTGAGTATTTAATATGTATTGTATGCACCAGTACATTCAATATTTTTTTACAGTTATCCTCGAGTCAGTTCTGACACATTTAATATATGACAAAGGATATCCATGAAGTGTGATTGAGTGAGAAAAATAAGACACATTGAAGTTTTTATAATAGGGCACCAAAGGAAGTCCAATACTGTATGTGGGTGTGTAATATACACGCATATATGTTTGTGTATATATATATATATAAAAACCCAATGCCTTTGAGTCAATTCCAGCTCATAGTGACCCTGTAGGACAGATTAGAACTGCCCCATAGGGTTTCCATGGAGCGGCTGGTGGATTCAAACAGCTGACCTCTTGGTTAACAGCTGAACGCTTAACCACCATGCCACCAGGGCTCCCATATGTTTGTATACATGGTTACGTGAGTTGGGGGAGTGTAGATGGGGGAGAGGAGGAGTAGGGGCCTGCAGCCAAAAGGAAAAAACAGCAGCGCTAAGAAATCACGAGCATATATGACATTATCGCATGTATGCATTTGCATCAAGTTCATATGGCTACCCACCGGCCACTCTGTGGGAGAATGATGTGGCACTTCCGTAAAGATTACAGCCTTGGAAACCCTATGGGGCAGTTCTAGTCTGTCCTACAGGGTCACTATGAGTCGGAATCGACCTGATGGCAATGGGTTTGGTTTGGTTTCGGTATGTATGATTAATGGTATGTTAAAATGCAGTTTCAGCTGAAGTCCGAAGACAGTTGAAACTACATTCCAAAGTGAGATGGCAGACACCCTCACTTATCACTCACTCCACAAATACACAGTCAACGGCTGTTCTGTACGAAGCACTGTTCTCGACTGCAAACAAAATACAGGGCCTCTCTCACATAACCGACACTAGTGGATCTGCACCATGAAGTGCTTACCAAAAAGACAGTGAGGGAAACCTGTTACAGGCCTCGTTTGCCCATATCCCGAAACAAAAACAAATGCAAACCCATTGCCATCCAGTGGATTCCAATTCATGGGGATCCCATGATTTACACAGTAGAACTGCTCCATAGGGTTTTCTTGGTTGTAATCTCTAAGGAAGCAGATCACCAGGCCTTTCTTCTGAGGCACTGTTGGGTGGGTTGAAGCCACCAACCTTTAGGTTAGAAGCCGAGTGCCTAACTGGTTGCACCACCACTGTGTGCCCACATCCCAAGTATTAAAGCGTCAGGGCTAGCAGTCTTGGCTGAAGATGGCAGAGAGCCACTGCAGGCAGCCAGTCCTCCTCCCTTTCCAGTGGGAGCATGGGGAATACCTAGCCCTCCTCAGCCTATAGAAGGGTCTCCTGTGGCGTCCTGCAGCTCAGGAGCAGGGTGGACCGGGGTCTGACTCCTCGGGGAATCCATTTAAACATTTTATAAATTTTTATAATTCATAAAATATTTTATAAAATATAAATCTTTTATTTTTAATAAATATCTTATAAAGTTTTGCTAAAGGCTCGCATTAAAAGACCTCTTTAAAGTGTGGAAAAGCAAAGATGTCACCTTGAAGACTAAGGTGCACCTGACCCAAGCCATGGTGTTTTAAATAGCCTCATATGCATGCGAAAGCTGGACAACAAATAAGGAAGACCAAAGAACTGACGCCTTTGAATCGTGGTGTTGGCGAAGAATATTGAATATACTGTGGACTGCCAGAAGAACGAATAGGTCTGTCTTGGAAGAAGTACAGCCAGAATGCTCCTTAGAACGTCTCACATACTTTGGACATGTTGTCAGGAGGGATCAGTCCCTGGAGAAGGACATCATGCTTGGTAAAGTAGAGGGTCAGCAAAAAAGAGGAAGACCCTCAACAAGATGGACTGATCAGTGGCTGCAACAATGGGCTCAAGGATAACAAGGATTGTGAGGACAGCGCAGGACCAGGCAGTGTTTAGTTACATTGTACACGGGGCCCCTGTGAGTCAGAACAAACACGACGGCACCTAACAACAAGGGCTTGCATGGTAGAGGGAAGGAGAGGTGGCTGTGTTGGGTTCTCTCCACTCTCAGGCTGTCGTTTAATATTTTCCCCATTGAATCCCTTACTACTGCAACTCGGGGCTTGGATTTTTCTTCAGTTCTTTCAGCTTGAGAAATGCCGAGCGTGTTCTTCCTTTTTGGTTTTCTATCTCCAGCTCTTTGCACACGTCATTATGATACTTTGTCTTTTCAAGCCACCCTTTGAAATCTTCTGTTCAGCTCTTTTACTTCATCATTTCTTCCTTTTTCTTTAGCTACTTGACATTGAAGAGCAAGTTTCAGAGTCTCTTCTGACATCCATTTTGGTATTTTCTTTCTTTCCTTTTTAATGACCTCTTGCTTTCTTCATGTATGATGTCCTTGATGTCATTAGTGTTCAATGTGTCAAATCTATTCTTGAGATGGTCTCTAAATTCAGGTGGGATATACTCAAGGTCATACTTTGGCTCTTGTGGACTTGTTCTAATTTTCTTCAGTTTCAACTTTAATTTGCATATAAGCCATTGATGGTCTGTTCTGCAGTTGGCCCCTGGCCTTATTCTGACTGATGATATTGAGCTTTTCCATCATCTCTTTCCACAGATGTAGTCAATTTGATTCCTGTGTATTCCATCTGATGAGGTCCATGTGTATAGTTGCCGTTTATGTTGTTGAAAAAAAGGCATTTGCAATGAAGAAGTCGGTGTTCTTGCAAAATTCTATCATGCTCTCCGGCATCGTTTCTATCACCAAGCCCATATTTTCCAACTACTCATCCTTCTTGTTTCCAACTCTCAGATTCCAATCACCAGTAATTATCAATGGAACCTGATTGCATGTTTGATCAATTTCAGACTGCAGAAGCTGGTAAAAATCTTCAATTTCTTCATCGCTGGCCTTAGAGATTGGTGCATAAATTTGAATAACAGTCATATTAACTGTTCTTCTTTGTAGGCATATGGATATTATCCTATCACTGACAGCTTGTACTTCAGGATGGATCCTAAAATGTTCTTTTTGACAATGCAATGCCATTCCTCTTCAAGTTGTTCTTCCTGGCATAGTAGACCATATGATTGTCCAATTCAAAATGGCCAATACCAGTCCATTGCAGCTCATGAATACCTAAGATATCAATGTTTATGTGTTCCATTTCATTTTTGACGATTTCCAATTTTCCTAGATTCATACTTTGTATATTCCACGTTCTGATTATTAATGGATGTCTGCAGCTGTTTCTTCTCATTTTGAGTTGTGCCACATCAGCAAATGAAGGTCCTGAAAGCTTGACTCCATTCACGTCATTAAGGTCAACTCTACTTTGAGGAGGCAGCTCTTCCCCAGTCGTCTTATGAATGCCTTCCAAGTTGGGGGGCCCATCTTCCTGCACTATATCAGACAATGTTCTGCTGCTATTCATAAGGTTTTCATTAGCTAATTCTTTTCAGAAGTAGACTTTCGGGTCCTTCTTCCTAGTCTGTCATAGTTTGGAAGCTCAGCTGAAACCTGTCCCCCATGGGTGACCCTGCTGGTATTTAAAATACCAGTGGCATAGCTTCCAGCATCACAGCAACACGCAAGCCCTCACAGTACAACAAACTGACAGACACATGCGGGGAAAATAGGTAATGATCACATAATCCCTCATCCAAATGGGACACTTCTGAGCATGACAGCATTCAGCTTGGGCAAGAGGCACAAACCAGGACCATCCTGGGTAAACTGGGATGTCTGGTTCCCATAGGCACAGGATGTGAGCGGGTTTCTCATGAACCAGTGGGGCCGTATGAGACCAAGCTGGCAGGGGGTTGTCCGGAGGGCCACCTAGAGGGGCCAAGACGTCAGTGGAGAGAGGCTGGGGGTACCTCCAAACCTAGGGCCTGAGGAAGAGGTAAGAGACCAGCTGGGAACTCCAGGTGAGATTCTGAGGACTGGAGAATAGGGGGTGTCCCTGAAAAAACAGGGAAATGCCCACGTGAGAAACAGTCTGCTCTGGCCATTTGCTAAGTGCAGAGAAGCCTCCTAGGTTGGAAGGCACTCAAAATATACAGTGGCCACAGTCATGGGCTCAAGCATACCCACAATGGTGAAGATGGCGCAGGGCTGGGCAATGGTTCATTGTGTTATGCATGCAGTCACCATGAGTAGGAGTCAACTCGATAGCACCTAACAACAACAAAGCACAGAGACCTGAGACATCAGAGCAACAGGATCAATCGATAAAACGTCCCTCTCTCCTCCACCCCAACCCCAATCCCTGATGGCTCAGCAACCACAGCCACCAAGCTGGAGGAGTAGGAGATGCATGGAGGGAAAGAGAGACAAGTCGATCAAGCCCCTTTCTAACTGCTGGTTTCCCACCCACGACGTGGGCGGGGTGGGGCAGGGAGCACACTGACTTCAGGTGGAATTTGCAGTTTGATCATCACACAGGCACTAGGCACACTGATGACTGAGTGACGTGACATAAAGTGACCACAGCACAGGACAGTTATTGTCTTAAGAGTGACTAGAAAAACCTGCCCACGTTTTCAGCTGATGGCAGGGGAATAATGAAGGTAAGGGACATTGGGAGACAAAGACAGAACTACTTCATTTCAGGAGCACATTTGTTCAACTTGAGTTTCAGCAAATCCTAAAATATTTAAATGAATTGCAATTCAAAAATCGACATGTATCTTTCTCTCCCTATTAGAAGAATGTATTCTCTGTGCTCCCAGTAGAAGACACTATATGATGGGGGCCATGAATAGTTGCCTTGTATCAACCCCGTGGGGTAGATACAATGACCTCTGGAGGCCATTAATAGCTGTACAGGTTCAGCACCAAAAACAGAATGGTTACTGTTAGTTGCTTTCAAGCTGGCTCTGACTTATGGCAACCCCATGTACAATAGAATGAAACGTTGCCCAGTCCAGCGCCATCTTTGTGATTGTTGGTATGCTCAAGTTCATCGCTGTGGCTACTGTGTTGATCCATCTCATTGAGGAGTTCCCTCATTTTTACTGACCCTCTACTTTACCACACATGATGTCTTTTTCTAGCGATTGGTCTTTAATGATGACATGTCCAAAGTGAGTGAGCCAAAGTCTCACCATCCTCACTTCTAAGGAACGTTCTAGTTGTATTTCTTCTAAGGTTGATTTGTTTGTCCTTCTGCCAATCCATGGTATAGTCAGTGTTCTTCGTCAAAACCATGATTAGAATGCCTCCATCCTTTTGTCACCCGAGATACCCATAAAAAACCAAACCTGTTGCCATTGATTCCGGCTCATGGTCACCCTATAATCCCTCCCATATGCCCCTCTGTAGATTTTGCTTGAGAGGTGAAGGCAGGCTCAGAGGAGGAGAAACTGTTCTGAGGAATGGAAGGCAGAAATGATCTCCTGTGGGATCGAGGCTCCTCCTCCTGTGACTGAGAAGGGGTAGGACTTGGGGGATGTACAGACCTGGGCCCTCTTGTAGCTAGTTCTCCAGCTGGGGTGAGTGCAGGGTAGCTGTTGGGCTACCCTGAGCTTAGAGAGTGAAGACTGAATGGAAAGGATACTCTGAGGGGCTTCAGGGCCCAAGAGATGGCCAAGGAGAAGCTTGCCAGGAGCATCATACAGCAAAGGGCAAGAGGGTAACTATAGCAACCTACACCAAAGGCAGAAGGACCCTCCCCGTTCTCCAGGTACCACTCGGATTCTTACATGACTCTAGGGGTAAGGGAGTCCCTAGGTGGTGCAAACAGTTAATGCACTTGGAAGCTAAGGGTTTGAGTCTACCCAGAAGTGCCTCAGAAGAAAGGCTTGGCGATCTACTTCTGAAAACTCAGCCATTGAAAACCCTATGGAGCACAGTTCTACTATGACACACATGGGGTGCCATGAGTTGGAATCCACTTGATGGCAAATTGTCTAGGGATGAGGTGGGGCTTCTAATACATGACTGAGATGAGATTTCTTGGCACTCTGGTGTGGAAGGCTTACAGGCAGATTAAATACAATCTGAAATAATCACGATCACGTGATACAAAATAATAGCCACTTGTGTCTAGAACACAACATATTTGGACTATACCCATCTATGCTCTGAACAGGAGTATAAGGGAAAGCCACGGGAAGCAGAGGTTAGAGATTTTCACATTCCCCAACAATTGCTCAACGTTGATTAGTTTGCTCTTTAAATTAAGCTCATCAACCTAAGGTGAGACTGGGGAAGACATTCACCTGGCACAGCACTAATTCTACATTCTATAGCATTCTCCCAGGCTTGAATCTATTTCCTCTACCAGCTTGTATTCTGGCTCGAGAGGAATATAATTATTTCATCATTACTCTTGAGCGCACTTTACTCTGCTGTTCTGGGGCTGCATGTCCCAGCCATCCTCTAAATCCTGAACGCCTGAAGGCTCAGTTCACCTCTCCTCACCCCCTCCTCTTCTCGCCTCTTCTTGCCTCGAGCCTTTTCTTCCTTTTCCTTCTCTTCCCTGCCTTTCTCTTTGCTTTCTTTCCTTTCATTGTGTTTAGCTGCACTGAGCTGGCCCCCAACTCACGGCAACCCCATGCACAACACAACAGAACACTGCCCAGTCCTGTGCAACGCCCATGATCGGTTGCAGGTTGGACTGTTGTGATCCATACAGTTGTCATTGGTTGATATTTGAAGGTAGATCGCCAGGCCTTTCTTCCTAGTCCATCTTAGTTTGGAAGCTCTGCTGAAACCTGTTCAACATCATAGCAATACAGGAGCCTCCACAGACAGACTGTCTTATGTTGATGACAGTTTTAAGTTGATGACCTTTCTACGTATTTCTCCAGTTCAACCTCTCCCCTGATTTCTAGACATGTATGTACAACTGCTTACTAAATTTCTCCAGGTAGGCATCTCAAACTTAAGTTAAAAACATAAGTCTTGAGCCCTTCTATCCCCTAAAAATAGCGGTAAACAAACACACAAACAAACAAGAACCCCACACACACCTTGCCTCCAAGTCTTCTGCCTTTCAGTGGTGGCAACAGCTTTATCCACTTTTTCCACTGTCCTGGAGGCTAGTTCATCAGCAAGTCCTGCCATCTCTGCCTTTAAAATACCCCCATCTGACTCCTTCTCATTGGCTCCACAGCCACCCATCATCTCTTCCTCCTAACTGGTCTCCATTCTTCACCTCCCCCTCGGTCCACCTTCCACCCAGGAGCCAAAATGACTTTCTAAACACACCAACGGAGCACGAATCTCCTTCGCTCGAAACATTCCAATGGCTTTGATTCACACTCAGATTAAAGTCCAATATCCTTGCTACAAGGCTACAAGGCTCTTCAAAAGATCTGGCCTCGACTTCACTCTCTAACTTCGCCTCCTACTGATTCCCACCTCACCACTTTGGCATTAGGCACGTTGGCCGCCTCGCGAATCCTGGATACATCAAGCTTGTTCCAGATTGCTGCCAACGTCTCCAAGAGCCTTCCTCTTTTCACTTGCTTTAAAATAGTACTCCCCCAAGCCTTTATTATCTCACCCTACTTTATTTTTTATAACTTGTATCACTGACCTATTATATATGTAATCTGTTCATTTGATTATTTTCTGTTTCCTCCACCAGCCTAAGTTCATTGAGAATACCCTTACCAGTTTCTGTCAAGTCAGTTCCAACTCATGGTGACTCCATGTGTGTCAGAGTATAACTGACTCCACAGGGTTTTCAATAACTGATTTTTCGGAAGTGGATTGCCAGGCCTTTCTTCCGAGGTGCCTCTGGGCAGACTGTAACCTCCAACCTTTTGGTTAGCAGCCACGTGCGTTAACCATTTACACCACGCAGGGGCTCCTCTATGAGAATGAAGAGTTTGATATTTTTGTTTGCTTGTTTACTATTGTGTCCCCTGTCTCTAGAAAAGTATGTGACACAAATGTTTGGTGCTGTAGGAATGAATGAATGAATGAGCCCCTGTGTAGGATACGGTAACAGGAATGAGAAGCTGCCTTTGGGGGTCTCAGTGCTCAGGAATATTTTATGTCCCTATGTTGTAAATCTCTCTTTTCCCTTCCTCCTACTTCTTCTTAGGAATATGATGAGCAAGAGGTAATGTGGCCTATGCAACTGTGTGCAGAGCTGGGGGATGCCCTAGAATCCCAGGGTGTGGGATCCCTGCTTCCTTTTCTCCACTGAGGATTGGACAGGGCTGAAGCATTACCCTGCCATGACACAAAATACCATAAAAGTAAATGAAACGAAACACTGACAAAGGCCACAGTCCTTAGGGCTGAGGTGGGGCGTGGTCACTGAGTCCACGAAGTCACCATTCTCCCAGCTTGGGCCAGGTCGGTCTTTTGGTGGTAGCAGTGTATGTTGGGGACAGTCCTTTAAAAAAAATAGTAATTATATTATCTTTCTCTTAAAAAGTCAGTTTTGTGAGGCTGAGTGAGCAAGCTGAGGGAAGTACTGAGCTTAGCACACAAACAGAAATGAAAAAAAAGCAGGTGGGGACCACTGTTCTGGAGCACACAGATTTGTCAAATGGCTCTGACTGTGACACATCCCTGGCTCTCTGTTCCTACAATTCTATTTCCACTCCTTCCCCTCTTCGGGAGGAAATTCACAGGAGCATCACAAATGTTGCCGAGCAGCCTGAGTATCAGGGAGGAACCACTAAAGTAACAGATTCGTTTCCATGGTAACAGGCTCAGGACCATTCTGGCTGTCAATAGAATGAGTCGGTTTGATTAATTCCAGCCAAAGTACCCACAAGGAAGAATCAGTGCTTTTAAAATGTGAATGACACAAAGAAATAAATCCAAGAGTCTAGAAATAAGCCCTGTGTCCCAGCCCTGAAATTCAGGGTAGGTTTCAAGTCCTAACAGGTTCCGGGGTGGTGCAAATGGTTTGCACTCAGCTACTAACTAGAAGGTCGGTGGTTTGAATCCATCCAGAGGAGCCTTGGAGGAAAGGCCTGGTGATTTGCTTCCATAAGATTACAGCCGCTGAAAATCCTGTGGAGTGCAGTTCTACTCTAAAACCCAGGGGGTCGCCGTGAGTCAGAATTGACTAGATGACAACCGTTTTTTTTCCCCCAAGTCCTAAGAAACCACCCAACACAATTTTAACACAAATCTGAAGACAGTAGCAAGTTTCCTCTGCTTTGAAGGGAGTGATTCATCAACTTTCAGTGACCTACAAAACCCTTGCCCCTGGAGGCAAACATCCCCTTTGAAAGATTCATTATTAAATCCAGCTGGGTCTACATGACAGCTCAAAGTCATGGTGGCCCAAGTGGCGTAGGCTGGCCTGAAATGCCCTGGAAGGAATTATGGCACAGCCAGCTTTTCCTTTCATTGTCCAACAGATTAGCCACCTGTGCTTCACAAAGGCTTAGCAAGGCATGCCCTAGGCTGAAAGGAATCTAGATAAAAGGTCACATGTTCATTCATTCAGCCATGAAATTAATCAGCACAGTTACTGCATACTTTTACTTCATTGCTGAATTCTATTTTTATTCTAGAATTATTCTGAAGGACTCTGATAGTACAATCTCATTTTGATTGTTCCTCTTGTTTCAATTTCATTAAATTGTCTAGAACTTTTAGAAAAACATCAAATAATTATGACAATCGTTGAGTTTTCATACATTCAACAGATGATCCGTTTTGTTTCTGGTGTTAGTGGGCATCAGTTTGGCTGGGCTGATTTTCCACACTCCTGGTGAAATTTCTCATTATCATGGGCACTAAACTCACAGGTAAATAACACAGGCACGCCGTGTGGCCACCAAAATTCTTTCTGTGACATACGGTTGTTGTTGTTAACTGCCATCGGGTCAGTCCCTGACTTGTGGTGACCCCATGCACAAGGGGATCGGATTTGTGATCCACAGGGTTTTCACTGGCTCCCCTTTTGGAAGTAGATCACCAGGCCTTTCTTCCTAGTCTGTCTTAGTCTGGAAGCTCCGCTGAAACCTGTTCAGCATCATGGCAGTACACATGCCAGCAATGACAGGCAGGTAGTGGCTGTGCATGAGGTGCATTGGCTGGGCATCAAACCTGGATCTCCAGCATGGAAGGTGAGAACTCTATCACTGAACCACCACTATGGCAGAATAACAGAATAATATGATGAGGAACAACGTGACCTTTAAAGAAAGAGACCTGAGGAGAGAATTAGACCTTTCAGAGGTGCCCTCACTGGGCCTGGGTACAGTCCCATCAAACCACCCATAGAGCTATCCTGGACTCCAGCCAAGGAGGAATTAATATGAAAATGGTTCTGCAGCATCGTTGCTTTAGATTCTAAACGAGTTGGAGGGATGTAACAAATAATAACCGTTAATATACTTGGAACCACACCGGCCATAAAAATATCTTAAGCTTATTTCCTGAAAATAATGATCTCAGTAAGCTATCTAAAATAGAAGAAGGGTGCCCTATATAATGGCTGCTGTGTCTCAGGAGTCAATTGAATTCTACAAAGGGCACTGATTATTCTGAAAATGACACATCTAATGTCTTTCAATATCAATAATACACATTTTTCTTTTTTTCACAGTCCAGTCATTTGGAGTCATTGCAGGGATGTGGGGAAGGCTGTGACTTGCTTGGCAAAGCCACGTTCCTTTGCAGGACACTGAGCCTCACAGATAATATGGACATCTGAAAATTTGTGACTATATAAATTTGACAATTGAGGGTTTATTTGTCACAAACTACAATCTCTCTTTATTAATTCAGGATGGCACTAGAGAACTTCCTTCTCTCTTGCAAGCTCAGCACTCCCTAATGTTTAATAAAAGATTAGGTTTCCAAAGAATAGCTGAGCAGGTAAAATGGAATCATGCTTACAAGTGCTAATGCAACAGTTCTCAAATCCTCCCTAAAACACTTATGAAAGAACAGAAATATAATAAAGAATGAAATTAAGCCATAATCTTGAAAGAATTCACAACTAAAGATCTGTGGCACTGGATAAACAAACATAACTGGTATCCTTATATAGATTCATTAAGCTTCCTCTCCTAAAGCGTATAAAAGGAAAGAGAAAAAGGCTCTGGAAAACTCAGCATCTCCTTTGGGCTGTGAGAGCCACAGTGTGGACCACCAGCAAAGCCGGGCAGACACCTTTCTTCCGAGGCAGCACAGGAGCTCTCAGCGTCCTCCCACCTTCGCCTCTCTGTGTCCAAGCAACTCCCAGGTAACACTGTGCTCCCAAGTAGAGGAGGAACTGGCACACTACCTGGGAAGGAGGGTCCTCACCTTCAAAGCACCTCATGTATGCCAAGGAAGAGACAAGACAGTGCTGGGGCACGCATTCTCCCTATACTGTATCTTTCCCACATTTCAGGGAACCAGGAAAGAAGGCTATGGAAACACCCCATCTCAGCTCAGCAGAACCTTATTAGATAAACATTTGCCTTGAAAAACTAGACATTTATAAGCATATTGTCTTAGTTATCTATCTAGTGCTGCTATAATTGAAATACCACAAACAGGTGGCTATAACAAACAAAAATTTATTTTCACATAGTTTAGGAGGCTAAAAGTCCAAGTTCAGGGTAACGGCTCTAAGGGAAGGCTTTCTCCCTCTGTCGGCTCTGGAAGAAGGTCCTTGTCTCTTTTAGCTTCTGCTCCTGGGTGATCTTCATGTGGCTTAGCATCTCTCTTCCCCCATCTCTGCTCTGCTTGCCTGCTTATTTAATCTCTTTTATATCTCAAAAAAGATTGGCTCCAGACACACCCTACACTAATCCTGTCTCACCACAGGCATAGAGGTTATGATTTACAACATGTATTTTTAGGGGACACAATTCAATCCATAACAGTTATCTTGAAATTAATCCATCCTCTAGGCATAGATCTATCAGGATGTTTCTACTAGCACCCGTAGGGACAGGAAGCAGGACAAGGTCTTGCCACAGGTACTGCCTGTCACTAGTCACCAGATCTAGAGACATTTCCTCCTGTTCAAGGATGGACAAAAAAAGAAAACAAAAATCTAACACTGAATTTATGGAAAATTACTCTAACACAAGGAAAAGGGAACATAACTGTGAGTACTCAGAGTCAGTATCTATATTTGAGATTTATTTCCTAAAGGAAGAAGAAGGAAGGAAATTGAACATTTGCTTCTCATCATCAACAGGATGCAAGGAGACCCTGCTGGGGGTGACAGGAGACTGCCAGTTCTTGTAATTACTGACTAGGTAACATGGACCACCACACCAATCTGTCAGTTTGTCATACTATGGTGGCTTGCCTGTTGCTGTGAGGCTGGAAGCTACGCTACTGGTATTCAAATACCAGCAGGGTCACCCATGGTGGACAGGTTTCAGTAGAGCTTCCAGACTAAGACAGACTAGGAAGAAAGGCCTGGCGATCTACTTCTAAAAAAAATTGACCTTATGAATGGCAGCAGAACATTGCCTGATAGAGTGCTGGAAGATGAGCCCCCTAAGTTGGGAGATATTCCAAATAAACAGTGGCTGCAACAATGGATTTGAGCACACCAACCATCGTGAAGATGGTGTAGGCTGGATGATGCTTAATTCTGTGGTGCATGGGGTCATCATGAGTCAGAGCCAACTGAATAGCAACTAACAACAACAATGTGGAACAAGACTACTGCTGAAGACATCTACAAGAACTCTATTTAAGAATTAAAAAAAAAAAAAAAAAACAGCAACAAAAGCAGCTTCTTTAAAGCATTACAGAGTTTTCAGAAATCAAGAAAAGAGCTATATCAAGAAGAGGTGAGTAAAGAAGGAGTGTTCACTGGTCCGGTGGCGGGAGCTGAGAGGATGCATTTTGGAGGCATCGTGGTCTGGAGGGACAAACTTCAGAGTCTGGCCTCTGCCAAGTGCTGAAGATCACTCTTGGTGCAGAAAGTTTCAAGCCTTGGTGCTGGACTGCTAGTGCCCTCCAGCACCTGGTAGAAAAAAATAAAAATAATCTTTGGAGGAAGATAATGTCACCCTAGGCCTCAAAATATTTCCATAAGTGGTATTCAAATGCAATGTCCAGCAAGCTATCAAAAAACAGTATGGCATATAAAGAAACAACGCAGTGAGACTTAAACAATCAGTGGAAACAACAGAGAACAGAAATAGACCCGCAAGGACTTCCAATATTCAAGTTTTCAGATACAGACTATAAGCCAATGAGGCTTACAAAGTTCATCGTGAAGAAAGCCAAGCTTGAAAATTTTGGTAATGAATTGGAAACTATAAAAAGTAACACAGACCATTACCAGACAAAACAAACAAATCCATTGTCATCTCAAGTTGATTCGAACTGAGCTCCATAGGGTTTTCTTGGCTGTAATCTTTATTGAAGCAGATTGCCAGGCCTTTATTCCATGGTGCTGCTAGGTGAGTTTGAACCACCCACCTCTCAGTTAGTAGCCAAGAGCAAACTTTTTGCCCTGCCCAGGGATCCGCTACACAGACATTGTAGGTTTTTTTAAAAAAGAAGAAATTATAGAACTAAAATATACAATAACCTAAAATTAATAACTCAATGAATTGGTTTAATAGTAGATTAGACACAGCTGATTAAAGGATTTGTGAACTCCAATATAGATCAGAAGAAAGACTCCAGAATGAAACAGGTAGAGATATGAGCGTATAAGAAGAGACATAACAGATACAGTGAGACGATCTAACAAAAGATTAATTCCAGAGATGTCGAAGGAGAGGAGAGAGAGAACGGGCAGAGACAACAGGTGAGGATTTAGAGCCTGAGACTTCAAGGCATCTCATAGTAAATCTGCAAAATACAAAGACAAAGAGAAAATCCTACAAACAGCCAGAGAAAAATGAGAGATTACTGTCAAAAAAGCAGTAGGTAATCTGACTGCTGACAGATTACCCTAAAAGAATAGCATTCAGACAGAGTGGTCTTCTCCTCAACAACAACAGAATCCTAAAGACAATGAAATAACACTGTCACACTGTGGATAGGGAAGTGACTATATACCTAGAACTTCATTCCAGAAATATGGGGTACAACTATGAGAATTCAGGAGACCAAATTATAATTACTGGCATTCAAGAGACTGCAATTCAATAGGATTCATAAAGTTCAGCAAACTGAGTGGCTTCTCTGCAGCCCATACTAAAATATAAAGAAAAACAAATCCACTCACAAGAAACACACAACTCCCCTCTCTCACTCTCCCTTCAGACTCCCACCTCCACACGTTTTATATAACATCAGGAAATAACGCTAGTTAGAAAAGTACGGGGCTTTTATGGAAAACAGTGAAAATCTCTGCTGAGAGATAAAAAGGAAAATCAATATTTGGAGAACCAGTCCATGTTCCAGAACAGTAAAAGCGTGTATCTTCAAGGCATCAGGTCTTAAAGTATTGATATTTTTTTTGGAATTAGAAAAAAGGATTCTAAAGTTCATGTGAATAAATAAACCAGGAAGAATAACAGAGGAGAACTGGATCTCCAAATATTAAAGTACATAATGTAATTCAGAATAATTCACATGATGTGGTAAAAACCAAACCAATTGCTATCAAGTTGATTCCAACTCATGATGATCCCATGGGTGTCAAAGTAGAACTGGGCTCCATAGGGTTTTCAATGGCAGATTGTTTCAGATGTAGATTGCCAGGCCTTTCTTCTGAGGCCCTTTGGGTGGATTCGAACTGCCATCCTTTCAGTTAGCAGCTGAGTGTGTTAACCCTTTGCCCCACCCAGGGACTCCTCATGATGTGGCAATGGTATGATAACCAACATACGGATCCATAGCACAGAATAAGTGCTGTTAAAATATGTCTAGACATATCTATGGCATATTATAATATTAGTTCCTTGGGGGAAAAAAATCAAGTGAAATCCTCATCCCGTAAATGAAGGTAAGTTCTAGAAGGACTAAAGAGTTTAATGTTGTTAAATCAAACCACAAAAAAATTAGAAAGATAGGCAACTATTTCACCGATCACTAAACGGGGAATGACTTTTTAATCATAAAAGCAATAGAGCAAATAAAATTTAAAAAATTGCTAGACCTGACTACTTTATAATTTCAAAATTTTACCATGCCAAAAACCTTAGGAACAAAATTAAAATACAAAAAAAAACTTGCAAAATGAGTTCCACGATTGTGACAAACATTTACTACCCTGAATATTGGAGTTTTTATAGCTCAGTAGGAAAGACCGTTAAGGTCACAGAAAATAAAATGCAAATAGCTGAGCTTATTTATTAAAAAAATGCAAATTTAAGTGAGATACTATTTCAAATTTATCAAATAGGCAAAGCTCTGAAGAAATTCTAATGTTGAATGCTGGTAAGGGTGCTGTGAGATGGACACTCTCACCGCAGCTAAGGGAAGTGTAGTTAGTGCAACCTTTCTGGCATGCACTGTCAGCTGTTAACATAAATACTTTGTCCTGTGGAGTCTGGCAGCACTAAGCACAGCTTTTCATTTTCCAGGCTTTGGAAAGTGCAATTCAGATGCATTTTCAGGGCTGTGAGCCAGCAGGAGGTGACGAGAAGTTCAGGCACTGAAGCCAGAGACTTGGCATGAGTGGGGAGATGCTGATTGAGAATTCAGGGAGGAACACGGGAGGTCACTAGAGTTCCAAAGACCACAAGAGCAGGCAGATGGGGAGGTCAGGTTAAAAACGTCTGTCAGGAGCAGAGAGACAGCACACACTGGCATGTCAGTGCCTGGATGGAAGTGCCCATTCACTGACTCAACACATAATGCCCAGAGCACAAACTACAGACTAAGAAGCCCTGGTGGTGCAATGGTTAAGCACTCAGCCTCTAACCGAAGGGTCAGCAGTTCAAATCCACCAGCAGCTCTGCGGAAGAAAAGACCTGGTGATCTGCTCCTGTAAAGATTACAGCCTAGGAAACCATACGGGGCAGTTCTACTCTGTCCTACAGTGTTGCTATGAGTTAGAATCAATTCGACAGCACACAACACAGCAAACTATAGACCAGGCACTGAGTATGTGTTGGGGATACGATCGTGACAAGACTGATGAGGCTAGCACCGAGGAGTTTACAGTGTGCTGGGGGAGACTGGAAAATAAGATTAAAAAAAAAAGAACCGGTAAACAGACAAAATAATGCAAGTTTTCATGAGAATGATGAAGGAAATAAACACACTATCGAGACAGAGTTATGAATGGTTGCAGTTAGTTGCGGTCAAGTCGTCTCTGACTCATGGTGACCTTACGTCTAACAGAATGAAATGTTGCCTGGCCCTGCACCATCTCCATGGTCTTTGATATGTTTGAGCCCACTGTTGAGGCCATGGTGTCATTCCATCTCAATGAGGGTTTTTCTCATTTTTGCTGACCCTCTACTTTACCAAACATGATGTCCTTTCCTAGTGACTGGTCTTTCCTGATAACATGTGCAAAGTAAGCAAGACACAGTCTCTCTATCCCTGCTTCTAAGGAGCATTCTGGCTGTATTTCTTCTAAGACAGATTTGTTCATTCTTCTGGTAGTCTACGGTATGTTCGATATTCCTCGCCAACACCACAGTTTGAACGCACCAATTCTTTTTCTGTCTTCTTTTTTTGTTATAAATGGGCGGGGTAGCTAATTTACAGAGCAAAATAGAAAGCCAGGAGGGGAGACTGGCAGTCAGCCGAGGTCTGGTTGGGTTGCTCAGGTGGCAAACTGGTGCATAGCATCTTGTTTTTGGGGAAAGAAATGTCTGCATTGCTTCTGAAGCCCTCAGCTCTGCTCCTCTTGCTGCCTTCATGAGTCTGGGTCGGGTGGCGGCCTGGTCTGGCTCAGGGAACAGAGGTGGAGAGGCTGGGCTGGTGTCACCCTTCCCTTCTGCAATGTGCTTCCATCCCAGCCAGGCCTGGGCTGTCTGCGGTAAGGGAGCTGTGCTAGAAGTGTGGTTTGTGTGCACACTTCCTCTGGCCTTTTCAGCTTTGGATAATTGAACATTTAAGTGATTATTCCACTTCATAAAGTATAGTCCAGGAAGGCACTGCCACAAATTGCTAAATCAATTTATTTTTGAACACAAATTGTTTTTCTCAAAAAACAGTTTAATGAAGTTTTGATATGTTCCATCTCAGGAATTTTCAGAACACTACACCTCTCCCCCTGTGAAGCCATAGTCACACTAGAAGGCAAAGCACAATGACAAACTGGGGGAATGAGAAAGCCAGATTCCTTGTCCGGCTTAACAAGGTAAATGACTCCACGCACAGACTATGAATAGCACCACGCAGGGCCTCTGAGCATCAGCAGGAACTGTGGTGAGTAACACTCTGGTTTGGAGTCAGAAAAAGACCTGGACTCCAATTTCAGTTCTTCCACTGTGTAATTTCGGGGCAAATTACTTCTGGGCCTCAGTCTCCTCACATCTGAAGTGCACTAATACCAACTTTACCAGGTCTTGCTGAAAATTACGTGACTTAATAACGGCAACAGTAGCTAACATATATTGCGTACTTATTATGTGCCAGGTGTGATGCTTAGCACTATCTGTGAATTCTCAGATGTAAATATCCCTAGGAGGTGAAAACAATCCAATTCCTATTTTAGAGCTGACATATGTAATGCATGGACTACACACTGCTAGTTCTTCTACGAATCTATAAGGTGACTTACTATGCTTATATGTTGTATTCAGAGGTGTTAGATTTGAGGATATCCTGGCCATGGAGATAAAAGACGTATTAAAAAAAAGTGTGTGTGTATGCCTGTGTGTATTTATATATGTGAATGTGCGTGTATGTGTGTACGTGTGTGCATGTGTGTGTGCACATAGATGTCAACAGTATGAAACAAATGCTCTTTTAGAATCAGAAATGTTTCATATACCAGGTCATTGTGAGGTGTAGGTCTCCGCTTTGATTATTACCCTAATCGTTTGTATTGGTTCTGTTGTTACCTGTTAGGCAGACGGCTTATCTTGGCTTCTCACGTCCCAGCTGCAGTTAACGGACAGCAAATCCTGTCTTCTCTCTCCAACTTACTGGCCCTGTCGTTGGTCACCTTTGCCCCCAACCTCCACCCAAATTTCTCATTTCTGGTCCTAATCTGCCAAGAATTTACACTTTAGGTGTCGCACATCTTGAATTCTCTCCTATATTTAAACTTTCTCTCTCTACATTTTAAATCATGTTGTTTTATTTTGGAAGGATCTTTCTTCTAATTTAGATCGAATCACAGAGCACAGAGTTTGGTCAAGGATAGCTACTTTCAATGCCAAAGGAAGAAAGAGCATAAATCAAAAAGTTAACATCGAAAGGTTTCTGAGGATCCTGGAGAAAGACCAAACCCAAAGGTGACCTGGAAAGTTTGGCCAGGGATGGAAGACAAAAATCACTGCTTAATTTTCCAAGTTCACTGATTCAGGGGAAAAGTCGGTGCTTTCAAAAGGACGCTGGAAAATGCCCTGAGAACTAAATATAATGATGCTGTTTTTTATTGAAAGCCCTCTCTCCTGTGTCTGCCTTGTTGTCTTCCCCACATTCTCGAGACTGAGCTTCTGGTAAGCATGATGGAACAACTTATAAATGGACGAGGGTGCTGGTTGAACAAAACATGGACATGTCACTAAAGCGTACATGTGAACAGCGCTGAAATGGCAAATATTTGGTTACACGTGTATTTACCACAACAATAAAAGAAGCGGTAGGAAAAAACAAGCACAGGAAAGACCCTCCTTATTCTGAAAGGAAACCAAGGCAGAGGATGGGACCTGGCCAACCTACTGACTGCTTGAGCTAGGAAATTCTAATGAAGTGTGTCCAGCCCCCATACCCTGCTGCCGTCAAGTCGATTCCGACTCATAGCGACCCTATAGGACAGAGTAGAACTGTCCCATAGGGTTTCCAACTGTAAATCTTTACAGAAGCATCTTTCTCCCGTGGGGCAGCTGGTGGGTTTGAGCCTCCGACCTTTTGGTTAGCAGTCGAGTGCTTTAACTACTGCAACACCAGGGCTCCTGGTTATGAATGGGAGCATTTTACACCTGCGGATCTAGGTCAGTTAGCTTTGTAGCAAATGAAATCCTCCAAGTCTGAGTATCTCAGACTGATGGGATGAAATTAGGCAGAAATGCATCTGAACAGGACTGGGATTACGGAGCAAGGCTACCCCACCTTTCCATCACACTTGCAGTGTTTCACACTGCAAACCAGATTTCTCCCCAAGTGGGGCATTTGACATCACGGGTGTACCACTAGGACAGTCTAGACTATGCTGTTGTCATGACCCCAAAGACTCTGCTCATGACTGTCACTCTAGACCCAGGCTGACAGAAGTACCACCATCTTGTGAGGCCGCCATTTCACCACGAGGCCTGAGGGCTTGCCGCGGTAGGGGAAAGACATGGAGACTCACATGCCAGCTCTGAAATGCTTCCTTCCCAGAAACGACCCACATCATCCTGCTCATGTTTCATTAGCCACATCAAGCCACGCGGCCATGTCTAGCTCCTATGTGCTGGAAGGTGAGGAGATCAGGAAATATTGGTGAGCACCAGTAATGTGTAGAAGTCCATTGATGGCACAAATGGTTAAAAATTCAGCTACTTACTGAAAGGCTGGCAGTTTGGATCTATCCAAAGACACCTCGGAAGAAAGGCCTGGCAATCTGCTTCTGAAAGATCACAGCCATGAAAACCCTATGGAGCACAGTTCTACTCTGCAACACATGGTTGCCATGAGAAAGAATCAACTTGACGGCAGCTGGTTTTAGTAACGTCTACACGGTAGATGCCTACGGTTTTGGCTGTTCGGTATCCACGTTAATGGACAGGTGCCCCAAGCAGGGCCTACTGGCCCCTCTCTCCAGTGTGCCCAATCCACTGAGTGTTAGAAGTGGACAATTCCCAACAAAGTTTATTTAGCCTCTAATACCAATGAATTGGAGTCCCTGGGTGGTGCAAATGGTTAACACATTTGACAGCTAACAGAAAGGTTGGAGGTTCAAGTCCAACCAGAGGAGCCTCCAAAGAAAGGCTTGGCAATATACTCCTGAAAAATCAGCCATTGAAAACCTTATGGGGCACAGTTCTACTGACACATGTGAGGTCGCCATGAATCACAACTAACTTGATGGCAACTGGTTGACCATGAATTAACTGCATCTGGAGGTCAAAGTCTCTCCAGGGACTTTCACAGGAGAAAACAGCCCATTCATGCTAACAGCCTCACACGGCTAATACTATCGTTTCCTGCTATCCAGTCCCCTTGGAGCTACCCTTGTTTTCTGCTCCTTTCTCAGCCTGTTTCTTCAGCTTTCTTATCCATTTTGAGGACCACCAATATTCTCCCAATATGTTCCTTTTCTGCTTAGTAAAGTCAGTTCCTATTACTGGCTTCAAAAACTTCCCCAAACAGAATGCAAAACCCATAACAAAATGCCCAACTGCTGTGACCTGCTGAATGCTATGAGATATATGGGGGCAGTGGTGCTTCAGGGGTAGAATTCTCACCTTCCATGCGGAAGACCTGGGTTTGATTCCCGGCCAGTGTACCCCAGGTGCAGCCACCATCCCTCTGTCAGTGGAGGCTTGTGTGTTTCTGTTCAAGTTTCAGTGGAGCTTCTAGACTGAGACAGACTAGGAAGAAAGGCCTGGTGATCTACTTCCAAAAACCAGCCAATGAAAACCCTATGGATCACAAGGGTCTGATCCATAACTGATCATGGGGATGGTGCAGGGCAGGGCAGTGTTTTGCTCCATTTTCCATGATGTCTCCAGGAGTCGGGGGCTGACTGGATGGCAGCTACCAACAACTGAGATATACAGACCAGTATGGCCTGGCAGGGGGATATGGTAAGTAGTACCAAGTTTGAAGCCAGGAAAACTGGGCTCCAATTTCAGCTCTGTCACTTGTCTTGCTGGGTGAACTTGAACAAACCTGGAAACTCATCTCCACAATGAGGGTCTGGGACGAGCTGATCTTCAAAGTCCTTTCTGGCTTCAGTGGACCATGACAGTGTCACTCTGTGTTTGCTGAGACTAGCACAAACCCTGTATTCTGGTGCCTGATTGCAACCCAAACCAGCCCCCACACTTTGATAAATAACTTGTCAACTCTACACATTGGCTTGGAGTCACGTTAGCCTAGGAAATCGTGAGCTGCTTGTATTTTACACTTCAAATGCCCAGGGGGCCTGGCGTCTACCACCGGACCTGCTGTCCACCTTGGAATTGTTCTCAGCAGCCAGGGCGGCATTTAATGCAGGTAAGCACGCTCATTATCATGTAATTCCGATTGGTCCTGTAGTATGTCCCTTAGTGTTTAGGAATTAGTTAGGGTCCTTCCTTTATATGTCAGCCTAATGCCCAAGAAGCAGAAGAACCTGATGTTTCCAGAACATTGGGATCTATTAATATCGATAAAAATCTCGATTCTGAACCCTCAGCTCCATGTCTCTGACTAGAAGAGCTCCAGGAGGTGGGCTGGGAGAAAATCCTAAGTATTTCTCAGCAGGTGGGTGCAGGGATGAAAAATGAGAGACCTCTGCCTCTGAATAAACTCCACCTCTGATTAAAATTCTGCCAAGAATACAAGGGTGATGTGCTGAGATATAAAGACTCGCTAAATCAGAAGTGCCTCTCTGTACTCATTATTCTTCCTGCCTTGAGCTGCAGTAGACACTCTGTCACGTTTATGTTTATAAAAAAGGGATTTCTCAGGATATCCTGCTGTGGAGAAGGGAGACTGAACACTGGGCTCTACTGGGGACACTGGTGACATCTCGTTTTTCCACAGTCACGAATGGGCTTCACCAAATCACAGAACACCACAGGCAGGGGGACCTCAGGGTCACTGGTTGCAGAGGTCGAGGTCAGAGGTCAGCCTCTGGCTGTGGAATTGTTTTTTTTTTTTTCCTCTCTCCAAAGCTAACTGGATGAACCTTGAAAACATTATGCTGAGCGAAAGTCAGTCAGTCACAGAGGGACAAATACACACTTGGGCGGCACAAACAGTTAAGCACTTGACTAGTAGCCAAAAGGTTGGCAGTTCAAACTCACCCAAAGGTGCCATGGAAAAAAGGCCTGGCAATCTGCTTCTGAAAGGTCACAGCCTTGAAAATGCTATGCAGCACAGTTTTACTCTGTACACATGGGGCTGTCATGAGTCAGAATCAACTCGACAGCAACTAACAATGACAATATGAAATATCTAGACTAGGCCAGTGTATAGAAACCAAAGGCCATTAGTGGTTACCACAGGCTGGCTGTTGTACATGGGGTCGCTATGAGTCGGAGTTGACTGGACGGCACCTAACAACAGCAACAGAGGCCGGTGGGAGGCAAGAACAGGGGGTCATTACTTAGGGGACTGAGCTTTGTGAAGGGTGATGGGAAAATTTGGGAACAGTAGTGGTGATGGTTGAACAAAATGACAAACATCATTAAAACCACTGAACTGAACATGTAAAGGACATTGAAATGGCAAATGATTTATTACATATATATTTCTCTCTCTCTCTCTCTCTCTCTCACACACACACACACACACACACACACACACAAAAGCTAACTGGCTGAAAAGGACTCAGCCTAGGATCTTGGTCTCTTCACCCCGGGCCTGAACAAATAGGCCCAATTGTAAAGTAAGTCTGGGTGCATGTCTGGTCTCTAGGTGAGGTGATGATAGGAAGGCTTGATGGCACAGCGGAAGGCAGACCCAGCCACCCAGAGGTTTCCGATGCATGGGTTCTCAGAAGATCCTGAGACACCAGGCCCCTAGTGCAGAGTCTGGGACTTTCTGCCAGCCACAGAGTCCTTACTGCATGCCCTCAGCAAACACTGTTACTAATAGGTCTCAGCTGAGAATAACAGACGTCGTGATCCGTCCAAGCAAAGTGCTTGGCAATTTGACCGTGTAGTTGTCCTAGTTCTCCAGGTTCTCAAGTGTTCCAAATGCAGTTTCCCTTATTAATAAAGTTGCAACTGTTACACAGGCAGCAACTTAAAAACAGAGAGCCCACCCACAGAAAATAAGTGCCTGCTGGTCCTTAGCCAGTATCAGAAATGTGGCTTGAATTTTCTGTCTTTAGCGCAAATAGGGGATTTCTAAAACAATCTACTCCTCCCAGTGTTTTTTTTCTCAGTTAGGACTCACCCAGCAGATTAGCTGAGTTCCTGCTGACCTTGGCAGTCAAGAAAGAACCCAAGAATTTGGCAGAAAGGAAGTTATGTCTATGCAATCTGAGAAGCAACGTGTCCAGCTCAGGAAGCAGTGGCTTTGGGGGTTGGGATGATCCTCTGGCTTCTGGGAATCTGGTGTCCACTAAGCTAGTGAGCTGGCAACTCGGAGTTTTGCTATTTGGTGATGGGTTCCAGGGTATCACTTTGTAAGAACGATCCGCACATGAGATTCTCACGGACTCAGCAGTTTCAGCTCCAGCCAGCTTGACAAGCTGAGCCAATGCTGTGATTGAGCCAGGATTCCTCGGACTGAAGGCTGTGGTGCTGAGCGGGTGGGGGGGCCAGCTCCTATGAAGTAGAAGCTGGGAGGAGTACAGACATTTGCAGATGATGAACTCCAGAACTTTTCCCATTAAACGCTGCTGCTGAGACCAGGATGGGCACAAGCACCCCGGGTTATCTCAATACATTTGGTTGCTGCTGAGAGCCCCCCCACCAGGAAAAAGGAGGGGTGAAGGCGTAAGGCGAAAAGAGAAATGGGGGACTCGCCCAGCCACGGTGTGGAAGTTGGATTCTAACAGCTCCAAACTGCAGGGGTTAATCATGTCAGCTGTGCATCAGGGGAACTCTCTGCCCCTTGCTGCAAAAGCCCTACAGCAACTCTTAGGGTAGTTGGTGCCAGCTGCTGGAAGCTCTTGCTGTGGGTATTGTCCGTTGCCATTCAGGAGGCTCTGACTCATGGCGACTTTATGTGTTACGTAATGAAACACTGCCGGTCCCCGCACCATCTTCATGACCCTTGGTGCGTCTGAGACATTGTTGCAGCTATTGTGTCAATCCATCTCACTGAGGGTTTGCCTTGTTTTCGTTGGCCCTTTACGTTACTATGATGTCCTTTTCTAGCGACTGGTCTTTCCTGAGGACATGACCAAAGGAAGTGAGCTGAAGTCTTGCTCTTCTTAATGCTACGGAGCATTATGGTTGTATTTCTCTTAAGGCTGATTTGTTTGTTCTTCTGGCAGTCCATGCTATAGTCAACATTCTTTATCAACACTACAGTTCAAATGCATCAGTTCTTCTGTTTTTCTTTTTTGTTATCCACCTTTCCCATGTATGAGGTGACTGAAAGAACCATTGCTTGGGTCAGACAACTTCTCTGTCAGTTGTCATAATGGGGTGGTTTACATGTTGCTATGCTGCTGAAAGCTATGCCACTGGTATTTCAAATACCAGCAGGGTATGTGGCCTAGTGATCTACTTGTGAAAATTAGCCAACAAAAACCCTGTGGATCACAGAGGGGAATTATCTGAACAATGTGAAGGCCAGCAATCCCCTGGAGACAATGTTTCAGCTGAGGAGATAAGCAGTGCCCACCATATAGGTACTCATTACAGAATTCAGAGGGAAGGATGATGATGGTAGAACCCAACATCCCTCCAGCACTCTGCAAGTTGCAAAGGGTTTCAACTGATGCGCATTGTCCATTTGATCCTCATCACATGCCTATGAAGAGGGCAGTCAGGAATCTTTGTCCCCAGTTACAGATGCTACAATTGAGGTGCTGAGGTTCAGTGATTTGCTCATTGGTAGGAGACCCGGGTTCAATTTCTGGCCAATGCACCTCAGGCACAGCCACCTTCTGTCTGTCAGTGGAGGCTTGCGTGTTGCTATGACGCTGAACAGGGTTCAGCTAAGCTTCCGAACTAATGGACTAGGAAGAAAGGTCTGGTTATCTACTTCTAAAATCAACCAATAAAAACTTTATGGATCACAGGGGCTGATCTGCAGCTGATCATGGGGATGGCGCAGGACCAGGCAGCATTTCCTGCTGTTGTACACAGGGCGGCCATGAGTCAGGGGCCAACTTGATGGCAGCTAATAATGATGAGAACAAGCTAGTAAGGAACAGCACTGCAATTGTTTAATTTGCCACACTTTTTCTCAAAATATATATATATAGAGAGAGAGAGTTCATAAAATGCCTCACTCTCGTATGGAAGCATACATACTCTGCACCTAGAGTGCTGATGGAAACACAGCTCCTGACCAAAAGCATTTCTGTGTATTGTTTAATGCAAGATCATAAAAGAAGGAGATCAGAGTCTCCGCTGCCCTAGGGCTCCATGGGACAACTTCTAGGAATGCGTAAGTCTCCTCCCCTTCACAGCCTTAGCTCTCTATTACAGGCCTGCATCTCACCCTCTCGTAGGTTCAAGCTCTTTACCACAATGAGAGAGCCAGCAAGGATTAACTCTAAGCAAGAGCTGGTACTTGTTTCCCTAGAAACAAGGAAATAAATGAGGCCATCCCAATGACACTTGCTTTTGAGGAGAGGTGAACCAGTCTGCCTCCTTTTTACTTCTCTCAAAATGATCACATAAGGCTCCAAAACCAAATGTCTAGTAACAAGGACACAGGTAGTCTGTCGGAGGTCAAGCAAGTATAAAACAAGTATAGATAAGAAAAACCAATCTGACCAAGGGGTGGAGCAGGGTCCTGAGGCTTAAAAACTACTGTGTAGGGGACACTGCTTGGAATTTCCAGGACATAGCCCTTTCCAGATCCCAATGCCTGGAAATAGGGGACAGTGCTGTCACTGTCCACCACCTGTCAGTTTGTCGTACTGTGGTGGCTTGCATGTTGCTGTGATGCTGGAAGCTATGCCACCAGTATTTCAAAGACCAGCTGGGTAACCCACGGTGGATAGGTTTTCGCAGATCTTCCAGACTAAGACAGACTAAGATGAAAGGCCTGGCAATCTACTTCCAAAAATTAGTCAGTGGAAACCCTATGGATCACAACAGAATATTGTCCAGTATAGTGCTGGAAGGTGAGCCCCCTAGTTTGGAAGGCACTCGAAACACCCAGTGGTCGCAACAGTGGAGTCAAGCATACCAACAATCGTGAGGATGGTGCAGGACTGGGCAACATTTCGTTCTGTTCTACCTGGGATCACCGTGAACTGGAGCCAACGCGAAGCCAACTAGCAACGACAACAGCAACAGTAACCTGGCAAATCGGCAGCAACACGTCTCTAGTAGTAACATTTAAAAAAAAAAAAAACCCACCTCAAGTTCAACCATTTCTGGGGAGGAATGAAAGCAATAGAACAATAGCATGATTCCTCCTTGTCCTGCCCCCGCCCCCAGCCCAGAAGACCTCAAGAAGGTCTCCATAGTAAACTTCCCTGGAAATCACAGTTAAGGAAGGGTTGGTTTTTAACCTGGGATTGGATGCCCGAGCCAAGACTGGAGCTGGGTTTCAGGAACTCAGAGGGTTGTAGCTATTCAAGTTGACCAATTAGAAAAAAGATCTTGTTAAAAGGGAAAGATTAGTCCAAACGACTAATGGCCCACAACTACCACGGCCTCCACCAGACTGAGTCCAGTACAACTAGATGGTGTCTGGCTACCACCACTGACTGCTCTGGCAGCAATCACAACTGAGGGTCCCAGACAGAGCTAGAGAAAAATGTAGAAAAAATTCTAACTCACAGAAAAAGACCAGACTTACTGGCCTGACAGAGACCGGAGAAACCCCGCGAGCACAGTCCCCGGACACCCTTTTAGCTCAGTAATGAAGACACTCCCGAGGTTCACTGTTCAGCCAAATATTAGACAGCCCCATAAAACAAAATGAGACCAATGGGGCACAACAGTCCTGAGACAAGGACTAGAAGGCAGGAGGGGACAGGAAAGCTGGTAATATAGGGAACTCAAGGCCGAGAAGGGAGAGTGTTGACATGCCGTGGGATTGTTGAAACCATTGTCATAAAACAGTATGTGTGCTAAATATTTAATGAGAACCTATTTGTTCTGTAAACCTTCATCTGAAGTACAATAAAAAATAAATAAAAAAAGAAAGAGAACAAAAAAAAAGAAAAAAGATCTTGAGTATGGACTAGAGATACAAACAAATCCCCTAATCGAGCCTTCTCAGCGCAAGAAAGAAGAGAGGCGTCGGGAGATAAAATGTAGATTCCTCCTCCAGGGGAGAGGGTGAATCACAGGCAGTAAAGTGGAGGAGAGGGGTGATGTGAATGACAATTTTTAAGAGTCAAACGAGGACAGGCACACAGCGGGCAGAAAGAGAATGGCTCGGAGGTAGAGGTGAGTGCTTTTTAAACAACCAGTGAGTTCCTCTCCCCTGACCACAAGCAGCCTGCTAACGTGGAAGCCCCCCCATTGTCTGAGGACAGCTGGAGCTGGTCTTAAACAGTGAGGGCCTCGCCCAGGGGCCAGGAACAAAGGTCCCATTTCCCACCTTACATGCAGCAGAGAAAGGAAAAATCAAAACATTCCCTCTAAAGATGATGGAAATCGCAGGCTAAGAGGGAAGCAAGGCTCGAAGGCCCTTTCCTGAGATTTGGAAACCTGGAGGCCAAAGCCGGGGAGCCTCAGTGCTTCTCTTCCAAGGGGTGGTGGCTTCACTGGACTTGTCTCCTGATAGAGCTGGGGCGGAGACAGAGAGCTGTGGAACGTTAAGAAACCCCAGGATCTGAAAATCCAGACCTGTGGGCAGATAACTGCAGGATGGCGCCACGCATTACAAAATGATTCTCTTCAATTCCTCATTTTGCTCCAGTTTCCTCATCTTTGGAGTCCCTGGGTAGTGCAAATGGTTACTGTCTTCAGCTGCTAAGCAGAAGGTTGGAGGTTTGAGTCTACCCAGAGGCACCTCAGAAGAAAGGCCTGGCAATCTACTTCCAAAAAAATCAGCCATTGAAAACCCTACGGAGCACAGTTCTACTTTGACACACAAGGGGTTGCCATGAGTTGGAACAGACTCGATGGCCACTGGTCTGATCTGGTTCCTCACCTTTAAAATGTGGAGAATGATCAGTGACTGACCTACAAGACAGGCTTAATGTAAAGATCAAATTAAACAATGCACGAACAAGCCCTTTGTAAAGCACACAAGCAGTACGATTATCCTCATCCTCACCAACATTAAAGCATGAGAAACACCAGTATATGCTGCCTGGTGAATTATTTTCATGGGGAATTGAGAACACATGGTCTCTTGCTGTCTTTGTCCTGTTGAAGACCCCCAGAGGAGCATGAGGTAGGTCTCTGAGGAAACTGTTCCCTCTGAAATGATGGATCTGTGTGGATTAGGATTTCTCAAGATTGAGCTGATCCAAGACTAAAACCTCAGAGACTCGGTTTCCTTCTCTGTAAAACGGGAAGGACAACTCAGCCTTTGTAGGGTTTCTGAGGGTTACAGGAGGTGATGTATGTGAACTGCCTTCTCACCAGGAGAACTGAGGCACATCAAGGCTTTTGTTTCTTTGCTTTGGCACAGAAGCACTGAGAGAGATAACAACAGGAAAACCTGGAGGGAGAGGTGAAGTTCTGAAATTCTTTAAGAAAGAGCAGGGGACAAAGACCCCCTTACACTGTCACCTTCTCTGGTAGAGAACACATGCTCCCAGGTGGGAGGGGGTGAGCCTGAACCTGCCTAGACCAAGGATACTGGCTGAGAGTCCCCAGGGGCAGAGATGATTCTTGGGGTCCACTGAATGTTCAATCCAGCCCCCAACCCCTTGGAATTCTACCCATCTCTAAGGTCACGCTCAAGTCTCCCTTCCTTTGTGAGATAGTTCCACAACTTCTCATTTGGAATTTCCATTGTTTTCCTTAGTTCTCCCACTTTTTTTGTCCCACCATATAAAAGATTCAAGGTCCCTAGGAGCACAAATAGTTTGTGCTTGACTACAAATCTAAAGGTTGGCAGTTAGAACCCACCCAGCAGCACTGCAGAGGAAAGGCCTGGTCATCTGCTTCTGTAAAGAATACAGCCAAGAAAACTCTATGGGGAGTTCCACTCTGTAACACACGGGGTCACCTTGAGTTGGAAGCGAGTTTGGTTTGGTTTTATATAATGCACTCACAGTTTGCCCTACTTCATTATTTGTGTGCATCTTCGATCAGTCTTCCCTAAGAGACTTTAGAGAGCAAGGGATTATGTATTTTTCATGTTTGTATCCCTTACACTGCTCCATAGTGGTGTCTGCTTTTTGCATGAAATATATTTAAAACTCTCTACCTCATCACCCATCTAAAGCTAGTTCTATAAATAATCGACAAGGTTGTCCTTGCCATCCCCACCTAACACCTGGATGCTGCAAGCACATTTCTTAACAGGCTCCTTGTCTTTACACTGGCCTCCTCAATCCAGCTTCTGTAAATGTCACTTTTTAAAATACCTTATTCAAATTTCCCACTCAAAATCCTTTAAAGCCTTTACACTGGCTACATGAAAAGGTAAAATCTTCAAAGCCCTATAAGGCTCTCTACCAGCTAACTCCAATCAGCTGTTAAACTCAGTTCCCACTCATTCCCTAATCAGCCAGGCAGGTCAATTCATCTGTCCGTCCATCTGTCTGTCCATTCGTCCATCTGTCTGTCCATTCGTCCATCCATCCATCCATTCAACAAGCATGGGTTGAGTGCCTACTATGTGTCAGTTATTGTGTTAGGTGGTAGGAATCCATACATAAAAGACATAGTCACTCATTTCAATGCAGTTGAGAGGGGAGTGGGCTGGTGGAAGCGTAAAGAGGGTATTATAATTCTAGGGATAAAAGCTGTAACAGAACCAAATCGAAGACACCCTGGGAGTGCAGAAGAGCAAGTGCCTGGCTGGCCTGAGGGAGTCAGGAGAGGGTTGGCAGAATAGGTGATCCCTGAGCTGACTTGAGTCCCTGGGTGGTGCAAACAGTAAAGTGCTTGGCTGCTAACCAAAAGGTTGGAGGTTTGAATCCATCCAGAGGAGCCTCAGAAGAAAGGCCTGGCAATCTACTTTCAAAAAATCAGCCATTGAAAACTCTATGAAGTGCAGCTATACTCTGACTCACATGGGGTCACCATGAGTTGGAATTGACTCCACAGTAACTGATTTTTGAGGAGTCCCTGGGTGGCACAAATGGTTAAGTGCTGGGCTACTAACCAAAAAGTTGGAGGTTTGAGTTCAGCCAGAGGAGCTTCAAAAGAAAGGCCTGGTGATCTACTTCTGAAAAATCAGGCATTGAAAACCCTACGGAACACAGTTCTACTCTGACACACATGGAATTGCCATGAGTTGGGAATCGACTCAATGGCAACTGGTTTGGTTTGGTTTTGAGCTGACTTACCAAGGAAGAGTAGTTTCCAAGAAGACACAGGAGGGTGGGGTAAAGGGAGGGCAACCTCCTATTTGCCTGGGACGGTCCCGGTTTCAGCACTGAAGGTCCTGTGTCCACGGGAAGCCTTTCGTCCTGGACAACCGGGCCAGCTGACCCCCCTAGTGGTCGCCCCCACCACAATTACCTGCCAGCAATCACAGAGGATCCCAGGATCAGTGGTTCTCAAATCTCAGCCTACAGTGTTATCACCTGGAGATCTGTGTCAGCACACAGCTCGCTGCCTGCCCCTAGAGTGTCTGATTCAGCAGGCCCGCGTGATGGAGTCCCTGGGTGGTGCAAACAGTTAAGCACTCAACTACTAGCCAAAAGGTTGGTGGTTTGAACCCACCCAGAGGCACCTCAAAAGACAGATCACTGGCCATCTACTTCTGAAGGGTCACAGCCTTGAAAGTCCTATGGCACAGTTCTACTCTGCACACACGGGATCACCAGGAGTCAGAAATGACTCAGTGGCAACTAACAACAACAGCGGGTCTGTGTGGAGCCAAGAATTTACATTGATAACAAATACCCCAGGTAGGCAGTTGCTGAACCAGGGACCATATTAGACTACATATTCAAATTACCTGGGGAGTCAAAAAAATGAAAAATCACTTAAATCATAATCTCTGGGAAAGTAACTGAGAGAGAAAAAAGAATATACAAATAAACAGGGATGTTATGAGAGCACGGTATGACGTTAGAAGTGGTTCAGGAGGGCCTAGCTGCAGCTGAGCTCAAACTAAGGGGGCTCCCTTCGGTCTGTGTGTTTATTACCCATGTCAGGGCTCCCCAGCCTGTGTTCGTGAATCCTGTTCTCAGGGTCGTTTATCAGGTTGCCATTAAAAAAAAAAAAAAAAAAAGGTGTTCTGTGGTCAAAAAAGTTTGCAAAATAAGATCCGTGCTGTGTTCCACCTTGGAAAGTTACCATGTTCATAAGCATATTAAAGACTCTGATATGTCTTGTAATTGTGTCTTGTTTAAAGTGTCCCAAATTTACCTGTCGAAAGAATATGGCACTGCTCTGAGTGTCCCACAGAATGGGATCCAAGAACAAAGGTTTTGGAAACACTGATCTATTCTGCACCCAACTCATCAGACACACCTCTACTGCCTTGGAGGAGGCACAGGCTCAGGGACAAGCACACTGAGCTTTAAGTCATTTCCATCGGGTATTTACTGTATGACCTTGGACAAGTTACTTAGCATCTTTAACAGACAGTTTTCTCATCTGCAGAATGGGCAGAATTCCTTCATAGAGCTGTTTCACTGATCACAAATACCCGACACACAGTCCATGCTTAAATAATTTCCTTTTATTATTATTGGCCAACTGCTATGAACCTAATGTATCACTGAGCTAGCTGTAAGAATTTGTGAGTTATATTACTTTGTTTTCCCCTCAGTGTCTCGCGCAGTTTCTGTACAGTGGCTCTCAAAACATTCTTATTTATCGATGTTCAAACCTCAACACAGAAGTATTCCCTGAAATATTGCAATTATAAATACGAGATAAAAAGGAAATAAGTCAGTCACAAAAGGACAAGTATTTTATGATCTCACTTATATGAAATATCTAGAATAGATGAATGCATAGAGACCAGGTGATCAGTGGTGACCAGGGGAAGGCTGGGGGAGGGGGAGAGGAGGACTCCACACTGAGGGGCCAGGGAGCTTCTGTTAATGGTGATGGAAAAATGTGGAACTGGACAGTGGTGATGGCTGCACAGGATGAATGTAATTAACGTCATTGAATTGTACATGTAAAATATGTTGAAATGGCAAATGATTTGTTACACATGTATTTGCCACAATAAAAGAAAATGAGACTAGGGAGACTCCGGCAAGATGGCGCTCTAGGCAGAAGCACCACGCCGTCCCTCCACAACAAAGATCCGAAAAACTAAGCCAAACAGAGAATCAACAATCCTGAAACC
>NW_004444013.1:7888236-7914460 GCF_000243295.1 Trichechus manatus latirostris
CAATGTGATAAAACAACATGTGTACTACTGTTTCATGAGAAACTATTTGTTCTGTAAGCCTTCACCTGAAGTACAATAAAAAATAAAATAAAATAAAATATGTATCATCCCCCACCCAAAAAAAAAAAAAAAAAGTGTCATATCAGAGTTGGAAGGAGCCTTAATCTGCAGGTTTTTGAAAGGCCTGCAATACATGGTCTATCCTTGGCCTTGAATACGCTTTGTCACTTTGCCCACCTGGAAAACTCCCATAATCCTTGAACACTCAGCCCAAGCATTATTTCCTTTGTGAACTCAACCTCAACACCCGCCAGGCTGAGTTAGCCATTTCCCCCAAGGCTCCTATAGCATCCCACGAACACTTCCATTGTCGTTGTTGCTGGGTGCCTCCGAGTTGATTTCAACTCATAGCAACCCTACGTGACAGAGTAGAACTGCCCCCTACGGTTTTCCAGGCTGTAATCTTTATGGGAGCAGATGGGCAGGTCTTATCTCACATGGAGTCGATGGGAGCAGATTGCCAGGTCTTATCTCACGTGGAGTCGATGGTGGTTTCGAATCACAACCTCTCAGGTAGCAGCAAGCACTTAACCAGGGTGCCACCAGGACTCCTTCCATTAGGCAGCGTGTAATACATTCTAACTGGTGGCTGCTATGGCCAGGGAGCTGGAGAGGCAATTGTTGGCCAAATATATGTGGTCCTGGCCCCATGGAGCTTATGGTGTGATGGGGGCAGCAGACACTAAGCAGGTAAACAGATGAACAAAGATATAATTACAAATTGAAAAAAAGTGCTTTGAAGGCATACATGTGACGCTGTCATAGAGAATGAAAGGAGCGATGTTTCAACCAGTTACTTTGCTGCCTCCTCCACATGCTGCGAGTGTAATACCTGGCTCACATTTGCATAACCAGAGCTTAGCATAGTCCTGAAGCTGTGCATACTGAGTGCACGTGAATGACCTCCTGAATGAGTGAACGACCATGGACTCAATGGGCTAAAACAGAGACCGAAACGGTGAAAACCAGTTAGTGAAGAGTTAAAGGTATTCTGTTAGAAGTGGGAGCATCCTTGTAAATAAAATATTTAAAAATATATATATATGCATATACACCTATACAGGAGTCCCTGGGGATTGCAAAAGATCAAGTGCTAGACTATTAGCTAAAAGGCTGGCGGTTCAAACCCACTCAGGGGTGCCTTGGAAGACAGGCCTTAGAATTGAGTTAATGGCAGCTAACATTGGTGTGAGCTGTCGAGTCCACTCCGACTCATAGTGACCCTATAGGACACAGGAGAACTACCCCATAGGGCTTCCAAGGCTGTCATCTTTACGGAAGCAGATCACCAGGTCTTTTCTCCCAAAGCGCAGCTGGTGGGTTAGAACCACCAGGCCTTTCGGCTAGCAGTTGAGCGCTTAACCATTGCACAACCAGGGCTCCTTAACAACTGTGTGTGTGTGTGTGTAGCCAGCACATCCAAAGAATTTTTACACTTAATTTCCAGGCCTAAGAAATGGGTAATTGCTGGTAGCACCAGCTGCTATGCTCTGTGAGTAAACAGGTCAGAAGCCTCACAGGAGACGTGATGGCACACAAGGTAGACAAGATGCTCCCGACGTTCATCTGTTCTCTCTGGCAGAAAAAGCCCACAGTCAAGCTCAGACACAATTACTCCCGTGTCCTGTTGAGACTTGGTTTTATTTGGCTGTTCGGATCTCTCAGGCCCTGTAAAATCACAAGCATTATCAATGGCTTCCAATGAGAGATGGCGCGAAAGAAGAATGCATTTTATTTGGGGACTAGTGGCTCCCCCATGCCTGTGTGATTAAAGGGGGAAGAAAACATTTGAGATTCATCCAGTTAACCTCCACGGTATGTCACTGAAGCAAGGGCCAGACACACACTCACCCTATTATCCCAAATGCTTCATTAAACCAATTCCATCTGCAGCCGACACCGCCCTGCCTCCTCTCGCAGTTGGAGGGGGAGACAGTATGATTTCCTAATTTAAATAAAGAGCTAACTCATTGTTTTTCCGGGACGCAAGAAGATTTAGAGCGATGACCTGCACCAGGGATAATACTCTCATATAATTTTCAGAATCTATGAAAAAATAGAAAGTGCACATAAGGACTTTCGGATGCTTCCAGCAAGAGCTAGACAGAGCGGCACACGTTTTTTACGGAGTGGCAAAAGACAACACTGTCTCCCCTCTCCCAGCCCCCGCTGCCAGCTGATTTTTAAAAAGTCACCGATGTTAGCCCTGCCTTTAATGGGTCTGCAACCTCAAACATGCAGCCGAAGACTGGGATTTCAGGTCTTTTTGCCCGGGCTGGCAGATTTTTTTCTGATGCAGAATGAATTTCCTTGAGGAGGATTGAACTAAAAGAATCTTTAATTTTTAATGTAATATGTAATATATACAAAGTGCAAATACACATCATATATTACTTTTCAAGTTCTGAAGCATCATAACACAAACCCTGTGAGCCCATCACCCACCATCCATCACCCATCTAAAGAACCAGACTATGATCAATACTCCTGAATGTATCTACAGGGTCCTCCTGGTCCCACCCCCTCGCCCACTATCCCAGATAAAACAATATTTGAAATGAGTGCCTCTAATTCCTTGCTTTTAAATAGCTCTGCCTTATTTTCTCTCTCTGTATATGCGTCTTTTTTTTCTCTGTCTGCCTTCATCATTTCTCTTGGCTTTGGGTTTTCAGCAGTTTGACTATGACGCGTCTGCTGTGGAGTCCACCCCTGACTCACGGCGACCCCATGCACAATGGAACAAAATGCTGTCTAGTCCTGTGCCATCCCCATGAGCAGGTGAGGATCAGACTGTTGTGATCCATGAGTTTTCAATGACTGATTTTCAGAAGTAGATCACCAGACCTTTCTTCCTAGTTTATCTTAGTCTGGAAGCTAAGGAATTTATTACAAAACACCCCTCCTACTGCAGCATAAGGGATTGCTTTTCCCTTCTCCCTCCACTAGCTCTGAATGAAATCAAGATACTCATCTGCCAGGTGGTAATTGAGGTTTTGGGATACTCGGCTACCAAAGGCAATCTACAGGTTACACATGCGTTCTGCTGTTTCTGCTCTTCACTAAAACTTTTCCTAGAGCCTAATTTTGACAATGCAGGTGAGTGGGGAGTGTTGACTTGTCAGCGTTGTAGAGACTCCCGGGTGTGCTGGGTGAAGTTATGCAAAGCATCGGGATGTTCTTAAAATAATACCCTGCAAGTTCTTCTCTGCATGGCCAGAAACTGTGTCAGGCCTCTAATGGCATGGCCTGCTGTGTTAGAGAAAGGTTTCCAGAAACCACAGGTTTAATCTAACAATAAACAGTTTCCCAGGGCCTCTTAGGCATGGCTGCATAAATCTGACTGCTTAAAAATATCTGTGCACGGAGCCTTACTTCACTCCCCTGGCATGGAACACGGGGCTGGAACGGCCGCTGGCAACGCTCGCACCGTCCTTGGGGTCTTCAGAAAGTTCTGGTGGGAGGCCAACATGGACACTGAGCTCCAGCACACAAGGACTTCCCAGGTCACATGTGGGGCTGCGTCCAAAGGCTCAAAGTGGATGTTTGGCTCTTGTCTGCTGAGCTGCTCTCTTGTTTCCAAGGTATCCTGCCCCTGTCAGCTCCTGAAATCTTTCTCCAATTTTGGTCGGTGTTTCCCCAACCCCAAACTCATTAGGCAGCTCTTTAAATATTTGAAGGCTGTATCCATGCCTCCTTCTTTCCTGCTCTATTTTAATAAAAAAATAAAATCCAGGGTCCTTCACCTCCTACTCAAGTGAAATGGAGCCCATGCTTCCATCAATCTGGTGGTCCTTTTTCAAAACCACAATTATTTTGTTCACATCTATTTAATACAGCTTTATGGAGCACTCAGAGAGGCCCCTTGTGGGAGCTGGGGAAGGTTTGATGTTATGGCAACATCTGAGTTGGGGCTTGCAGAATGAGAAACAGTTCGTCAAACAATAAGTAATGCTCCAAAGAGATAACCTCAGGGAGTATCATAGGGGTGGTGGTTGCTTTCTTTCTTGGTGCCATAGGCCAAGTGAGCGTCCTTGTTACCCTTTGCCAAGAACATCCTATATCCCCAATTTCCAGATGGAGATAAGTAGTTGTTCCTACCCTGACTATGAGGCATTGGTAGTTCACTGGCAGGATTCACACCTTCCACGCAGGAGACCTGGCTTCGATTCCCGGCCAATGTGCCTCATGCACAGCGACCACCCATCTGTAAGTGGAGGCTTGCATGTTGCTGTGATGGTGAACGGGTTTCAGCAGAGCTTCCAGACTAAGATGGACTAGGAAGAAAGGCCTGGTGACCTCAGTCTGAAAATCAGCCAAAGAAAACCCTATGGATCACAATGGCCGATCTGCAACTGATCATGGGGATGATGCAGGACCAGGTAGCATTTCATCCCATTGGCATCTTCAGTGGCCGCTAAAGACGACAATAGCAACAACAAAGTTAGCCAGTGGGTGGAAAACTGAGAGGCGATATTTGCAACCTCTAAAACTGACAGTTAATATCTGGGACACAGAAAGACACGAGACCCGAGATAAAAATAAGCAAACGTTATGAATACACAGTTCACAGACAGGTAAACCAAATGGTCTACAAGTTTAGGAAGAGATGTTCGATTTCAGGACTGATTAGAGGAATGAAAATGAAAACAACTGTGTGTCTTTATAACCGTTGAATAGGTAAAAATTAGAAAGTCAGATAAATGTTGGAGAGAATTTTATCTTACTCGTGGGAGGGTTGGTATCACCATCCGAAAGTCAATCTGGGCAGGCTGAAATTACTTTATAACCCAGCAATCCCATTCCAAATTATGTACTATAGGAAAATTCTCATACAGAGTTATAAGGGGACATGTGTAGGGATGTTTGTGACAATGATGTTTGTGGATTTGGGGCTGGGAGGCATTCTAACAATCCATCAGTGGGGAAGTGCGTGAGGAAACTGAGGTGGATCCCTGTGATGGAATGATAGGAGGCAGGCAGGATCAATGGGCCAGAGGTACATATTGAAAATGACTAGATCTTTAAAGCATAATGTAGAATGAAACAATTAAGATCTAGAAGGATATCGATAGCTGCATGATATTATTCAAATACATTCTTAAGACATACACAAAAGACAGTATATTTTTAAATATATACTCGCTACAGTACAGTGGAGTGGTTAAGAGCTCAGGCACTGCATGTAAGTTGCTTGGGTTTGAGTCCTTATTCTACCATGGATAATCTTGAAAAAGGTTCTTAACCAATCTGTGAAATGGGAGTAAAAGAGCTTTTTATAGAGCTGTTGGGAGGATTAAATGAGGTAATGCACGTAAAAGTGCTTAAAACAGAGCCTTGGCAAATTCAAACAGTTGCTGCTGTTCTTAGTCACCATCAAGTCGACTCTGACTCACGGTGATCCCATGTGTGCAGAGCAGAACTGCTCTATAGGGGTTTCAAGGCTGTGACCTTTCAGAAGTACAGTACCAGGCCTGTCTTCCGAGGCGCCTCTGAGTGGGTTTGAACTGCCAACCTTTAGTAGTTGAGCGTTTAACCATTTGTGCCACCCAGTGACCTACAATTCAGTTAGAGTTAGCAATAATTATTATTTTCAAGGACAGATATTCAAACTTTCAGTGTGGACATATATGATTCGGCCATGAATCAGAAGCAACGCAATGGCAACAGACAACAACTTAGATGGTTAGGAGGAACATGGGGGTGTGAGGACGGAGATGAAGAAGACAAATGATAAATCAACAGGGGGTCTCTCTGGGCTGAGGATAACAGTGTCCTGAACTGATAAGAATAATTAACTCTCTGTACCTGAGATTCCCCCAAACCTCAAAGGGTTCAAGGAAAAGAAACACACAGACCAAGGCTCTGGACCCCCAGCTTAGACTCTGCGTCTCCTGAGTAGTGAATTATCACCACCTCCCTTATGAGACAGAGTTCAGTGGTCTACCCTATACTCCTGTTCATACAACATGTCTCTGCTGCTGAAAAAATCCTGCTGGGCAAATTCACGGAATCATTGACCAATTTGTCTGATTAAGTTATCCTTTAAAAACTAAGGTCTGTTAAACCCATTAGGTAATGAGTTCATTACTAATAAGCCTCAAGTCAAGAATTTGTTATGTGTACAAACACTTGCTACCCTCTGATTTCTCAGCTGGGTTAATGAAGAAACTGGGGACCAACTGGACATCTACCTCCCAACATCCTCGGAAAAAAGGGCAAAAAAAGCAAACCAATGGCTTCCCTCAGGGGTGACTACCCTGGGATCTAGCTAAGAAAACAAGACACCCAGATGACCCAGTTAAGTACTAACACAGAGCAGCGCACAGCTGAGCATAAAAACAAGTGGAATCCACCGGAAGCGTTCAGAGAAGGGAAGGAGTGAGCCCTGGGCAGGGCGCTAAAGGATTGAATGATAAAATGTCGCTCTGCTGAGCTGAGGCACAGGTTAAGGTGCTTGGATGGCCCCTGGCGGAAGTCTGGATGCTGGCTTTGTAGATCAGTTAGGCAGTTCGGGATCCAAAAGCATTTTTGGAAACACCAGACTCTAGGAAAATGGCTGACGCTCGGTTCCTGTTCTTTCAGCTAGCTGAATAACATAACAAGGAAAAAAAAAAACTTCCCTCTAAATGAGGGAAATCAGGGTATCTTCATATATTTCTATTTTTGTTTGTTTCCAAAGACCTTGAGTTACAGAATCCAATTTATAGAAAAATAGTGACGATGGTAAAGGTAACCTGGGTTTATATATTACATTATACCCAGAAGGCTCCACGTATACTAACATATACTTTTTCCACACCTGTTTTAATGAGGCAACCTCTTCAAGGCCCTTTTCTCCCTGAGGCAGAAAATAAGAGTCCAGGCTGGGATAGTACCTGAGAGACCAGAACCAGGCTTTCTGACGTGAAGCCACTGCAGGGTGTGGCGGCAAGGACTTCGGAGTTTGCAGTAACCTGGAGCCTGAGGAGTGACGGCAGTTACTAAGCGTGACTGGTGCTTGCTGAGTGCCTACTACGCACTAGACTTTGCTAGGAGTTTTATGTACATCATCTCAATTAATGGGCCCAAATAAGGCACTTGTACGGAAATAGACTGAGGATCAGAAAGGTTAAGCAACCTTGTGAGTTTACCTGGCTTACAGTAAGGATTAGAACAGAGACTTAAGCCCCAAACGCATCACATTCTTTCCCTACACCAAGGTTCTTTTCGGAATATCTGGAAAATGTTATTAGATAGACTTAAAAATGAAGAAATACTGAAGTTATTTTTTTTCTAAAAGTCTTCGCCAAAATAAGACTGCCTTGTACGATGATTCTCATAATGCAATTATTATCAGTAGCACTGCCTAGTGGCCCCTACCCCGTCAGAGTCATCTCTTTGGTGACTTGGTTTTACCAACTTCTTACTGTTGAAGTGCTCCTTGAACTAAGGTCCGCTATTTATAGAGAATAGGAACTGGGTCTCCCACAACGGTGCTCTTTGGGATATTCCAGACTATTTCCTGCTAAAACCTAGGAGTTATCCTTGATTCCTCTTTCCTTCAACACCCCGTCCCCACATCCAATTCACCTCTGCAGTCTGCTTAACTTTACTTGCAAACATACTGGCACAGGTCCTCTCCTCACCGTATCCATTACCACCACTCTGGCCCAAATCAGCTGCTGCTTGGGCTCCTGGGGCGACTCCTTGCCTTCTCTCTTGCCCCTTACACACCTACCCACACAGTCACCAGAGTCAGCCTTTGAAACCATGAGTCCGGTCACGACCCTGTTTAAACTTAAAGTTCAAACAAACTTATAAACAGGTTCCTTGCAATGGCCTACATGCTCCCACCTGTCTGCCCCTACCTACTTGTCTACCTGTCCGTGTCTGGCACTATCCACCATCCATCACTGTGCTCCACCCACACCTGCTGGCTTGCTATTTTGGGAATATGCCAGAACAAAATCCAGTTCCTTAGGACTTTGTGCCTGCTGTTCCTTCCACACAGAATGACATTCCCTCACTTCAGACAGCTGGCTCCACCTTTCCCAGGTATTTCACCTCCTTAATTTCAGTTGGAGTTCTGGTGGTGCAGTGGTCAAGAGCTACAGTGAGCTATGGCTGCTAACCAAAAGTTCAGCAGTTCGAATCTACCAGCCACGCCTTAGAAATCCTATGGGTCGCTGTGAGTCGGAATCGACTCAACGACAACTGGTTTCTTTCAGTATTTTTTTTTTTTTTAATATCGATCAACCAACCCCCGCCCCACCAGCCTCTATCCTATCACCTGTTACATCTTCACCGTAGCATTTATCAATACAGGGTATTTCCTTGTTTGTTGGTTACCTGTCTGCCCCTCCTTCTCTCATTCACTGCCTGGCACATGTTATTTGCACAAGGTAATGAAACACTGCCCAGGCCTGCACCATCCTCGTGATCAGTTGTAGATCGAACTGTTGTGATCCATAGAGTTTTCATTGGCTGATTGTTGGAAGTCAATTGCCAGGCCTTTCTTCCTGGTTCTTGTTAGTCTGGAAGCTCTTCTGAAACCTATTCAGCATCATACACATTCACACATACACATCATACACATACACACAAGCCTCCACTGACAGATGGGTGATGGCTGCACATGAGGTGCATTGGCCAGGAATCGAACCTGGGTCTCCCACATGGAAGGCGAGAATTCTACCACTAAACCACCACTGCCCACTATCTGGCACACAGTAGGCTCTTAATAAATACAGGTTTAAATATTCTCTTAAAGGCTGGATACCATGTCAGCCTCTAGGACACAACACACCTTTTTTGGATTGTATATTGGAATTTAACTGAAGACCTCAAGCACCAGTTAGTCTCCTGGAAAGCACTTCACTTCCCAGTGAAGAAATAAATAACAGAAAGCAAGGATTTCCAGCTTTGGAGGGCTCTCAGGGAGGGGTTTGGTTTGTTATAAACCAAAAAAACCCATTGCTGTCGAGTGGATTCCAACTCATAGTGACCCTATAGGACAGAGTAGAACTGCCCCGTAGGGTTTCCAAGGAGTGCCTGGTAGATTCGAACTGCTGACCTTTTGGTTAGCAGCTGAACTCTTAACACTACGCCACCAGGGTTTGTAATAGCGTCTCAAAATACATCTGGACTTGGAGGTTTCACACAGCCTACTAAGACCAAACAGATGATAACCAGAAATGCCTGCAGCTTTGGCGCCCTGACTTGTTCCAGTTGGTTCACCTGAGCCGGATATCTGAGCTTAAAGCACTTGACTCTGAAATGCAGTCAAGTGACCTGAACAACTGTGGACCTTCTTCGTTCTTGGGCTTTCTCTGTGCTCTTGTTTGTCAAACTGAGGCAGCCTTTGTTTCCGTCTTGGGAGGCCCGACTCGACCCATCCATCACTTGCCCAGACTAACGGATGCAGCTGCTAATTGCTGAGTGAGAGCCACCCCAGGACGGTGTCTGCTTTCGGGGCGTCTTAAAGGGAAGCAATCGCTCACTGAGGCATGAAAAACAGCTCAGCAATACCAACAGCCTCCTCCTGTGTCTTAATCAAGCCATTGATCTGCTGAATTAGATACACTCACTGCAACAGCTAGAGTGAAGGAAGCAGAGGCAACTTGGCGGCACCCTCCAGAACCAGGAACCCCTGTGCTCAGGGTCCTCATGTTCTTGGTTCCACCCCTGAGGCATCAACCTTCTCCCACTGGCCTTCCACATGCAAACAGAAGCTACCAACCCAAAACCAAACCTGCTGCCATTGAGTAGATTCTGACTCATGGCAACCCCACGTGTGACAGAGCCAAACTGCTCCATGGGGTTTTCTTGCCTGTAATATTTACAGAAGCAGATTGGCAGGAAGCAGATTGCCAGGCCTTTCTTCTGTGGTGCCACTGGGTGGGTTCAAATCGCCAGCCTTTAGGTTAGCAGTCAAGTGCAAACCTTCTGCACCATCCAGGGACTGCAGGGAGATGCTAACACCAACTGCCTCTTCCTTTCTGTCCCTTTCATCCCCTCCCTACCCAGCTACGCAAGACCCTTCTCAGCCCTTTCCTGTACTAATACAGGGGCATCTTCACAGATGTCCCAGGCTCCAGGTTAGGCTGTCTTGCACAATCTGCTGGATTATTCTTTCTGAAGCCAAGTTCCCACCACACTCTTGTCAGCTCAGCCACGGTGGATTCCCTGGCCCTCCTAACGTTCACATTCAGGGCCCATCAGGACCTAACTTCGACCCATCCAAGCCATCTGTTCCCTACAGCCTTCTCTGATTCTCCTGACGGTAGGAAGTTCCTCCCTCTCGAAATGTTCGTATATCTTCACTTTTCTTGTGAGTCAGTCCTCAATACTTTCTACCGTGACTTGTCAGTGCCCGTGACTCATCTCCTCTATTGAAGCGTGAGGTCTGGGGAAGCGTCCTCTTCACCTTTGTGTTCTCCGCACAGCCTTGCACCCTACGCTGTTCGTAGGAGATGCTTTCAGCACACATTTGTGTTAAATAATGGGTTTATTATCTTAAAGGGATTCAATGATCATGAATCCCTGGCTGGTGCAAATGGTTAACTCGTTCAGCTGCTAACCAAGATTGGAGGTTCAAGTCCACCCAAAGGAGCCTCAGAAGAAAAGCCTGGTGATCTGCTCCAGAAAATTAGCCACTGAAAACCCTATGCAGCACAGTTCTACTCTGAAACACACTGAGTCGCCATGAGTCTGTGTCACCTAGACGACAACTGGATAGCTTCTAGGCCAACAAAATGACGGTATCGTTGGCAGGGGAAAGGAGCAACTTCTTTTTCTCCTTTATACATCCTCAGGGGTTTTTTTGGAAAGGTCAATCGGGATGGAAACTCTACTTCATGTTCCAACATCTATTCTTTTCATACTGCTTTTAGTTTTCTAAGGTGCTTTCACTTCTATTATGTCATTTTATCTCTGTAACAACTCCTTAAAAAATATGGGAAAATGCGTGTAAAAGAGTTTTGAATAGTTGTAAATAAAATTTCCTGAGAAATAAGTATTTACTGAGGGCCATGTGTGCCAGTCATTGTGCTGGGAGGACAGTATCAGTGGGGCTGGCAGGCTGAGGACACAGACAGACAAGGACAGGAGCAACTTTCATATCATGTGGTCAGTGCTCTGATGGGGTGGGGTGTGTCTCTTTAGAAGCAAGTAGGAGGACCATCTCCCAAAGCGGGTGACAGCCAGGGGAAGTCTGGAAAGACATGGAGGAGCTACCAGGCCAGGTGGGGTTGGGAATTGGGCAGTGCAGGCAAAGACACAACCCAGGGCTAGAGGTGAGAGAGGCTGATCATTGGAGGAACTACAAGTTCCTTACTGCTGGAGAATCAAGGGTGGGGTGGAACGGAGAGTGACTGCTATTAGTTTCAGGGCAGTATTATTACTCTCCCACCATCTGTCTGTCAGTTTGTTGTACTGGGGTGGCTTGCATGTTGCTGTGACGCTGGAAGCTATGCTACCAGTATTTCAAATACTAGCAGGATCACCCATGGTGGACAGGTTTCAGTGGAGCTTCCAGACTAAGACAGACTAGGAAGAAAGGCCTGGAGATATATTTCTGAAAATTAGCCAGTGAAAGCACTATGGATCACAACAGAACATTGTCCGACTTGCTTGCTCTGAACACATCATCAGGAGGGATCAATTGCTGGAAGAGGACGTCATGTTTGGTGAAACAGAGGGCCAGTGAGAGTGAGGGAGATCCTTGGTGAGAGAAACTGAGATCAGACCATTGTGATCCATCGGGTTTTCATTGGCTGCTTTTCAGAATTATATTGCCAGGCCTTTCTCCCTACTCCACCTTAGTTTGGACGCTCCACTAAAACCTGTTCAGAATCATAGTAACACACAAGCCTCGAATGACAGACGAGCAGTGGCTACGCATGAGGTGCATTCACCAGGAATCGAACCTGGGTCTCCCACACAAAAGGCAAGAAGTCTACCACTGAGTAACCACTGCTCCCCCATGGCATATTAAAAAAAAAAAAAAAAAAACCCAAACCTGTTGCCAAGTCGATATCAACTCATAATGACGCTGTAGGACAGAGTAGAACTGCCCCATAGGGCTTCCAAGGAGTGGCTGGTGGATTCGAACCGCCAACCTTTCAGTTAGCAGCCGAGCTCTTAACCACTGAGCCACCAGGGCTCCAACTTCAGCATACAGATGTGGTTAAATCCATGAGTATAGACAAGTTTCCAATGAAATGAGTGTAGAATGAGAAGGGCCCATAAGGTACTCCAAGGGTTAGCGGTGAAGGGCGGGGAGGACTCAGTGAAGGAGATGGAGGAGGAGTGTGTTGTCCTGGACGCCCAATGGAGAGTGGGGCCAAGAGGAGAGGGTGACCACCTGGGCCATGGGCTGCTGAGAGGCCCAGCAGATGGGCACTGAGACCCGGCTTCTGGACTGAGCAACATGGAGGCCAGGAGTGACCTGGGGTAGAGCTGTTGTATGGAGTGGGAGGAGTGAAAATCCAGTGGATCAGGGTGGATTCAGGACAATGAGAGGAGAGAACTGGAGGCAGTGAGCACAGGCTACTATTTGGAGACTTTTTCTATGGACAGGAGAAGAGGAATGGGGTATAAGCTGGAGGGAGCAGTGGGGTGAAGTTTTTGTCTGTTCTTATGATAAGAGCTATTTCAGTATGTTTGCATCCTAATGGGAATGCTACAGTGGATACATAAAAACCAATGAACATTTTACATATGTTCTTTTTTTTTTTTTCATGTTGTACAACCATCACCAACATCCATGGCCATATTTCCCATCCCATAAACAAAAACTCAAAGGTAGCTAAACAAAGATTGCCTTCTTTTGCCTTCCTTCCCACGCCTGGTAACCACCCTTAAACTCCAATCTCTATACATTTGCCTATTCTAAGTGTTTCATGTTAGTGAAATCACACTATATTTCTCCTTTTGTGACTGACTTAGTTCACTCAGCAAAATGTCTTCAAGGTTCCTCCATGTTGCACGCATCAGGACTTCATTTCTCTTTACGGCAGAGTAATATTCCATCCTATGTATCTATCACATTTTGTTTATCCATTCACCTGTTGACGGACATTTGGATTGTTTCCACTTTTTGGCTGTCGTGAATAGTGCTGCAATGAACATTGGTATACATGTGTCTGCACTGCTGCTTTTATTTAAGCCTCAGTGTGCTCGAAAAAAAACAACAAAACCCGTTGTCATTGAGTTAACTCCAACTCATGGCGACCCCATGTGTGTCAGAGTAGAACTGTGCTGCAGAGGGTTTTCAATGGTTGGTTTTTTTGGAAGTAGATCACCAGGCCTTTCTTCCAAGGCACCTCTGGGTGGACTCGAACCTCCAACCTTTCAGTTAGCAGCTGAGAGTGTTAACTGTTTGCACCACCAGGGTAGATACGATCCTATTTTATAGGTGATGACGGTAAGAGTCAGTGCATTTAAAGACCACATAGCTAGTGAATGGCACAGCCGGGGTTCAATCCCAGGTCCATTGGACCCCAGAATGAACTCTGTTCCTACTGCTCTGTGTGGGAAACAAAACTTACCACTTTGCTTCTCCTAGCTTCAAAAACCAATTCAGAAATACGGGGTCAGGATTTGGGACAGCTCTAAGGGTTTGCGCGCACCCAGGCTTGATGAGCCAGTGATGTTCTGGAACTCAGGAGAGCCGCTAGGCTGGAGGCAGAGATTCCAGCAGGATCTGACTATGATGTACTTAAGACCAAGCAGGCGGGTGACCTCTCCCCAGTGGGGAGGGTTGGAAACAAAGGCCTGTGGGCTCAACGCGAAAAAGCACCTGCTGGCTCTGGCCCCCAGGTGGTCAGTGGTGATCTTGGAGCAGATGTAGACGGGGGAGTCTGTGTTTCCAGAATTTTAATGGCAGAAAAGAAACCCTTTTGTGAGGGGGTGATTGGAACCTATGCATATGCCAAGAGGAAGGAGCTGGAAGTAAGGACAAGACTCCAGATACAGGTGCCTGAACATTTTATGATTCTATAGTTATTTCAATTTAAACTCTTGATTGTACTTCTCAATGCAGACAAGGCAAGTCGGGAACATTTATATTTTATTTTTCAGAGTTGGTGCCTCCATGTCCTTTCACGGGAGCCTTATGAATTAGCAGAGAGCGGTGAAACTCGACAAGGCACTGAGACTCTGAAATTAATCATCTTGTTTTTATCTCAGCTCAGCCAAAGTCTGGATGCGAGAGTAATCTAGCAGCCCCTCTCAGCTGTGATTGACAATTCTCTTTCATTTTCTGTGAAAGAATTTTGATTTACTTTTTCTTTTGGTAAGGTTGGGACGGGGTGGGTGGGACTGTGACTCTTTGATTTATGGTTAAAACTAATATTTTTCTTGACTTTAAGAATTTATCATTATTGATTCTGGAATGAGGGAAACACGAAGAAATTTGATACAGAAGCATAAGATGTAAAACAAAAAGCTTTAAAAATAAAGTTAAGACAGTCTTTTGTAGTAGGAAACTGAGAAACAAATTATTTCACCCTCCAAAAATACAAACCCCAAAGAGACACTGCTCCCAACACTCACACGCCCTCTCCACCCCATTCCAAGCCCTCAGCCTGCTGCTGCCCACTAGAGACCCACCCAAGACGCCATCCTCCACTCACAAGTCACAAACCTCTTTTTCAGCAACTTTAGTTCCCAGATATACGAATGCAATTTCTGACAGGTCAGTTAGGCAGAAATAAAGTTAATTGATACTCTAGATTTTTTTTTAAAACAACAAGGGAAAATGGTAGGGGAGGGGAGGCTTCTCATTTTAAGACTGGGAAATTTTTCTTTGAATCTTACATTGGTACAGGGGGCAGTAGTGGTACAGTGGTAGAATTCTCGTCTTCCATGAGGGAGACCCAGGTTCAATTCCCAGGCAGTGCACCTCAAGCACAGTCATTACCTGTCAGTGGAAGCTTGCATGTTGCTATGATGTTGAACAGGTTTCTGTGGAGCTTCCAAACTAACACAGACTAGGAAGAAAGACCTCAAAATCTATTTGCGAAAAAAGCAGCTAATGAAATCCTATGGGTCACAACAGTCCAGTCCCATTGTTTACGGAGTCGCCGAGAGTTGGGGGCCAACTCAACAACAGCTAATGACAACAACAACAAAATTAGTACCTTTGGTATTTCCCTGGGAAGTTTGCTGAGGTTACACTGATTGCTATTTGTGCCACTGCACCCTGCATCCTCCCACATACAGTAGTTTTCCTTTTTCACTGCTATATAATATTCCAGTGCATAGATACATCACAGTTTATTTCTTTATTCTGTTTTTTTGATGGATAGCTGAGTTGTTTCCAATTTGGGGCTAGATTGGTGCTGTTCTGAATTGTGCTGCCCTGAACATTGCCACACGTGGTTCTTGGTGGTCTTCAGGCTCTCCTTGGTAAGGTTTACAATGAGAAACGTTCTCAGGGATGGGTGCAGACAGCATTAGAAAAGAGTGCCAAAGAGTTTTCCAAAGAATTTATACTCCCACTTACAGGAAATGAGAGTTCTGGTTGCTCCATGTTCTCGGCAACACTTGTAATTGTCAATTTAACCATGCAGATAAGTAATAGTATTTCATTGTAAGGTTTTTTGTTTTTTTTTTTTATTCATCAATATTTTTATTCAACCTTATTTAGGTATAATTTATGTAAAACAAAATCACCCATTTTAAGTATTTGATGCATTCTGATGAACATCTATAACTGTGTTTTGTTGTTAGGTGCTGTTGAGTCTATTTAGACTCATAGCGACCCCATGTGACAGAGTATAACGGCCTCCTAGGGTTTTGTAGGCTGTAATTTTTACACGAACAGATCTCCAGGTATTTCTCTCATGGACCCTCTGGGTGAGTTCAAGCCACCAACCTTCTGGTTAGCAGCCAAGTGTTTAACCGTTGCACCATCAGGGCATATTCTTCTTGTGTAAAATTCAATGAGTTTTAAGACCTGCATAGACGCATATAACCATCACCACAGTCAGGATACAGAACAGTTCACTCATCCCCCTAAAATAGTCTTGTGTGTCCCTCTGTCCCTGGAGAAGGACACCATGCTTGATAAAGTAGAGGGTCATCGAAAAAGAGGAAGACCCTCAATGAAATGGAATGACACAGTGGCTGCAACAATGCGCTCAAGCATAACGATCATGAGGATGGCACAAGACCAGACAGTGTTTCGTTCTGTTGCACATGGGGTCGCTAAGATTTGGAACCAACTCGACGGCACCTAACGACAACAACAACAACGTTTTGTATATATTTGAGTCGATTAAGAGTATGCAATACTTTCTATAATACTTTCCCTCTTGTTCATTTGCATTTTGTATCAAACAGAGTTTGATACACCTGGATACAAATGAGACATTAATGAAGGGAGTATTTACATAAGTGTAGGCAGATTGAGGGGGCATTGGTGGTTCAGTGGTAGAATTCTTGCCTTCCATGAAGGAGACCCAAATTTGATTCCCAGCCGATGCACTTCACGCAAAGCCACCACCCATCTGGCAGTGGAGGCTTGCATGTTGCTATGATGCTGAACAGCTTTCAATGGAGTTTCCAGGCTAAGACAAAATAGAAGAAAGGCCTGGTGATCTACTTGTGAACATCACCAATGAAAACCCTATTGATCACAATGGTTCAATTTGCACCCAATCATGGGATGACGCAGGACCAGGCACTTTTTTGTTCTGTTGTCCATGGGGTCGCCATGAGTTGGGGGCCAACTTGATGGCAGCTGACAACAATGGGCAGATTGAAAGAACAAACAAGAGATGGTGAGGGTCCCTGAGACTAGCAATAGCTGGAAGATGTTACCACCCCTAGGGAAGTAGGAGAATTGGCTACTGGAACCCAGTTGGACAGAGCTGGAAGAGGCTCCACCCAGTGGGAGCTGTGGTCCTGGAGGGCACACAACCACTACCAGAGTAGCAGAGCCCAATCAGGAAGCAAGCAGGAGAGAAATGCCCCAACCTCTCTCTTCTACTGCCCCAGATTTCCTGCCATTATCTTCCATTTGCCAAACCCAACCATAAGGCAGCAGCATGGTTGTCCAGGAGGTAAATCCACAGGGGTCAGCTTCCTAGGGTCCAGGATAAAGAGATACAGAGAATGGATGGCGGGGGGAAGGGAGGTGGGAATGGAGAATTGCCAGCACACATTTCCATCTTCCTTTTTCTTGTTTAAGAAGGAGAGAAAGACGTTTGAGGATTTAATATAACAGTGCCCATGGGAGTGTGATACAAATGTGAACATAATCCATTAAGTGTTTTATGGCAGAAAAGAGACTGAGAACTTCTGGTCTATGAGGCTGACTCCCAAGGTAGAAATATAGGTAACATTCCTCAGCTATATCTCATATGCTATCGTTGAGCTCAACTAGGTTCTATTTATAAATACATTTGGTAGGCAAATTTCTACTTAGATTTAAATATCTGTCTTCAGAAGAAAGGTTTCCAGGGAATGTATGCTCTATTTCTAATTCCTTGTCTGTCTTCCTTACCACTGTCTATGTCCAGCATCTAGCAATGCCTGGTATTGTGAATGAATGAATGAATGAATGAATAGGAACCAATCTTCATATTCCTTAAATATTCTAGGTATGGACTCATTGGACCCATATCCAATTCTCAAATTTGGTTTCTCAGATACATTATAGTGACTTTGCTGGTTGTATAAAATTAATATAAGAATAAAAGACCTTACTACCATGATCATATAGCTATGATGATGTTCACAACTTGATGGGAATAGGGTAGAGGAATAAGAATGTTAGACAAATCCCACCCAGTTTGTCAAGGAAAGAAATCAGGACTGGAAGTAAATTCTGGTCCTATGAGCAATGGAATTTGGCCATGGTCCTCCTGTGCTGGTAGAGATGGGGGTGGGAGGCAATCCCCCCTCTTACCTTTGCTAAAAGTACTCACTAGCTTCCACCCCAACAGCTGGAAATATAAACAGTCAAAACTCAGGAATGTACAGAGATGTTCTAAACTTCAGGTTTCTTCTATATATATGATATTAAAACTCATCAGAAAAGCTAGCATGGCCCTACTCTCCATGTGCTTGTAAGGGATTCTGAGTCACTGTGGTGGACTTTCCCAGGATGCTACTCAGTCTGACCCAACAAAGGAACAGGCCTGTGAGATGGTTTGCTTTAGGAGCAGACCATGCTCATGTGTTATGAATAGCAGTTACCCTAAAGCAGAAGCATCTAAAGGCTTGCTACCCCAGGTCACCCACCAGAGGGAAAGCCAGGCCATATGTAGGGAGGTGATCAGAGACCATCTCGTCTTTCAGTCAGGAAAACACTAGGCAGTTCTGTTGTGAGGTTAGATGGGAGATACTGTCAATCAAGGTAGGCAAAGATGGGCCAGGTCTCATGGTGGGGAAGGAGCTGCCCTTCTGCTGGGTCTTACAAGCCAACGTGAAGTCTAGAGGAGAAGACAACATAATGTGGACATTGCCATTGTGATTGGCTCTAAATGTTGAGCAAGTTGTCAAGAATCTCTTCTGTCTTTTCTTGGGCCATGGACATTGAATTGGAGAATCCAGGCTCTGTTGTTTCCATGTATTTGGAGAACTTCCCTAAGATGGGTGGGAAAGCTGAATTCTGAAAAGAAGTAAATAAGTCTCCCTTTCTCCCCAGGATTTGATATTCCAGCTGTGCCTGGGCCTGTCGCCATTGAGTCAATTCCAACTCATAGCAACCCCATGTGTGTCAGAGTAGAACTGTGCGCCATGGCGTTTTCAATGGATGATTTTTCAGTAGATCACCAGGCCTTTCTTCCAAGGTGCCTCTGGGTGGACACGAACCTCCAGCCTTTCAGTTTGTGGCCGAGCACCTTAACCATTTACACTACTCACAGACTCCCTGACCAACAGGAAGGCTATCAAAAAGGACCTCCCTGAGTTGGTTTTATGTTTCTTTAATGAGCAAAGGGAACTGAGAGAAGCCGAGAATGGAGATCATGTTGAGAAGGGAAGTGGATCAAACTAGCACTAAGTTCACTTAGAAAAGCCAATATGTGAGGAGGGCATGAAGCCTGATCCCCAGCCCATTACTGTCCATCACGAGATGTAGGACTTCTCCCCTGGATTAATCCCACTTGCACCATCCTCTCCTGGCCAACGGCCTCTGAGAGCAGTTTGCCCCAGATTCAGCGATACACACATCAGAAACCACACATTGTAAAGTAAGCAGCTCTCCATGGGAGGAAGCTGCCCAGTTCTGGAGGATCAAAAGTTCTTCTGCACAGAAAGGATGGTTATTACCCTGGGGAGAGTTCAGCTATGGGTTTTCCATTTTCCAAGCCACAAAGAGTACTGACTTTGAATAAGTGTCCGTGAAAGGGATAGTGGATCCACCAAAAGGTACAAAGTGTAGGTAACACTAGGGGAGCTCTGGGTGAGATGCCTTCAACTCCCTGGTATATGGTGGGACTTCCCCATCCCTTCCACCTTCCTGGCCTGTCCTATTTTATCAAGGTCATTCCAGAGAACATGGTACAGAATGGAAAGTGCAGAATCCGACCCACATACATATATGGTCACCTCATTAAAGATGACAGTGCAGTGGAAAAAGGGTGGCCTTTTCGATGAATGACACTGGGTCAATTGGCTACACCTATGGAAAAGTATGACTCTTGAGCCCTATCTTATACTCTACACAAAAATCGATTCCAGGTAAATTTTCTCAATGTGAAAAAGGAAATGAGAAAGCTTCTAGAAAAGAATATGGGAGGATATATTTATGATCTTAGGGAGACAAAGATTTAAAAAAAAAAAAGAAAACAGGATACAGAAAGCACTAAGCATAGAAGGAAAGACTGACAAATGGGCTGCATCAAAGTTAACAAGATCAGTTCATCAAAAGACACCATTAAGATGAATGAAAAAATAAGCTACAGAATGGGAGAGCATAATCACTGCGGCGTTAGTTGCCACAAAGTGGAGGCTCTCACTCATGGCGACCGTACATACAAGAGAGGGAAGCACTGCCAGTCCTGTGCCATTCTCATGATCTTTGGCATGTTTGAGCCCATTGCTGCAGCCACCATGTTAATCCAGCTCATGGAGGGTTCCCCTCATTTTCACTGACCCTGTACTTTATCAAACACTGATGGCCTTTTTTAGTGATTGGTCTAGCCACCACCCGTCTGTCAGTTTGTCAGATTGCCATGGCTTGCATGTTGCTATGATACTAGAAGCTGTGCCACCTGCGTTTCAAATACCAGAATGGTCACTCATGGAGGACAGGTTTCAGCGGAGCTTCCAGACCAGGACAGTCTAGGAGGAAGGACCTGGTGATCTACTTCCGAAAATTAGCTGATGGAAACCTTATGGATAATTACCATATATATATGTAAAAAAGGGCACATATGCAGAAAATAAAAAGAGCACCAAGAAATCAGTAAGAAAAATACAGACAACCCGATAGAATAATAGGCAGAATACTTGAATAGGCACTTCACAAAAGAGGGTAGATATTCAAATGGGCAACAAGCTTATAGAAAGGTCATTAGTCATTGTTGTGTGCCTTCGAGTCAATTCCGACTTATATCAACCCTATAGGACAGAGTAGAACTGCCCCATAGGGTTTCCTAGGCCATAATCCTTATGGGAGCGGATCACCAGGTCTTTTCTCCCATGGAGCAGTTGGTGGGTTCAAACCGCTGACCTTTCGGTTGGCAGTTGAACGTTTAACCATAAAGCCATCAGGGCCCCTTTATTAGTCATTAAAAAAAAAAAAAAAAACAAAACCTATTGCCGTTGAGTCGATTCCGACTCATAGTGACCCTGTAGGACAGAGTAGAACTGCCCCATAGGGTTTCCAAGGAGTGCCTGGTGGATCCGAACTGCCGACCTTTTGGTTAGCAGCCGTAGCTCTTAACCACTACACCACCAGGTTTCCTTTACTAGTCATTAGGTAAACGCAAATTAAAACACAGAGAGAAAGGTTCTGGCTCCACATAAAACGGAGGAAGCCGCCACAGAAAGTAACTAAAAGTCCTGAACAGTATGCACGGAGCAGCTGTCTGAGGACTCTGGGAAGTAAATGCTAGTGGGTACACTGAGGAACTCCAAGTGCCACTGAAATGGTAGTGAGTTTTCTGTTTTGTTTTTGTTTTTTCCTTCTCTGAGGTTTCCCAGCCCAGAGGCAGACAGCCCAAACCCCAAAGTGCTCACCAGGTGTAGCTCCTGGAGAAGACCGCTTTTCCTGGTCCGAGGAATTGGAAACAAGGTCCCATACTATGGAACAGAGAGAGCAAGGCTGAGAGGAAGAACCAGCTGTGGAAAGTGTGTGGTAGAGTGTGGAAGGTAAAGTCCAACTTTCGGGCCAGAATGTCAGTAAGTGGGAAGCTTGGAAGAAGCAACCCCATAAAGTCATATGAACTTCCAGGCTCACCCCAAGTTGCATGTGCATGGAACTGACCCTGGACAGCAAATCAAAGGCTTTGAGAACTGACCTATAGGGTAGACCATCACCCAGGTACCAGACTGGCCACTGGGTGGCACACACACAGGACAGATCTGAAGAGCACAGCAAAAGCTCTGTAAACTGAATCAACTTTGGAACCACAGTCCACAGACAGTGGGTCAGAACTTGTGCGCTGAACATCTTTATGCCCTGGGTTAGACACCAAAAGCACAGCTCATAAAGTATCCATAAAGCATGGATCTCAGAAAAAATAAAAACTGTTACTCTGCAAAAAATATCATTAAGAGAACGAAAGGACAAGCCACAGACTGGAAAATACTCTCTGTAAATCACGTATCCAGCGAAGGACTTGCATCCAAAATATGCAAAGATCCCTCAAAATTCTATAGTAAGTAAACAACCCAGTACAAAAATGGGCAAAAGATTTGAACAGAAACTTTACCAAAAAAACCCAAACCCATTGCAATCCAGTTGATCCCTGTAGTGATGCTATGAGTCTGAACCGACTTGACGGTAGCGGGGTTATAGGACAGAGTAGAACTGCCCCATAAGGTTTCCAGGCTGTAATCTTTATGGAAGCAGACTGCCACATCTTTCTCCTGCAGAGCAGCTAGTGGGTTTGAACCACTGACCTTTCGGTTAGCAGCCAAGCACTTAACCACTGCATCACCAGGGCTCCTTAGAGAAGATACACAGATGGCAAATAAGCACTGAAAAGATGTTTAACATCATTAGCCATTAGGGAAATGCAAAATGAAACCATGATGAGCTACCACTACACACTCATTAGAAAGCCAAAAGTGAAAGAAAAAAAAAACTGATAATACCAAATGTTGACGAGGGTACAGGGCAGCAGCAACTCTTATACATTACTGATGGGAATGTAAAATGGTACAACCACTCTAGAAGATAGTCTGGCAGATTCTTACAAAGTTAAACATATGATTACCATTTGACCCAACAATCCCTAAGTATTTACACTAGTCGATTGAAAACCTGTGTTCATACATAAGTTGTGACCTCTACATAAGTGCTTATAGCACCTCCATTCACAATGGCCCAAAACTGGAAACAACCCAAAGATCTATCAGCTGATGAATGAATGTAACAAACTGTATTACTTTCATCAATGAAACACTACTCAGCAGTAAAAATGAGTGAACTACTGATACGTGCAACAACGTGAATGAATCTCAGAGGCTTGATTCTGAGCGAAAGTAGACTGTCTCAAGAAGATACATACTGTGTGATTCCATTTTTATGATATTCTGGAAAAGATAAAGAGTACAGGGCACGGAGAACGAAGGAGTGGTTGTCAGGGTTTAGGGGCAAGGGGAGGGTCTGACTACAAAGTTAACCAGGCCTTTCTCCCACAGAGCCACTAGGTGAGTCCGAACTGCCAACCTTTCCATTAGCAGCCAAGCCCTTAATGGTTGTGCCAGCAGAGCGCCTTACGGACCAATAAGCAACATCAAATGAATGTTAGTAGAAACAAATTACTTGTGACAAACCTCATCATCAATACCGACCCCATCTTGGGAAACTGCTGACACAGATCATGTCGTACTTGGTCCCTTTGTGCTTGTTACAGATCTTTGGATGGACACTCTGGACACAAGAAGAGTGAATATTTCCCCTCATTTTACACCTTTACACTGATGAGATCAGGGGCTCGAAAGACTGAGATTGACCTGGAAGCTTTCAGTTTCCACTAGATCTTTCATTATCAAATGATCTTTTAAAAATTCCATCTTGGGTGCCTTGAGGAAAAGATTTCTCTTCCACGTCTTATCTACAAATTGCTGAAAACTTAAAACCAGCTTTATCTACAGTATGTCACAGCAAATATGGGTGTGTCCCTTCTAGTGCCTGGTCTGTCAAGGGCTATCAGGTTATGAAGAGAGAAACCCCAAAGAGGTTAGCAAAGTGACAACAAAAAGTGAAATCAGGAGAAAGCAGCGGAGATCCCATCAACACTTACTCAGGTTTCTAGTTACCTTGGAAGATTGAGGTAGAATAAATTCTTAAGAGAGGATCTGGGTTTGGCTTTCAAATAGGATAACGAGGGCAGCTCTAGACACTGGTATTGAAGATTGAAACTCGTATTAAGGTTGCAGATCTCAATTCCAGGGGACAACTGGAAATTTGCTCTTGCAAGCTTCACAGATTAGAGACACCTGCTCCAAACAGTAAGCCCTAAAAAACTTTCGTTTGCCCTTTCGTTTTTTTTTTTCCTTTCCCCCCCAAATCTTATTTTCTTTCTCTTACTCCCTTGGTCACCCACTCTAAAATGTGCGACGTTGTTGTTGCTGTGTGCCATCAAGTCAATTCCGACTCATAGCAACCCTATAGAACAGAGTAGAATTTCCCCATAGGGTTTTCTGCAGTCTTTACGGGAGCAGATCACTGGTCTTTTCTCCTACAGAGCCACCGGTGGGCTTCACCAACCTTTCAGTTAGCAGCTGAGTGCTTAACCATTGTGCCACCAGGAATCCTAATACATTTGATACGTGTCTTTAAGTATTCATACACCTTTGTAATAACAACACCTACGATAAGTGGTAAGTGGTGGAGATGGGATTTGAACCCATGTAGTCTGGCTCCAGAATCCATGCTCTTAACCCTTGTGCTATATTGCCCTCAAGTATGAGTTGTTTTAAATGTCCATGTGCTCTAGATTACATAAATGTATCATGCTATAAATCTCAGTCTGTGTCTTAGTTTTGACTGAAGACTCCATGTTTAAGATTTATCCATATTTCTATGTATACATCTGGTTTGTTGAAAAGTATTCCGTTATACACATTTACTTACCCATTTCCCTAAGGATGGACACCTAGGCTACCTCCAACTCCCACCACCACAAAGAGCACCATGATCAGCACCCTCTACACGTCCTTTTACAGTCCTGTGTGAGACCATCTCTAGGAAGAATAATCAGACTGGAGTATCTGGGTCACAGGGCATATGCATACTTAATGAATATAATGTATTCACAGATTGCCCAAGCAGCTTTCTAACTGAGTCCAGGAAATACTCATCCATCCACCCACCCATTCACCTACTCACTCACCCACTTGTCTACCCACCCACCCACTCCTCTACCCACCCATTCACCCACTGCATATTGTGTGGCAGGCACTGAGCTAGGAACTGAGCATATAAGCACGAACAAGAAAGGTGTGGAAACTAACAACACAAGCTTAGGGTCCAGCTCCTTGCCAATTTAAACACGTTTCCATTAACTCCATGTCTATGATCCTATCTAGTTATGCCCTGTAATTATTAGTATTATTTTCAAATGGGGCAATCCTTTACTCCCTCCCAAAGTACAGATATTTTTAACTTACTGAACATTTTGTTAAAAATGTATGCCGAGCCCTGGTGGCACAGTGGTTAAGTGCTCAGCTGCTAACCACAAGGTTGGCAGTTCGAATCTACATACTGCTCCTTGGAAACCCTACGGGGCAGTTCTACCCTGTCCTATACGGTCACGATGAGTCAGAATCAACTCGATGGCAACGGATTTGGTTGGTTGGTTGGTTTTTGGTTTGCCTTTATATAAACCACAAATCTGGGCTTCTCAGGGAATATTCTAAATGAGGTAGGTTTTAGGCACGGCTTCCTCACCAATGCACCTCACGTATAGCCGCCACCCATCTGTCAGTGCAGGCTTGCATGTTGCTACGATGCCGATCAGGCTACAGCAAGAGCTTCCAGACTAACACAAACTAGAAGAAAGGCCTGGCGATCTACTTCTGAAAACCATATAGATCACAACCATCCCATCTAAAACTGATCATGGCGACAGTGCAGGACCAGGCAGCATTTTGCTCAGTTTTGCACGAGGCTGCCGTGAGTTGCAGTCGACTTGATGGCAGGTAACAACAGCAACTTCCAGTACAGACTAAAGTAATAGATCTTCCCATGGAGACATCAGTAAGGAACACATGGATTTACTGCCCTGGATTGAACCCAGAATCTGCACTTTAAAAACGCTGCTGGAGTCTGAGTTAGTAGAAATAGCTCTTGAGGATTCAGGGAAAAACAGAGACGAGTTTTCTGGCTCCTATTTTTTTAAGTTTGCCTTAATTGCTTGCATACTACGTTTGGAAAAGTGCAATCCTTTGGGTGTTCTTTCCTCCAACCTTGTATAAAGGAAACTAGAAATTCCCTCCCACTGGCAGACAACATGATTTTACTGTCCTGAGACAAGAGTAGCTTTAACAGACATCTAATCCATGCCAGAAAGAAGGGCTTCAGAGCTACGATTAAAAAACAGTAACAACAAATAAACATTCGTTGTTGTGTGCCTTCGAGTCAATTCTGACTCATAAAGACCCCACAGGACAGAGTAGAACTGTCGGATAGGGTCTCCTAGGTTATAATCTTTTTTTTTTTTTTTACAACTTTAATATTTTCTCCATTTATCATGGTTTTGCTTATAGGTACAGTTGTGAGGATTTTTGTTTTCTTTTTTTCTCCATATAAAAATATACACATACATTGTTATGCGACCCTGATTGCTCTCCCCATACTGTGACAGCACACTCCTCCTTTCCACCCCCGATTCCCCATGTCCATTCAACCAGCTCCTGACCCTCTCTGCCTTCCCATCTCACCTCTGGACAGAAGCCCATTTAGTCTCTTGTATCTACTTGAGCTAAGAGGCACACTCCTCATGAGTATCACTTTATGTCCCACAGTCCAGTCCAATCCCTGTCTGAAGAGTTG
>NW_004444013.1:7915104-7916161 GCF_000243295.1 Trichechus manatus latirostris
CTCACCCTTCCCACACCACCCTTGTAACCATCAAAGAATGTTTTCTTCTGTGTTTAAACCTTTTCTTGAGTTCTTATAATAGTGGTCTTATACAATATTTGTCTTTCTGTGATTGACTAAATTCACTCAGCATAATGACCACCAGCTTCCTTCATGTTATAACTTGTTTCACGGCTTCATCGTTGTTCTTTATCATAGCGTAGTATTCCACTGTGTGGATATACCATAATTTGTCTATAGACTCGTCCATTGATGGGCACCTAGGTTGTTTCCATCTTTTTGCTATTGTGAACAGTGCTGCAAGGAACATGGGTGTGCATATATCTATTCGTGTGATGGCTCTTATTTCTCTAGGATATATACCAAGGAGTGGGATAGCTATATCCTTTGGTACTTCTATTTCTAGCTTTTTAAGGAAGTGCCAAATCGATTTCCAAAGCAGTTGTAACATTTTACATTCCCACTAACAGTGTGTAAGTGTTCCAGTCTCTCCACAACCTCTGCAGCATTTATTATTTTGTGTTTTTTGGATGAATGCTAGCCTTGTTGGGGCTAGGTTTGATCTGCATTTCTCTAATGGCTAATGATCGTGAGCATTTCTTCATGTGTCTGTTAGCTGCCTGAATATCTTCTTTGGCGAAGTGCCTGTTCATGTCCTTTGCCCATTTTTTAATTGGGTCATTTGTCTTTTTGTTGTCGAGGTTTTGCAGTATCTTCTAGATTTTAGAGATTAGATGCTGATCAGATCTGTCGTAGCCAAACTTTTTTCCCCCAGTCTGTAGGTTGTCTTTTGACTCTTTTGGTGAAGTCTTTTGATGAGCGTTAAGTGTTTGATTTTTAGGAGCTCCCATTTATTTAGTCTCTCTTCTGGTGCTTGTGCATTGTTACTTATGGTTCATATTGTGTTTATGCCATGTATTAGGGCTCCTACTGTTGTCCCTGCTTTTTCTTCCATGCTCTTTATCATTTTTGATTTTATATTTAAGGCTTTGATCCATTTTGAGTTAGTTTTTGTGCATGGTGTGAGGTATGGGTCTTGTTTCAGTTTTTTGCAGAT
>NW_004444013.1:7920516-7934756 GCF_000243295.1 Trichechus manatus latirostris
TGATATTGACTGTTGTCTCCAAGCCATCAATAAGTTATTATATTTATTTATTTTATGTTTGCTTACTGTGTCCTAGCTTCTTGTTTTGTTTTGGTATGCCCAAATAGGCTGCTCGTATGAGCTAGTTTGATTATTGGCATATTTGAAGCTCTAATGTCCTGTCACCAGGTGGCTAAGTCTGTTACTAGGTATGTGAGCTCAGAAGTCATCCCACTCCTCCTGTATGGATTCAGCTCAGGTGCCCAGGTAGATAGCCACCAAGTGTGTAGTGCAGGCTCTCACTTACAGTCCTAGACAGGCATGGGTGACTGGTGTAGGCACAGGCATCTGGCTGCAGCAGGGGGACACACTCTGAGCAAGGCAGGGGGCTGACGGCTGCCCCCAAGTGTCCAGGAGGAGGGCATGTCCCTATTCCCTACAGCACGTAGGTGGGTGGGTTTTGCAGCTGAACTATGAGCACCTAATGCTTGGCAGGAAGGACTGGGGGGCACCTCTTATTCATGGACCCCTATCGTAGGTGGCTAGGTGGCATGGGTGGAGCACCAGTCCTCAGGCCCTTGATGTGGGTAGGTGAAGACCCTGTTTAATGGGCAGAGCGGGGTCAAATGTCAAGAACCTGCCACCTCACAGCTGGAACAGTTGAAGTTAGGGTTCTGGTATATACCCTATTGTACTGCAGTAATGAGGGCCTACACTGTTGAGATGGGCCCACACAAGTCTATGCAGGGGGAAAGGCACTCAAAGTCCATGGATCCCTTATGCCTGTGCCTAGGCAAAGGAGCTGTTCCTACCCTGGGTTCCTGGCTTAGGGGAGCTGGTAGTTTATTTTTTTCCCATTTGTTAATTTGTTCACTCTCCAAGGCAGGGAGAATGGCTCCAGGTGTGTGACGGATCCTCCTTCCAGCCCAGGGGACTTAGCAATTGCTGAAGCCAGTCCAGGACCCAGTGCAGAGCACGGAGCAGGGAGGTAAATGGAAGAGAGGTTTTTCCCTAAAGGAGGTGTGTTTGATCCGCGTGGTAGTCCGTACGCAAGTACTCGTCTTTTGCCGGATCGAAGGCTGCTTCTCACTGGTTCTGCGTGGCTGTGTAGACTCTCTGGCACTGGGTATCTCCCGGTGTGGAAAACGTACTTCCCGAGCACCACTGCTTGCCTGCCTCACTGCTCACTCCCGAGCTGATCAGGCCTGAAGGGCTCAGGCTCTCGCCGGGTTAGGTCTGGCAACTCCTGGTTGCTTCTGAACTGTCTCCCCTCCCCCTGCCACTCAGTCCAGTTCCTCAACTCTGCCTTTGATGTTCAGGGCTCCCAGATGGCCATTTATAATCGAATCACTTGTTTTTTCGGGTCTTTGTTGTAAGAGGGTCCACCGGAAGCATCTGACTACTCCACCATCTTGGCCCCGCCCACCCTGGGTTGTAATCTTTATGGGAACAGATCACCAGGTCTTTTCTCTTGAGTAGCTGCTGGTGGGCTGGAATCACTGATCTTTTGGTTAGCAGTTGAGCACTTGACCACTGTACCACCAGCACTCTGTAAACAAATATAAAGTGTATTTAAATGGCATATTGCTAACTTTCTATGTAGCAAGGCATTTCCTGGAGGTCCATTTTTCAACCCAAAGCTACACTGTTCAGAGTTGATGGGTGCTTTATTTAGCAAGTGTCAGGCAGGCAGAGTATGTAGTGACGACCACATAAAACATTTTTTAATCCAAAATTATTACAGCCATGCTCTGTGGCAGAAATCAGAGCGGCCAGGATCATTCAATTGAGTTATTTATAATTTTGCAAAGATAACTTGATCTTTCTAAGCCTAGAGAATATTCCTTGGCATTCTTCCCTTGGAAAAGGAGGGTAGCCTTCCATTTGAGACTATGTGCTTCACAGACCCTTCAACTGTTAAAATATGGAGTTCTGTATATAACCATCAAATATACATATAAGCATACATCTATATATAAACAGGAAACTCTAGTGGCATAGCAGTTAAGAGTTTGGCTGCTAACCAGAAGATCAGCAGTTCAAACCCACCATGTGCTCCTTGGAAACCCTCTGGGGCAGTTCCACTCTGTCCTGTAGGGTCGCTATGAATCAGAATCGACGCGACGGCAATAGGTTTGGTTTTTTGGTTTGGTATATAAATAGATACTATCAGGGAGTATAACCTTGAATTCAGTGTACACAACACTCAATAGAAATCCAGTTGAGAGAATTTCTATTTTTTCAGGTTAACCTGGAGAATATGCAGTCCATCTATTCCTCTGGATAAGGGATCAACAAACTTATTCTGTAAAGGTCCAGATAATAAATACTTTAGGTTTTGTGGGCCATATGGTCTCTGTCCCAACTACTCAAATCTACAGTTACAGTGTGAAAGCCCCATAAACAATACAAATGAGCATGGCTATACTGCAATAAAACTTTATTTACAAAAACAGATGGTAGGCTGGATTTGGATCCTGGGCCATAGTGTTGTGACTCCTGTTCTAGTCAACAGTTCTGAAAATTTTTGAGGGCAACTGGTGGTCCCTGTCTCCTTTGAAAGTCTGATGAAAATTTAAGTCCTCACTTCAAAATATTCAAAGCTATATTAGTTTTGTATGCAGCTTTAGAAGTTTTTAAAATCCCCAAGTTAAGAAGCTTTCTCTAGACACTCTAAAACCTATCCTTAAATTATGTCAGAACAGCAGAGAGATGTGTCCTTGGTTCAGCTTTCTCAATAGAAGCTGTTTCTGGAATATGCTTTGCCATGATGTCATTGCCTTATGTTAACGACTGTTTAGGAAACATCTCTTTGAAACTCATTCACATGTTGATTCCAATAATGCAACGGGCAAACTGTTCAAAACTTGACACAACCCAAATATTAAATCTAAAACTATAAAACTCATAGAAAAAACTTCGGAGGCCTTGGCTTAGGCAAAGAGTTTTTCGATAGGGTACATACAGCATGAATCATAAAAGAAAAAAATGATAAATTAGACTTCATCAAAATTTAAAACCTTTGTGTGAAAACACAAGCTACAGACCGATTCCGACGCAGTACTTTCAAATATGAAACATACTTATTTTATTTTATATATATATATATGTGTGTGTATATAGATATATTTTTAAATCTATTAACCAGATACTCAAAGCTTCCTAACAAATGGCTCCCCCTTTCTCCTCCCTCTCGACCCTGGTAACCACTAATACACTGTGGTCCCTATACATTTGCTTATCCTAGATATTGCACATAAGGGAACACACTTATTTTGACCAAGCAAACACCATTATTTTCTTTCTTATCCATTTATTTTATTATATCGAGTTGCATCATAATTCCACTATGTTAGAACAAACAGAAAGGGTGCAGCAAGCAGATATTCTTACAACTATTTAAGGATCAGACCTTTAAGTACGCAACGCTAAACTGTAACTAGAGTTTTAGGGGCTTGTATTTGCAAAGCACGCCCCCTTCTTGTGTTGCCAGCTGCCCTTTCGCCCTCTGGAAGGAGGCAGGCAATACAATGTCCTCAGCATGGAGGTTAAAGTGACTTCTCACTCTGCCCTTGTGTTTAACACTCAGGCAGTAAAGCTCCAGACATCGTCAATAAAAAGCAGAGGAGCGCTCTGCACTCATGGAGGAGCTCAAGCCATCACTACCCCAGCATTGTCCTGTTCAGCAAAGCCCAGCCACTGCCCAATGGGGAGACCTCCGATTTTAACATCACCTCTGTTGGCAGGAGTGACCTGAGCGCTGGGTTCTGCAAAACTGCATGTCCATTTCAGGCTGGACTGAAAGCCCAGATTCCGACGCTGGCGGGGCTCACACAGCACTCCTGACAAACGGAAGTACTGAGAGAGAAAGACCCTGGAGTCATTTTAGTTATGAAGACCAAACTCAGACCGAACAAAGCACTGAGTCAACGCAACACTGTAGTATGACTGGGATTCACAAGAACATACTACAAAAGAAGACAGGTAAATGGGGAATAAAGACTGTGTTTGCTGGAAGGTCAAACGGTTAACACACCCAACTGCTAACCCAAAGGATGGAGGTTCAAGTCCACCCAGAGAGGTGCCTTGGAAGAAAGACCTGGCAATCTACTTCCAAAAAATCAGCCATTGAAAACCCTGTGGAGCACAGTTCTACTGTGACACACATGGGCTCACCATGAATCAAACGCCACTCAATGGCAACTTTTTTTTTTTAATGGAAGGCACAGTATAAAAGAGGCCAAAAAAAGGAGATAATTGATGATGTCAGAATACACCTAGCTATCCCACTAGGTGGAAACCCTGGTGGCGTAGTGGTTAAGTGCTGTGGCTGCTAACCAAAGGGTCGGCAGTTTGAATGTGCCAGGTGCTCCTTGGAAACTCCATGGGGCAGTTCTACTCTGTCCTATAAGGTCACTATGAATCAGAATTGACTCAATGGCAAAGGGTTTGTTTTTTTTGGTTTTATCCCACTAGGTATTAGCATCTGCCTCAAACCCCAAAGAAAGTCCTCCATAGCAAAAAATATTTCATACCAGTCATTTCATAGTTCCTAAGATGGGAAGTTCAAGTGCAGGATTAGTATTTTAGGGAGGAGGTAAGAAGAAATCAAAACAAACAAATATTAAGCACCTACTATGTCCTAAGGCTGTCCCTGGGTGGTATAAACAGTTAAGCACTCGACTACTAACTGAAAGGTTGTTGGTTCGAACCCACCCAGAGGCATCTCGGCAGAAAAGCCTGGTGATCTACTTTCAAAAGGTCACAGCCATTGAAAACTCTCTAGAGCGCAGTTTTACTCTGTAACACATGGGGTCACCATGAGTAGGAACTGACCCAATGGCAGCTGGTGCTACGCACCAAACTCGGCATGTTATATCCATGATATCATTGGATCCTCACAACAACCGGAAGGAGCAGTGCCATAAAATTATTCCCATTTTATAGGTGAGGAGACAGAGGCTCTGAGTTTTTTTTTTTTTTTTTGCTATTTGCCCAAGTTCAACCCAACTGAAAAAGGTGAATACATTTAATGCCCACAAATGGATCAAACAAATGGATACACAAAGGATTGCAGACATCATATTCCTCTGAAACCTTCAGTATCCCAGGGGTACCCAGGCCCACTTCTAAATAATCACATTCAGCCCTGAACTTCCGATCGTTGTTGTTGTTAGTTGCTGTCCAGTCAATTCCAACTCATGGCGACCCTATGTGTTACAGAGTAGAACTGAGCTCCATAGGGTTTTCTTGGCTATAATCTTTAAGGAAGCTGATCGCCAGGCCTTTCTTCCATGGTACTGCTGGGAGGGTTCGAACCGCCAACCTTTAGGTTAGCAGCTGATGGCAACCCATTTGTGCCACCGAGGGACCTTGAACTTCCCCTAGGATGCTTCCATACTGGGTATTTGTATTTGTTGCACGCTTGGGGAAAAGAAAAGAAGTGCGTATCTTACTTTGAAATCGTTTTGCCCAAAAGACTTCATGTTATTATGTGACCCTTGTGGGGAAACATACAGAACTCCAATCCATTTTTGTATTGGTTTGATTTATACCGGAAAGGAAAATATTTTTACCTCCTCTTTTATTTCTCTCTTCTAGGAGAGAATGCAACCACCTCCCTGCATGCAGTGAAAATAGAGCCAAAGTGTGCTTCTTTGGCCCTAGGTGTGTCCACTTATCCCTTACTATTTTGTCACAAATGATAAATGATGTCAGACAGAGCTGTCAGACGAGATTAAGAAGGCGTGGAGGGAGAGAGCATTTAATGGGTTTTAATGAGCTACTCGCAGTTGATGACGGTGAGGCTTTGACGCCATGCTTCACTTGCATGTGCGCTTGGCAGAGATTGATGAGTGATTTTAACTCCCCTAATGTGACTCCTGTATAGCAATCAGGCATAGGCTGTCTCAGCTGCAATCAGAGAGGCTGTTTGCAGACCTGCAAAGCGAGTGGGCAGAGTGGGAGCTCCTGTGATCTCACGTCTGTTCCCCAGATTTGGCAGCTCACAGCAGTCTCGTGATGCGAGCTCATGAAACTGGAGACAGGGCCATCAGGGCTGAGCCCCAGGAGGGACCAGCAGGCGGGGCTTCAAACCAGTTCATCCCAGTTTGAACCCCCAGCTGAGAAATTTGCATTTCTAACAAGTTCCCAGTCAATGCCAATGATTTCACCCCAGAGATTCTGAATCAGTGGCACAGGGGTTAAGAGCTACAGCGAGTGACAGCTGCTAACAAAAAGGTAGGCAGTTCAAATCCACCATCTGCTCCTTGGAGATCCTGTGGGGAGGTTCTACTCTGACCTATAGGGTCACTGTGAGTCAGAATGGCCTCATGGCAACAGGTTTGGTTTGGTTATTCTGAATCAGAATCTCCATTTTAACATAAGAATCCCCTGGGGATCTTGTTAAAATGGAGATTCTGATTCAGAATATCTGGGGTGGAATCACTGGCATCAGCTGGGAACTTGTTAGAAATGCAAATTTCTCAGCATGGAGTTGAACTGGAATGAACTTGTTCAAAGCCCTGCCAGCAGGTCACAAGGAAGTTGTCCCTTTGAACCAAACTGGATGCTGGGCTCTTTGAAAACAAAAGCTGATCTATTCCAGCTGCTGATCTCATGGCATTGGGCATAAGTAGGTGGGAAATAATTTTTTTATCTGATACCAGTTGCCGTTGAGTCGATTCCCACTCATGGTGACCTCATGTACACAGAGTAGAACTGCTCCATGGGTTTGGCAATGGCTGGGACTGTTCAGAAGTGGATCACCAAGGCCTTTCTTCCAAGGCACCTCTGGGTGGGCACTAACTGCCAACCTTTCAGTTCACAGCCCAGTGCTTAGCTGTCTGCACCATCCAGGGACTCACTCCCCTTTGAGCTGATAATCCCATGCTATTTAATGGGTGCATTTCCTGCAAATTGAACTTTGTTTCAAGTGTCCCTCGTTTCTGGGGTTTGCACCACAGAAAACTGAATCATCTACTGGATATGGGTCTGTGAGGCAACACGGAGCAGACCCACCTCCTGGTTAGAGCAGAAAAGTGTCTTCTCCTTGCTCAAGATATGACTTTCAGAACTAAAGATAACACTTAGAAGCTGCAAATCCTCATTAAGAATTTGGACTTGGCAAATGTGGAATTTATGACAATTTGATGAGAGCAGGGCCTGAGTCTTCCTCTTCATTATCGTTGGAAACGAGCTGCCTGGGCAAACAAACAGAGTAAATAAAATTACAGAGCTATGTTTAAGTAACTTGAGAAAAAAGAAAACTGCTGGGGTTTGGCACTTTAATTGAGGGGATAAAAGGATGCTAATTATCAATGTGTCTGAGAGCTTCCATTTAAAAACACTTTTTGTGAGAAGCAGTTAGTTCCAATCACCTTAGCTATGCAAAAATGTGGGGCAACAATGAGATAAAACCCCATTTCTTGAAAAGGCCTGAATAATGAGATATCTCTAGCTAATTCAGGCTGGCCATCCCAATGTTGTCTGAACTAGTGCAGTTCAACCAAATACGAAGTAGATAAAACAATCCTCTTTATTAATTTGGATGATACTAGCAGTAAAGGTGGGGTTATCATTGCTGCCTCCTCCTCTCATGGGGAAGAACAAAATGTCCAGCTCTCCCCAGCCTGCAGGAGTCCCTGGGTGGTGCAAATGGCTAACGGAAGGGTTGGTGGTTCCAATCCAACCAGAGATGCCTTGGAAGAAAGGCCTGGTGATCTACTTTCAAAAAGATCAGCCATTGGAAACCCTATGGAGCACAGTTCAGAACAAAATGGCTAGCTCTCCCCAGCTTGCAGGAGTGCCTGGGTGGTACAAATGGCTAATTGGAAAGATTGGTGGTTCTAATCCAACCAGAGGTGCTTTGGAAGAAAGGCCTGGTGATCTACTTTTAAAAAGATCAGCCATTGAAAACCCTATGGAGCATCGTTCTGCTCTGACACACATGGGGTCATCATGAATCAGAATCAACTCATGGCAAATGGTTTTTGGTTCCCCGGCTTGTAGACATTTGCTCCATTGATCCCTTGGAGGCATTTTTTTTCTGCTACTATGTCATTGTTGTTAGCTGTTGTGGAGTCAGCTCCAACTCGTGGTGGCCCCATGTACAACAGAACAAAATGTCCGGTCCTGCGCCATCTTCAAAATCGTTGGTATAGCTGAGTCTATTGTTGTGGCCATGTGTATTTTGAGCCTTCCAACCTAGGGGGCTCATCTTCCAGCTCTACATCAGACAGTGTTCTGTTCTGATCTGATCCATACAGTCTTCACTGGCTAATTTTCAGAAGTACTTTGCCAGGCCTTCCTTCCTAGTCTGTCTTAGCCTGGAAGCTCTGCTGAAACCGGTCCACCATGGGTGACCCTGTTGGTATTTGAAATAACCGTGGCATAGCTTCCAGCATCACCGCCACATGCAAGCTACTGCAGTAGGACACATTGGCAAATGGGTGGCGCTCTGCTTCTATATTAACTGGTCATTCCATCCCTAAAGGCTCTAGGACAGAATGTGGTGGACAAAGTGACAATTCTGAGACTTTGTGACTTGGATGAGTTGGCAAGAAGAAGCAGGCAGGTACTCGTCTCTGAGGAACCAGCCATCAGCAGATACAGCTGTGACTTGGAAAATGTAGGAGCAGAAGTCTTTTTTTCCCAGTCCTGCTGTTGGTTGGAAAGGAACTTTCTCATAGGTCTGAGAGAGGAGCGGGTTACAACCTGGGCCAGGGCTCTGCTCACTGCTCTGCAGTCCTCTTACCCGGACCCGGGCCGTTCTGCTCAGATTGGCAATCAGGATGAGAGCCAGCATTGGCTCCACTTGGGCAGCAGTTCCGGGAGCTGGGGGAGCTGGGGCCCAGACTCCTGAGATGTTTTCCTCTCTGCTCTCATTAACCTTCCGTCTGGGGGAAGGAAGTCTTGTGCTCACTCCCGGAACCACGATGCAGCTTCACATCAGCTGCCAAGCCCACCCAGCCAGCTGGGGCTTCCACCAAATCCAATTAGTCACTGGCTCAGTTTCCTCTCATCAGAAAGAGGGGTGGTGTGCATAGATAGATGTTCTTCTCTGGGCAAAGCCACCTCCAGCAGGCAGACCCGGAGAGAGGAGCTTCAGTGGAGGTACACATGTAGGGAGGCATTTGAGCCAGGTGCTAGCCTCTCTCCACCACCCATCTGTCAGTCTGTCCTACTGTGGTGGCTTGCGTGTTGCTGTGATGCTGGAAGCTACGCCTCCAGTATTTCAAATACCAGCAGGGTCACCCATGGTGGACAGGTTTCAGCGTAGCTTCCAGACTAAGAGACTAGGAAGAAAGAACTGGTGACCTAGTTCCAAAAAGTAGCCAATGAAAACCTTATGGGTCACAACAGAACACTATCTAACTCACTTGCTTTGGACACGTCATCAGGAGAGATCAATTGCTGGAGGAGAACATCATGTTTGGTTAAGTAGAGGGCCAGCGAAGGCAAGGGAGGCCCTGGGTGAGATGGATTGGCACAATAGCAACAACAGACTCGAACATGCCAACAATCATGAGGATGATGCAGAACCAGGCAGCATTCCATTCTGTTGTACCTGGGTGCCATGAGTTAGAGTCGACTTGATGACAGCTATTTATCTATGTAGCTAGCCTTTCTCCCTCTTATATCACCTGTTTGACACTGGCTCCACTGGTCTGTGGCAACTGGTTCTCAGTCATTAAAAACAATCAAGTGTAAATTCAGTGTCAGAATCCATATTTGTATCTGCTCTTCCACCCATCACCCCTTGCTAATTTCCCTGACATGATCCACCCCCAACACCTCACATGTGCTTCATGGGAAGCACTTCATGTGCTCTTGTAGGCTTTGTGCCCCTTGGCCCTTCTGTGCCAGTAACTTTCTCACCCTCTTGCTCTTTCACTGGTCCCACAAATGGTTTGTGCTCTGCTGCTAACTTAAAGGTTGGCAGTTTGAACCCACCCAGTGGTGCCATGGAAGAAAGGCCTGGAGATCTGCTTCTGTAAAGATTACAGCCAAGAAAACCCTATGGAGTCGTTCTACTCTGTAACACATGGGGTCTCCATGAGTCAGAATCAACTCAATGGTAACAGTTTGTTTTTGTTTTTTTGCTCATTCATGCTCTGTTTATGGTATCAGTTCTGGTACAAAACATAGTATATCAGCTATATTAAGGTTCTTCTATGTGAGATCCTAAGTATATTCTAATTATGTTAGACTTCAGGTTCCATAAGAGACCATTTCCAACTATCCACAACTGATTTAGAGCTTTCTCAAGATAAATTTTTTTTTTTTTTTTTTTGTCTATTTGGGTCTAGATCAACTGTCAACTTTGTTTGGACAATGATTTCAGTCAGGAAAAAACAGAGCTTTATAGGACAAACAGCTGTGAAACATAGGAAAGAACAAGGTGGCCCACTTGGCGATAGATACATCTCACCGAGGGTCTCCTTTGTCCTCGCTGGGCCTCTGCTTCACCAAACATGATGTCCTCCTCTACTGATTAATCCCTCCTGACCACATGTCAGACAACATGATCCTGAGGGCTTTGACTGGATAATTTTCAGAAGTAGATTGCCATTCCTTTTTCCCTCATCTGTCTTAGTCTAGAATCTCCACTGAAACCTGTTCACCATGGGTGACCCTGCTGGTATTTGAAATACTGGTGGCACAGCTTCCGGCATCACAGCAACATGCAAGCCACCACAGTACAATAAACTGACAGATAGGTGGTGGCACTTGGTCATAGCAATAACTAAAAGGTCATGAACAACACAGTATCCCCGAGCAGGGTTGACCAAGGGACCAGAGGAAAAGGCAAATTGGCAGCTAGAGATTACATTCTACTGGCTGCCCTTCCTACATAGAAGGTAAGTGATGGGGATGGTCTTGGGCCACAAGTAGGGCTTCAAACCGGTTCAGTTCAGTTCGACCCCCTTCTGAACAAATTTGCATTTTCACCCCAGATATACTGAGTCAGAACCTACATGTTAACAAGATCCCAGCTGATTCTCAGACTCATAAGAATGCATAAGAATCACCTGGGATCTTGTTAAAATGCAGATTTCATCAAAGATGTGGTGAAACCCATGTGAAATTGTGCACTACAGATTAGTAAGTAAACACAAGTAAGCCCACGCATACCTTGCTTACTGTAAGCCTGTACGTCCCTTGTTTACTGGTTAACCTGTCCCTGTTCATTGCAGTTTATTATCTTAGCCAGAGGGGACAATAAATATCTGTCTTCCATTTATAGTGACTATTATGCTTTTTCTATGTTGTCGTGTGCCGTTGAGTCAATTCTGACTCAGTGACCCTACAGGACAGAGTAGAACTGCCCCCTAGGGCTTCCTAGCTTGTAATCTTTACTGGAGGAGATCACTAGGTTTTTCTCTCACAGAGCCGTTGCTGGGTTCAAACTGCTGACCTTTGGGTTAGCAGCCGTGCACTTAACCACTGTGCCACCAGGGCTCTGCTTTTTCTATACTATTAATATTATATTATAATGCATTGCCACCACCATCTTTCAGTTGGTTGTACTGTCGTGGCTTGCATGTTGCTACAATGCTGGAAGCTATGCTACTGGTATTTCAAATACTAGCAGGGTTGCTCACGCGGGACAGATTCCAGCAGAGTTGCCAGACTAAGACAGACTAGGAAGAAAGACCTGGCAATCTACGTCTGAAAATTGGCTAATGAAAATGCTATTGGTCATAACAGAATAATATTGTTTGATACAGTGCTGGAAGGTGAGCCCCCTAGGTTGGAAGGCACTCAAAATACACAGTGGCCACAACAATGGACTCGAGCACACCAACAATTGTGAAGATGGTGCAAGACTGAGGAATGTTTCTTTCTGTTGTGCATGGGGTTGCCACGACTCGGAGCCAGCTCAACAGCAACTAACAACAACAAGAGCAACTCTGGCCCATGACACATTCATGTCATGATACATTTATGCACATGACGGAACTACAGAGAAGTTATTGAGCATCTGCTTGTTGGGAGACAACTGTCCATGGGCATCTCCCATTTCTGCACGTCTCATAAGCAGAGGCACTGGCTGCCTGTGTTCAGGACCACCTTTTCAAAGTTGTTCTATAGAGAATAGCCTTTGAAGACAAAGATAGCATCTCCTTCCAGAGCAAAGGGCAAGTGTGATTGAAGTCCAGTAGGATGAAGGTGATGTGTCCCTCTGCGACAAAGATCGGGCAAGCTTGATGTTGTTGTGGTTAGGTGCCATCTAGTTGGTTCTGACTCATAGCAACCCCATGTATAACAGAATGAAACGTTGCCCAGTCCTGTGCCATTCTTACAGTAGTAGGTATGTTTGAGCTCATTGCTGGAGCCATTGGGTCAATCCATCTTGTTGAGGGTCTTCCTCTTTTTTGCTGACCCTCCTCTTTACCAAGCATGATATCCTTCTCCGAGGACTGGTCCCTCCTGATAATATGTCCAAAGTAAGTAGACGAAGTCTCACCATCTTCACTTCTAGGGAGCATTCTTGCTGTACTTCTTCCAAGACAGACTTGTTTTCTTCTGGCCAGTCCATGGTGTATTCAGTATTCTTGCCAAGATCACAATTCAAACGGGTCAATTCTTCTTTGATCTTCCTTATTCATTGTCCAGCTTTCACATGCATATGAGGTGTCCAGGCATGGACCAGTAACTTGAAATTTGCCTCCAAAATTGGAGGGTGCTGAGAGACCAAAGAAAGGTGGGCAACTCCAGTGTGGCGGCGAAGGAGTCTTTATCAGGGGGATTTACACACCGAGGCAGTGGTTCCTGGTGGCAGGAGGACCAAAGCAGATCTCCGTACCCAGCAGCAGGGGGTGGAGGTTTTATAGTGGTAAAGGTAGCTCCAGCTCTGAGCTAAAGAGTTACATAAGACTGCCTCAGCAAGGCGACGTGTGGGCAGTTGTAGGGCTCACAAAGCCTGAGATGATTGTATGCAAAAGACCTCAGGCAAGCTTACTGCCCATTATAAAAGATTCAGGCTCCTTAAGTTCAGGGATCTCCTGTAACATGGGTACATGTGACACCTGACCTTCCTTGTATCACCTTGTGGGAATTCTAGCTCAGCGAATCAGCCCAAAGTGATAATATTCTGGCTACCAATACTGCTGTGAGCAATAAAATCCTTTTCTCTGATCCCAGAGTCCCTGTGTCTTCTTTCATCACCCTTGAAACTGTGTCTGTCTCACTTATTAACTTGTATGTAGCATAAAATCTCAGATCCTTTACATTTTCTGGACAATACTTTTTAAACCATGCATGGTGCTCCTAATGGGGATATACAGGTGAAAGAAATCGTGCTTAGCCTCAAGAAACTCCAAATCCAGCAGGAGTCACCAGACAAGCTGGCATTAGAAGGCCATGCTTTGGGCACTGTGGCCCACCCCCATTCTACTGCAAATAAGGAAAAGTAGAGACACAATCCAGCTACAGAACAAAGTAATCATATCTATGGGCCAAAAATGGAACCAACATATAATGCAGAAAACTGCACTGAAACTGGGGTCCTGTTGGTTTCAGGCATAGAAGCAGACAGAGGCTGCGGAGCCCATCCCCTGCTGGGTGAGAGGACTAAAACTGCCACATGTGAAAGAAGGACCCTGGGCCAGGCCAGCTGCTTGAAATCAGGTGCTGAAACAGGGCTCCCGACTCACAGAGGCCACCAAGTTCTAGCTACAACCTGGGGCTTAGTAAAGGTACATCGAGGACAGAAGAAGCAGACAGACGTGACAGCCAGGACCTGGGCCCAGCTCCCTCTGGCAGAGTCACTGCACCTGCAGTATTGTCAGGGTTACCAAAATTGTAGACAACAATCACCAGAAAACGAGGGGAGTAGTGGGCACTGTCTTATTCATGAGAATAATGTGAGGATAATAGAGATGTGGAATAACTTTGTAAACAATGTTAAACCACATGTTTTTAAAATGTAAAAGCAACCTCTAAAATAATAGAAATATGATAGTTGTCATGGATTGAATGATGCTCCCCCAAAAATGTGTGTGTCAATTTGGCTGGGCCATGATTCCTGGTATTGTGTGATTTTCCTATGTGTTGTAAATCCTGACTCTGTGATGTTAATGAGGGAGGATGGGTGGCAGTTGTGTTAGTAAGGCAGGACTCAATCTACAAGATTGGATTGTGTCCTGAGGCAATCTCTTGAGATATAAAAGAAGTAAGCAGTGAGACAGGGGGACCTCATACCATCAAGAAAGCAGTGCTGGGAGCAGAGCGCATCCTTTGGACCGGGATCTCTG
>NW_004444013.1:7935622-7936935 GCF_000243295.1 Trichechus manatus latirostris
ACCATCAAGAAAGCAGTGCCGGGAGCAGAGCGCGTCCTTTGGACCAGGGTCCCGGCGCAGAGAAGCTCCTAGTCCAGGGGAACACTGAAGAGAAGAAGGCCGACAGAGAGAAAAAGCCTTCCCCTGGAGCTGACGCCCTGAATTTGGACTTTTAGCCTATTTTGGCTGTGAGGAAATAATTTCTCTTGTTGGGGGCCATCCACTCGTGGTACTTCTGTTATAGCAGCACTAGATGACTAAGACACTAGATAACTGGGATCTTCTAAAAATTAAACACGTATGCTCATCAAAAGACTTCACCGAAAGAGTAAAAAGAGAACCTACAGACTGGGAAAAAAATCTGGGGACATTACAAGTCAGACAAAGGTCTAATCTCTAAAATCTACAAGAAAATCCAACACCTCTACAACAAAAAGACAAATAAACCAATTAAAATGGGCAAAGGAAATGAACACACTTCACCAAAAAAGACATTCAAGCGGTCAACAGACACATGAGGAAATGCTCGCAATCACTAGCCATTAGAGAAATGCAAATTAAAACCACAATGAGATATCATCTCACCCCGGCATTACTGGCACTGATCAAAAACAGTGGAAATAATAAATGTTGGAGGGGCTGTGGGGATATTGGAACTCTCATGCACTGCTGGTGGGAATGCAAAATGATACAACCACCTTGGAAAATGATATGGTGCTTCCTTAGAAAGCTAGAAATACAAATGCCATACGATCCAGCAATCCCACTCCTAGGAATATATCCTAGAGAAATAAGAGCCGTCACACGAACAGACATATGCACACTCATGTTCATTGCAGCATTGTTCAGAATAGCAAAAAGATGGAAACAACCTAGATGCCCATCAACAGATGAATGGATAAACAAACTACGGTACATATACACAATGGAGTATTATGCAAAGATAAAGAACAATGATGAATCTGTGAAGCATCTCATAACATGGATGAAACTGGAGGATGTTATGCTGAGTGAAATAAGTCAATCACAAAATGGCAAATATTGTATGAGACCTCTACTGTAAAAACCCATGAAAAAGTTCACACAAAAAAAGAAAGCATCTTTGTTGATTACAAGGGATGGGAGGAGTGGGAGGGGGGAAATAAATAGACAATAGATAAGTGGTAACTTTGGTGAAGGGTATGACAGGACACAATACTGGGGAAGCCAGCACTACTTGTACAAGGAGAGGTCATGGAAGCTCCACAGACACATCCAAACTCCCTGAGGGACTGAATTGCTGGGCAGAGGGCTGTGGGGACCATGGTCTCAGGGAACATCTAGCTCAATTGGCA
>NW_004444013.1:7937035-7962711 GCF_000243295.1 Trichechus manatus latirostris
GGAGAAAAATGTAGAACAAAATTCTAAGTCACAAAAAAAAAGACCAGACTTACTGGCCTGACAGAGACTGGAGAAACCCCGAGAGTATGGCCCCCGGACACCCTTTTAGCTCAGTAATGAAGTCACTCCCGAAGTTCACCGTTCAGCCAAAGATTAGACAGCCCCATAAACAAAACGAGACTAATGGGGCACAACAGTCTAGGGACAAGGTCTAGAAGGCAGGAGGGGACAGGAAAGCTGGTAATAGGGAACCCAAAGTTGAGATTTACATACTGTTGATGTCATGGGGTTGTTAACCATTGTCATAAAACAATATATGTACTAGCTGTTTAATGAGAAATGATTTGTTCTGTAAACCTTCATCTAAAGTACAATAATAAAAAAAAAAAATATAATTGATAGCTTCCGACAAAGAAAAAATAAAAAGAAGAGTGGGGAGGGAATCTATTCAATCAATAACTGAATGCAATCTATCCAGTGGTAAATGGGAAACACCAAATAAGGACAGTACAATTAGGTCTAGAAGTATTAGTAATCACACACATAGAGGAAGTGGATTAAATTCATCTATTTAAAGACAGAGACTATCTGGTTGGATTTTTTTTTTTTTAAATCCAGCTATATGCTGCTTAGTCCCTGGTGAAACAAATGGTTAAGGGTTAGTTCGGATCCACCTAGAGATGCATTGGAAGAAAAGCCTGGCAATCTGCTTCCAAAATGTCACAGCCATAAAAACCCTATGGCGCACAGTTCTACCCCGAAGCACATACAATTGTTATGAGTCAGAATCGACCTGAAGACAACTGATGGTGGTAGTGGGTATGCTGCTTACAAAGATAAACCCAAGTAAAACTACACAGAAATGTTGAAAATGAATAGAAGGGTACTATGTTAAAAAGCAGACGTTCATAAATTAGGTTCCAAGAAATAGAGGAAGTGATAAACCAAACCAAAAAATAGTTTTAAAAGCTTAACAAAATACAGGGACCTCTAGCTAATCTTTTCAAGAAATTTCTATAAATTATTAAGGATAAATAATCAATCACCGGAAAAATCTCTTGCAAAGAAGGCAAGAAAAGCCTCGTGGCCACCTAGCTGGTAAAAGTCATCGATTCAGGTGAAACAGAATAGGTCAGCCAGGCCTTGTAGAGAGAGTCAGATCTTACTGGGGGAAAGCAGAGAAAGAGAGTGTGTGTGCATGTGTGTGTGTTGGCTTGTGTGTGCATGTGTGCAAGTGTGTGTGAAAGGGAGAGGAAGAGAGAGAGAACAAGGCAGAAATGTGGCTAGGATTCTTTTGACTGTGTAAATGACGTTGGCAGAGAAAACAGTAAGAATCTGAAAGTAGAGTGAGATGCTTCATCAAGGCTGCAAGTACGTAATCCACTCTGAGTAGCCCTGGCACCATGACCCACTCCCCCATGAAATAAAAAAATTCAAAGAGGGATTTACTGAGTCCTCATTAGGAGTCTCAGTAGTGAAAACAGCAAGAAAGATGCTATGAAGGGGAAGCGTTGGAGTTATGTGTAAATGGTGAGCTTGCTCACAAGCTCTCCTAAGTTCCAGCTTCCAATGCTGCCAGCTAAGCAAGTGTAGGAAATAAATAACTTATGGAGCTGCATATTCATGCACAGCCATGTCATCTGACTGTGTGACTCACTTCATCACTGCCTGGAAGAAAACACTGGGGAAAGGTGGCAGCATTCTCTCCTGGGGACGTGGTGAGCTGGCTTGTACTGGTAGCAATCTCAGCAGCTTACAGCTTGAATGATCCTCCTCACCCCTGCTCCTGCCCACGAGCACTTGGTCACCCGGAGGGAGGGAGGAGTAGAACAATGAGTCAAAACCAACGATCAAGAAACAAAGACACCATCAAATTGAAAACCTGGCAAAGAACATGAGCAGGCAAATCGCAAAAGAGAAAACCCAAATGGCCACTAGCCACAGGGGGACCTGGTCAACCTCTCCAGTAGTGAAGGCAGAACAAGTTGCGACTTCCATGAAATACCCTTTCACGCTCTGCATCTGGCAAAGATGAAGCTGCCGGTGATGTGGGTAATGGGAGCTCTTGTAAGATACTGGTGGGGGTGTAAATTGGTACATGCTCTTTGTTGTCGTTGTTAGGTGCCATCAAGTCGGTTCCGACTCATAGAGACCCTATGTACAACAGAATGAAACACTGCCCGGTCCTGTGCCATCCTCTCAATCATTGCTATGTTTGAGCCCATTGTTGCAGCCACTCTGTCAATCCATCTCATTGGGGTGACCCTGGGTAACTTCTTTTTCACTGACCCTCTAGTTTACTGAGCATAATGTCCTTTTCCAGGGACTGGTCCTTCCTGATAACATGTCCAAAGTAAGTCAGACTAAGTTTTGCCATCCTTGCTTGAAGATTGATATCCTAGGCGTTAGTGAGCTGAAATGGACTGGTACTGGCCATTTTGAATTGCTCTATGCAATTTCATATGCTCTACTATGCCAGGAATGATAAATTGAAGAGGAATGGTGTCACATTTATTGTCAAAAAGAACATTTCAAGATCTCTCCTGGAGTACAATGCTGTCAGTGATAGGATAATAACCATATGCCTTCAAGGAAGACCGGTTAATACGACTATTATTCAAATTTACACACTAACTACTAATGCCAAAGACTAAGAAAACGAAGATTTTTACCAACTTCTGCAGTCTGAAATTGATCAAACATGCAGTCAAGATGCACTGATAATTACTGGTGATTGGAATGGGAAAAGTTGGAAACAAAGAAGGATCAGGAGTTGGAAAATATGGCCTTGGGGATAGAAATGATGCTGGAAATCACATGATAGAATTTTGTAAGACCAATGACTTATTCATCAGAAATACCTTTCCCAACAACATAAACACACTCTTTAGAAAGCAATTTAGCAATTCTTAATGAGACCGAAGAGATGCATCCCCTACAGGATAGCAATTCCAATTCCAGGCATAGACCTTAGAGAAACTCGTGTGCAGGTACTTAAACCAAAAACCAAACCCATTGCAAAGTCCATTCTGACTCATAGTGACCCTATAGGACAGGGTAGAACTGCCCCACAGGGTTTCCAAGGAGCGGCTGGCGGATTCGAACTGCCTACCTTTTGGTTAGAAGCCACAGCTCTTAACAACTGCACCACCAGGGCTCCATGCAGATGCTTAAGAAGATTTTTAATATCAGCACTGCTTATAAAAACAAGAGTTGGGAAACCATCTAAATGATCAACAGTATGAAATTGAATTTATCGATGAGGGTACAATGGAATATTTGACAGCATTAAAAAAAATCTAAATCTACACGTATCAACGTGGATAAATTATTAAAAGTATCTTAAGTAAAGAAGAAACTCAGCTGTTTCCTGTATTATACCATTTCTGTATAATACAACCAGTAAGCTTCCCACAACAGAGGATGGCAAGACTTTGGTTCACTTACTTTGGACACGTTATCCAGAAAGACCAATCACTAGAAAAAGACATCATGGCTGGTAATGTAGAGAGTCACTGAAAACGGGGGAAACCCTCAATGAGATGGATTAACACAATTGCTGAAACAGTGGATTCTAAGATTCCAATGATCATGAAGACGGTGCAGGACTAGGCAACGTTTTGCTGTTACACATAAGGTCACCACGAGTCGGAGGCAACTGGATGACAACGAACAACAACAACCGTTTCTACAAAGTTTTAAAACAAGATCTCGTTCTAGGTACACACAGTGTGGTGGCAATCTGGCTGAACGCAAATGAAGGTCTTGATCTTAAGGCTGCAATGTGCAGACATCACCCCCAGCTGACACCTTTTACCTGAAGTTGTAAAACAGATTACTGTTCATTGGATACACATACATAATAAAAGTAGAAACATGTGGATAGAGACGATAAAAACCAGCTGCAGCATCGAGGGAGAAAGGGAGAAACATGAGACCAGGGAAGCTCAAAGGGGAAACAAATCTACAATATTTCATTTCTTAAGAAATTCTGGAGCAAACACAGCATCGTGTTAACATTTATCCAATGTGGATGATTTGTTACGTAATGCGGTGTTCGTTGTATTTGCTCTGTACTTTTCTGTATGGGTGAAATATTTAATTCTTCAAAGTCTTGTGAACAGAAATGTCATCAGCCTACCAGGTTGTTTTCCCCCCCATCTAGGGGCAGAGTGGCATTCCTCCGGCTGGAGACAGTTTAAAGAGGCAAGAGAGGCAAAAGTGAAGCTGTGTTTTGATTATGTCATGAGTCGCACTGACTGAGCATTCTGTTAACAGAAGAAAACCACTGGTTAGAGGATGGTAGTGTGCGTGCGTTACGTAAGCGTATAGGGAATACTGGGGGAATCCAGGAGGAGGCCCCGGGGTTGGGATGGGAGTCTGTTTCCTGAGTAAGCTTGAATCCTAAGCAGGTTTCAGTCACATGGTAGGGAGCATTAGGGTTTCGCCAGGTTGGGAAGGTAGAAGGGGGTCGTCAGCACAGGAGAAGCTGTGGGAACGTGTGGAGGTGCCTGGGGCCATGTGTCATTCTAGAGGTTTGCAGGGCAGGCTGTGAGGGTGATGCTGGGGGAACGGGGCTAAAGAGTAAGCAGAGGCCGATCCCAAAGGGTTCTGGAATTCAGACTCCGTCCTCAGGAAGACGTGTAGTCTTTGAAAGACCTCAAGCAGAGGCATGATGACCTTGAAAGCCCGCACAAGTTCAGTTTCTTGCCTTTGGGAAGATAAATGTGTCAGTCTTTCCAGAGGGGAGGCTTGTCTCTTTTTCAGTGTCTCCGAGGACAGACCCTGCCCCTCTACCTTTCATCTTTTACAGCGTTTGGCAAATTTAGCTAGGAGTGGGAAAGGTGACTGCCGTAGGGCAGGATGGGTGGGGAAGGAAGTCAGATCTAACTCCTGGAGTCCAAAAGGCACAGGGATATGGGGGGGCAGTTGCCAGGGTGGCTGACTTAGCTGTAGCAATGGAAGGCAGAACACAGTGTGCCCCAGATGTGATAATGTTGTTGTTATCGTTGTTGTTAGGTAATGTGAACTCACTCCCAACTCATAGAGACTCCAGGTGACAGAGTAGAACTGCCCCATAGGGTTTTCTGGGCTGCAATTTTTATGAGAGCAGATTGCCAGGTCTTTTCTCTCATGGAGCTACTGAGTGGGTTGGAACCAACAACCTTTTGGTTAGCAGCCGAGCACTTAACCCTTGCGCCACTAGGGCTCCTTTAGATGTGATAATATACAACAGCGAACAGTCTGCAGCAGGGGTTCTAACGATGATGATGATGATCTTCCTCTTCCTCCTCCTCCTCATCATCACAGCAGAAAACATGATACAGTCCCTATCATGCGCCAGTAAGTGTTCTAAGGTCAATTAATCTTCACAACAACCCTATGTATCCCTACCACCCATCAACTCGATGGTAACTAACAACCACCACCACCACCACTCATCTGTCAGTTGGCCCTACTTTGGTGGCTTGTGTGTTGCTACAATGTTGGAAGCTATGCCACCAGTATTTCAAATAGCGGCAGAGTCACCCATGGTGGGCAGGTTTCAGTGGAGCTGAAGACAGAGTAGGAAGAAAGGCCTGGTGATCTACTTCCAAAAATTAGTCAGTAAAAACCCTATGGATCACAACACAACACTGTCCGATATAGTGCTGGAAGATGAGCCCCCTAGGTGAGAAAGCACTCAAAATACACAGTGGCCACAGCAGTGGACTCAAACATACCAACAATTTTGAAGAACCGGGCAACATTTTGTTCTGTTGTACTTGGGTTGCCTTGCTTTGGGGCCGACTCAACAGCAACTAACAACAAGAACAATGGTACATTATATTGCGATCAAGACATAAATTCAATAACCAGAACTAGGGTAAACAAACAAAAAAACCTGATGCCATCGAGTCAACGCCAACTCATAGTAACCCTATGAGACAGAGCAGAGCTTCCCCATAGGGTTTCCAAGTCTGTAGTCTTTATGGAAGCAGTCTGCCACGTCTTTCTCCCGTGGAGTGGCTGGTGGGTTCTAACAACCAACCTGTTGGTTAGCAGCTGAATGCTTAACCACTGCACCACCAGGGCTCCTCAGAACTGGGGTACTTAGCAAATATTTGCTCTCAGGATCACAGATGCATTTTAGTTGCTACAGCTGGGCTGTAAGACCAGAGCTAATTGACAAGAAGTTTGACCTGATGCTTGCTGTTTCTATGTAGAGCGTGGAGACTAGGATGAAGGGGGAAGACCACACGGTAAGCACAGCATGTGTCAAACACCTCAGACATGAAATCCTATTTCAGCCTCTCAACAACCTGGTCAACTTGCTGAGGCTATGATTCCCAGGGGTTTGGCCCAACACTGGACTGGTTGCTGTTCCGTAACATAATGAAATGTGATCACCTTCCATGATGTGATCTGATGGGATCAACCAGCCAGTTGAAAGCAGCGTTTCCTTGGGGGTGTGGCCTGCCTCCAGTATATAAATGGATGTTCTAGCAGGACTAGTTCTCTCTCCACCCTGCACTCTCCTTGTCACCTGACCTATGGATCTTGGAGCGCAAGCCAGTAGAGGTCTCCAGTCTGATGCTTGATGTCATGGACTGCAATGTGTCCCCCCAAAATATGTATCAACTTGGCTAGGCCATGATTCCCAGTATCATGTGATTGCCCACCATTTTGTCATCAGATGTGAATTTCCTAAGTGTTGTAAATCCTATCTCTATGATGTTAATGAGGTGGGATTATCGGCAGTTAATGAGGCAGAACTCAATCTACGAGATTAGATTTTGTCTTAAGTCAATCGCTTCTGAGATATAAAAGAGAGTAGTAAGCAGAAAGACAGGGGGACCTCATACCACCAAGAAAGCAACACCAAGAGCACAGAGTGTCCTTTGGACCCAAGGTTCCTGCACTGAGAAGCTCCTGGACCACGGGAAGATTGATGACAAGGACCTTCCTCCAGAGCCAACAGAGAGAGAAAGCCTTCGCCTGGAGCTGGTGCCCTGAATTTGGACTTCTAGCTTGCTAGACTGTGAGAGAATAAATCTCTCTCTCTGTTAAAGCCATCCATTTGTGGTATTTCTGGTATAGCAGCACTAGATAACTAAGACACCTGACCTATGGATTTGGGACTTGCCAGGCCCATAATTGCATAAGCCATTTCCTTGATGTAAATCTCAATCTCTCTCTCTTACTTTCTCTCTCTAGACACACACACGCACACACGCACACACACACATACACACCACTGCCGTCGAGTCAATTCGGACTCATAGTGACCCTATGGGACAGAGGAGAACTGCCCCATAGGGTTTCCAAGGCTGTAATCTTTATGGAAGCAGACTGCCACATCTTTCTCCCATGGAGCAACTGGTGGGTTGGAACCACCAACCTTTTGGTTAGCATCTAAGCGCTTCTCTAGAGAACCCTGACTAAGATGAACCCTGTATTACTATTACAGTGGAAGAAGTTGGAGTTGACTTGATGGCACCAGGTTTTTTTGTTTGCTTACCTAGTTCTGGTTATTGAATTTATGTCTTCATCGCAACATAATGTACCATTGTTCTTGTTGTTAGTTGCTGTTGAGTCGCCCCCATAGCAGGGGCTCAGAGAGGTTTGGTAACTTGCATACAGCCACAGAGCAAGCAAGAGGCAGGCTGGGATTAAGACTGTTTGCCTCTTAAACCCTGTGCTTTTTTCTGTTACCCACACTGCCTCACTAGGAATTTTGCAAGTGTTCACGGAGAGGATATGAGCTGGCACAGAGTCAAAGCAGATTTCCTTGTTAATTTCCCAGAAGAACACACATAGAAATAAATAACAAGAAAAAGTAGCCAGTACCAACTGTGGATTGAAGATAAGACCACAGGCCAAAATCTGGAAGGAATTTACACTAATGGCTATGTTCTTGAAGATGGATGTAGAAAATATATCACCAACTACACCCTCTGAGCCACAAGAGGAAAAACACAGTCCCACAGAAGTTGGGAAGCCACTCTAAATAACCCTTGCATTCTATGACAAATCCCAGGACATTGGGCAATATGGATTAGGGAAGAGAAAAAAAGTTAACATGGTACTTTTGAAAAGATAATGAACAGCAAGGGAAAACAAACATTATACTGATTAGAGGGGGAAAAGTAAACAACCTGAAAACAACTTTTCACCAAAAAAAAAAAAAAGATACTTTAAAACATCTTAGAGACTTCAAAAAAACAAAAACAAAATCCAGGAGGATTTAGCCACTATGAAAGAGAAGCAAGAAGCCACAGGAGGAGAAAAAAAGCTGAAGTAAAGGAAGAAACAGAATGAAATTAAAAAAAGAAAGAAAAAAAAAAAAGCTATCCATTGCCATGGAGTCAATTCCGACTTGTGGTGATCCCACGTGTTACAGAGTAGAAGTGCTCCATAGGGTTTTCTTGGCTGTAATCTTTAAGGAAGCAGATTGCCAGGCCTTTCCTCTGCAGCACCACTGCGTGGGTTAGAACTGCCAACTTCTAGGTTATTAGTCGAGCGCAAACCATTTGCACCATCCAGGGACACCGAAGAGAACGTTGTTGTTGTTAGGTGCTGTCCAGTTTGTTCTGACTCATAGTGACCCCACGTACAACAGAATGAAACACTGCCCAGTCCTGCGCCATCCTCACAATCATTGCTATGCTTGAGCCTATGGTTGCAGCCACTGTGTCAATCCACCTTGTTGAGGGTCTTCCTCCTTTTCGCTGACCATCTACTTTACCAAGTGAAGAGAATGTTAGGACATCCCAAGATCAAGAGCAAAATTAAAATTACATTGAAGGTCATGCACAGCAGAACATACACTCCAAAAGTCAGGATTAAACATGCAGAGGACCAACCTTACGACTTCTCAGAACGCAGATGGAAAAACAATGAAGCAAGGGCAGAGAAGCTGACAAATTGGAAGGAAGAGAATGGAAGTACGACTTAACGGTATCTCCTGCACAGGAAAACAACAAAATAGTAAGAGCAGAAACAATTAAAAAGAGAATAACAGAAAACTGTATTCGGTGGAAGAAAAGTCTGAGTTTACGCATCAGGAGAGTTCTCTGAGATCTAGGCAAAAGAAAAGAAAACCATTCTGCCCAATACATGATTTTAAATAAATAAGAACAAAAATTATAATCACTAGGCAGAACAAAGCAGGTTATCTACAAGGAATATAATCAAGCTAGTCACAAATTCTTCTCTACAAAGTGTAGAAAACAATGGACAGATATCTAATGTATTTCCAATCATGTATTCTGCCTGGAGTCCCTAGGTGGTGCAAAGTGTTAATGCACTCAGCTGCTAACTGAAAGGTTGGAGGTTTGATCAACTCAAAGGCACCTTGGAAGAAAGCCCTGGTGATCTACTTCTGAAAGATCAGCCATTGAAAATACTATAGAGCACAGTTCTACTCTGACACACATGGGATTGCCGTGAGTCAGAATTGCCTTGATGGCAACTGGAAAAAAACACTTTTTTAGAGAAACATTGTGGCAGGCACCATTTGTGTCCTAGCTAGCTGCCACTTACCTCCTATCTTCCTATTTAAAAGAAACTTGATTTGATTTGGGATAACAATGAGTTCAGCCCCAAGTGTGTGGATCATAACAGAGCTAAGCCAGTTGGACAACCACATTCCTCTTTGCCAGATACTCATTTTTCTAGCCTCCCTTGCAGCTAGGAGAAGGCATATGATTCTGTTCTGGCCAACGAGACTTAAAGGGAAAATGTGCTCAGAGGCTTTGAGAACGTTTTCCCATTCAGTATAAGAAAGAGTGCAATTAACAGAAAATACACCTTTGTGCTGCCACCTCACGTCCTTGCCCAACACAGTTGTGGTGTCCAGAGCTGTAGTAGCCATTGTAGCCAGGAGGCAACATGAATGAGGATGAGCTTCCAAAAGACTGAGAACGGTGGAGGAGAAGACCAAAGCCCAGAGCTCCAGGACAACATCACCAAGCCTCTGGTCCAACCCCAATCTCCAGACTTCTTGGTAAGGTGGAAGTATGCCTTTACTATTTAAGCCACTGTTGAGCTCACTTTTACTTATAACTGAAAGCACTGAGGATATAAATATTAATAAGAAAACCATCAACGGGGACTCCATCATCATTACAGTCCATCATTTGAGAAACAATAACCAATAATCAGCAGCCATCGAGTTGATTCTGACTCATAGAGACCCCATGTCTTTCAACAGGTGAATGGTTAAATAAACTGTGGTACCATGAAATGCTACTCAGCAATAAAAAGGCACAAACTATTGATACACAAAGCAACTTGGATGAATCTTGAGGATATTATACTGAGTGAAAAAAAGCCAATCTTTTATCCATTCATCGGTAAATGAATGGATAAACAAACCGTGGTATATTCACACAATGGACCATTTTTCAGCAATAAAGGGAAATGAAGTCCTGGGACATGCAAGGACATGGATGAACCTTGAAAACACTGTGCTGAGGGAAGTAAGTCAATCATAAAAGGACAAATACTACATGATCTCACTTACATGAAATACCTAGAGTAGACAACATGTAGAGAAGATCAAAGTTTGATAGTGGTTACCAGGTGCAAGAGGGAGGGAGAAAAGGCAAGTCATTTTTTAGGAAGCATTGAGTTTCTGTTTATGGTGGTGGAAAATTTGGCAATGGATACAGGTGATGGTTGTACAACATGATTACTGTAACCGCAGTCAGTGAATTGTACACATGAAAAATGTTGATTTGGCAAATGGTGTGTTATAGATATATATTTACCATGATTTTTAAAAACTCAATCTTGAAATGACAAAATTTTTATCATTTTGCCAATGATATCATGACATCAATGGAGAACAGATGTGTGGTTGGCAGGACTTAGAGACAGGAGCGGGACTGTGAAGATGCGGTCATAAAACGGACTATGTAGAAATCTTGTGAAGATGGTACTGTTCAGTATCTTGACTGTGGTGGTACATACACAAACTACACATGTGATAAAGTTGTACAGAAGTAAACACACACACACACACAAATTAGTACAAACAAAACTGCAGAAATCTGAATAAAATTGGTGGATTGTATCAATGTCAATTTCCTGGTTATGCCATTGTACAACTGTTTTGCAACTGGGCAACTGGAGGGAGTATACACAGGATGTCTCTGTATTATTTCTTATGACTGCATGTGAATCTACAATCATCTAAATGAATATTTTTAAAAAATAACCAGAATATATAATGCTCAGATTAAATTAATGGAGATTGGGAAGTAAAAGGTGAAAGTAAATATAAAACAAACTTCTTTTTTGGAATTAGGAAAAGTAAGAAGTTATTTCTTTTCCCCTTGCTCAGCTGCTAAACGAAAGGTAGGCAGTTTGAACCCACCAGCGGCTCTGCAGGAGAAAGATGTGGCAGTCTGCTTCTGTAAAGATTACAGCCTATGGGGCAGTTCTACTCTGTCCTATAGGCTCGCTATGAGTCGGAATCGACTCGACGGCAGTGGGTTTGGGTTTTTTGGCTTTAATACTCAGACAAATATAGTTTTAAATACATAATCTAAAAGGTAAAGGGAATCATTAAAAAAATTATACTGAGACCTGCTACATGTCAATTTAATTTAGAAGATAAAGCTTACAAAACAATATAGCAAACAAAGAACATAGTTTAAAAACGAAATGAATACCATAGGACCATTGAACTATCAACAAATACCAGTTGTAAAAGAATTTCCAATGAATTAAACCACTCTATTAAAAGACAAATTCTTTCAGACTGGCTTACAATAATAAAGCTGACAAAATGAATCTTATAAGAGTGACAGACAAAAAAAGCACACCCAGTAAAAACAGATAAAATAAAAATGAGATGAGGGTTAACATAATTATCAGAAAAGGAGATTCAGGACAAAAATAACTGATGAGCCAAGAAAGCTATCTGTAGATATAAATGGTAATAATGGATACACAATGAAAATGCCACAATTTTATTTAGTGAATACCTCTACCACCAAGATAAAGCCTGTGCCTGTCCCCTTCTCACCACTCCACTGCACTCGCCCTACTATAAACCACCATCACGTCTCTCAGACTCCTGAAATGGCTTCCTAAGTGGGTCCCCATTGCCACCCTTGTCCCCTTCACTCCTTCCACACAGCATCCAGTGATCTATTTTGCATGTAAATCAAATCCCACCACTTCATAGCTTAAAGCCCTCCAATGAGTACTGCTTATACCAAAAATAATATCCAAACGCCTACCTATATGGGACCAGAGACAGTCTTTCCCAGTGCCAACTCACTCTTTCTTCATACACACTCACCTCTTTTTTTTTTAATCTGGGAAACATGGATGTCCAGAATAAAGACTACATTTCCCAACTTCCCTTGTTGCTGGGTATGGCCACGTGACCAACTTCTGGCCAATGGAACGTAAGTAGACATGATACATGCAACTTCTTAAAGAACTGTGCCCCCTTTCCCTTCTGTCCCTTTCTGATGGCTGGAATGCAGATGTGGGGGTAAGTCTAGGATTCAGAGCAATGAGCTAGATGGAGCCCGGGTCACTGACGTGACGGAGCACCGCATCAGACTCGATGATGTCACAGAACAGGGTCGCCTGACAGCTCAGACTCAGGTGACAGGGAAATAAGCCTCTAGCCTGTTTATGCCACTGTTCATTTGGTCACACACTGCTGCACGTACACTGCAACACCTGGCCTAGGAATTCCCCAAGATCTGGTCTCCACCAACATCTTCAACTTCACCTCCCACCACTCTTTCCTTGCCCACCAAGCTTTAGTCAAGCCTGTTCCCACCTCAGGGCCTTAGAACTTGCTGTTTCCTCCGGCTAGTGAACACTTCTCCCCCAGATTTGGCACAGCTAGATCTTTCTCATGATTTAGGGGTAAGTTCAAAAGTCACTTCCTCAGAGAAGCCTTCTCTTCCTGCCTTCTTTTAAGTTGTACAGTACCCCATACCTTGATTAGCCTCTGTCATATCCCTTTCAAGACTCAATTCTTTTCTGCTTTGAATTTTTTGTTGATACCATGTGTTTTCATTAATGGAAGCATGACGAATCATTGAGTGTTGTTGAATTTTTGGTAGGTAGTATGGATTTTTTTTTCTTGCCCCCTCCCACAAGCCTATCCTTAGAGTCCAGAGGGACACATATTGTCCCATTAATTCTACCCCCAGAATCCCCTGAGTCCACTGGGACATATGTGTCCTCTCACAGTTTTTCAAAATTTCTGTTTTTCCTACCAAAACTGCACACACCTCATAGAACACCCTGTAGAAATAGTAATTTGTAGCACACACCCATTTTTTCAGTTTCAAACCATCATAAAGGCCCCTGCCTTGCAGCAGCATGCACTGTCAGTGGGAAATCAGCTTCCCAAGGAAACTGAGAGACAGAAAATGTTGGTGGGCAACCATATATCCCACTGGTCATGAAAATGGTATTATCCTGTTTTATGTACTTCATGGCACTTAACATTATCTGAAATTATCTCAATTATTATCTGCTTATTTAATGTATATCTCCCCCTATCCCCTACGCTAGAATATAAATTTCATGAGAGCAAGAGACTTGTCTATTTCTCACCACTATACCCATGCTGGCATGTACAAAGTCTCTGATAAGCATTTGTTGTGCAGATCAATCAATGACAATACCCACTACACCACACACATACACAAAGAGAAAAGAACAGAAACAGAATTGAGATAGTCTTTAAATAACACTATCAGTATAAGGAAAATAGAGTAGATACAAAATAAATCAGGATATTCAAGATTTTAATGTAATTATTAGGAAATCAATATGTAAGTCAATTATATAAATCAATAACTCTATTTACTACAAACTGTGTAAGTAGTCTCTATTCAATCAGCCCATTGCATTTGCAGAAACAGAACACATATTGGAGCCCTGGTGGAGCAGTGGTTAAGAGCTTGGCTGCTAATCAAAAGGTCATCAGTTCAAATCTACCAGGTGCTCCTTGGAAACCCTATGGGGCAGTTCCACTCTGCCCTATAGGGTTGCTAGGAGGCAGAATTGACTCAATGGCAACAGGTTTGCTTTTTGGGTTTGGAGCACATCTTAAGACACAAGGAATAGTATGTAGAAGAGGTTATATAAGCCACATCCTATGGCTACAATGAAATAAGTAAGAAATTAATAAGTATTTAACCGAAGCACTCAGTAATGTTCTTCCAAATAACTCTTGAGTGAAGAAAGATATTAAAAACTACAACCACAGACTGTATAGTAAATGACAGCACAACACATCAAAGTCTCCAGGATGGCAATAAAGCTACACTAAGAGTAAAACGCATTTCTAAATGCTTTCATTAATAAAAAAGAAAAAACTAAATGAAATAATCATTTAACACAGAGATTAATAAGGTGATAACAACAAGAAGAGAAAGCAGAAGAAAGGAAGTGAAGATAGAAGCTGAAAATACCAGAATAGAAAGGAGAAAAAAAATTGTTAATTAAATAGAAGAGTGAATTCTCTTCAAAGATTAATAAAACAGACAACTCTCTGGCATACCAGATTAATACAAAAGGGAATAAATTAGAATTAAGAAAAGCTGTAACAATGATAAGCAAATACCTGCAGAGAAATTTTTGAACAATGCTATCTATAAGGAAATGTTAATAAATTATGAGGGATGGGTAATTTCCTGAAGATAACAGAAACTTCCAAAATAGACTGAAGAACAATTAAAAGTGATTAGCAAACAATTACCCCCAAAATAAAAACAAACAAAAAACCCATCAGATCAAGCCAGTTTTAAGAGCTAGCCTGTTCAAACTTAAAGTTACAAATGAACCCCATACTGTATATAATTTATTATAGATCATAGAAAATGACACAAAGTTAACAAATTAATTTTATCATGCTTATAACTATGCTTCAAAACCTAACAATGGCACTGATAGTGTATAAACTACAGGCCACTTTTTTTTATGAATATAGGTGAAAAAAAATCAAAATTGATGGCAAATAACTTCAGAAAACATATTAATAAAATAACCTACCATAACAACTAATGTTTATCCTAGGAATGTAAAAATTGTTTAATATTAAGAACTATATTGATCATGAAATCATTTTAGAGTCAAAACAAGAATAATCATGTGATCCTATCACTTGTGACTCAAAGGGCATTTAATAAAAGCTACCATACATTTCCACCACTCTTCTGTCAGTCAGTCATACTGCGGTGGCTTGCGTGTTGCTGTGATGCGGAAAGGTATGCCACCGGTACTTCAAATACCAGCAGGGTCATCCATGGTGGACAGATTCCAGCGAAGCTTCCAGACTATTACAGACTAGGAAGAAAGTCCTGGTGATATACTTCTGAAAATTAACCAGTAAAAACCTACAGATCACAACAGAACATTGTCCAGTATAGTGTTGGAAGATGAGCCCCGTAGATTGGAAGACAGCAAAATACACAGTGGCTACAACAATGGACTCAAGCCTACCAGTGACCACAAAGATGGTGCAGGACTGGCAATGTCCCATTATGTTGTACATCGGTTGTCATGAGTTGGAGCCAACTCAACAACAACCAACAACAACAACCATCTATTAATGATTTGGGGAAAAAAAAACTATTGGTAAATGAGGAATAGATGTTAATTTCCTAATGGCAAATTTCACCCTTATGGTTTATTACTAGTAAGGAAGTTGCAGTCAATACAAATGGAACTCAGATATACACTGCAGAGAGGAGGAAACAAAATCACTGTTATTTGTAGACAGAGTCATTGCAGAGACAGAGAATCTAAAAACTGAAAACTCTATGCATGTTAATGAGAGAATTCAGTAAGGAGATGAGATAAAAGTCAAAATTTCTAAAACTACTTTTCACCATACTGGTAGAAAGAGGTTAGAAAAATGCAATGAAAACTTAAAATCCTACTCACAATAGCAAAAACCAGAAAACATGAACGGTGGTACCTCAACAAGAAATGTGTGGGGCCTGGAGCTGGAGCCTGGCCAAGAGAAGGCCAGGGGGTGGTGAGCAGGGGCAGAGGACAGATGTGAAGACTTCGTGGTCACTGCCCCTGCCTCCCTGACTATGTCCATGACCTGTGAGGCTCTGTCATAACAGCATCAGGATCACAGTAGCCAGTCTTGGGGAACATCTAGCTCAGTTGGCATAACATAGTTTATAAGGAAAATGTTCTACATTCTACCTTGGTGAGTAGCATCTGGGGTCTTAAAAGCCTGTGAGCAGCCATCTAAGATACTCCACTGGTCTCACCCTTTCAGGAGCAAGGGAGAATGAAGAGAACAAGATACAAGGAAAAGATTAGTCCAAAGGACTAATGGACCACAACTACCAAGGCCTCCACCAGACTGAGTCCAGTACAGCTAGATGGTGTCCGGCTACCACCACTGACTGCTCTGACTTGGATCACAACAGAGGGTCCCAGACAGAGCTGGAGAAAAATGTAGAACAAAATTCTAACTCACAGAAAAAGACCAGACTTACTGGCCTGACAGAGATTGGAAAACCCTGAGAATATGGCCTCCGGATACCCTTTTAGCTCAGTAATGAAGTCACTCCCAAAGTTCACCCTTCAGCCAAAGAGCCCATAAAACAAAACGAGACTAATAGGGCACAACAGTCCAGGAACAAGGACTAGAAGGCAGGAGCGGACAGGGAAGCTGGTAATAGGGAACCCAAGGTTGAGAAGGGACAGTGTTGATATGTCATGGGGTTGTTAACCATTGTCATAAAACAATATGTGTACTGTTTAATGAGAAACTATTTGTTCTGTAAACCTTCATCTAAAGTACAATTAAAAAAAAAAAAAAAAACCCAAAAAATAAAGATCACAGGAGCCATAGTCAGAGCTGCCTCTAGGACATAGTTCCTGAGATACAGAAGCCCCACATTCTCTTTCCAGAGGCCTACCTTTGGTGACTTCTTGTTTAGCGTTAGGAGTCCTGAGTGGTACAAACGATTAACATGCTCGCTGCTTGCTGAAAGGCTGGAAGTTCAAGTCTACCCAGAGGCACCTCAGAAGAAAGGTCTGGTGATCTACTTCTGAAAAATCAGCCATTGAAAACCGCTGTAGCACACAGTTCTACTCTGACACACATGGGGTCGCCATGAGTCAGAATCAACTTGATGGCAGCTAGTCTGTTTAGGGTTTTAGGGTATTTGTGTGCCTGGCCCTAAAAGGTTCCCATCAGCTTTCATGCCTGCCCTTCCTGCTTCTCTGTTCCCTTTGAACTTGAATGCAAGATTCTACTCTTGACGGAATCCATCCTGAACATCTTTCCTCCCTCCTTGCCCTCTTCATTTAGATAACTTTTGATGAAAATTCTAAGCCTTCCTGAGAGTCTACCATGTACACATTATATTTTGTGTGATTGAGACTTGAGGGTAATTAGATTGAATTTAAAAATAACCTTAAATAATATTTCACCAGTTGTCTTTGAGTTGACTCTGACTCATGGCAACCCCATGAGTGTCAGAGTAGAACTGTGCTCCATAGGTTTTCAGTGGCTGATTTTTCTAAAGTAGATCACCAGGCTTTTCTTCTGAGGTGCTTCTGGGTGGACTCGAACCTCCAACCTTTCAGTTAGTAGCTGAGCGCATTAACCAAGATTCTAATCAGGTATAAGAATGAAGCCACTAGAGCTGGACCTTGCTGATAATGTGGCCAGTGACTTTCCCCAGGAGCCCTTATGGCACAGTGGCTAAGCACTTCTCTGCTAACTGGAAGGTCGGTGGTTCAAACCCACCGGCTGCTCTTCGGGAGAAAGATGCAGCAATCTGCTTCCGTCAAGATTTACAGTCTTGGAAACTCTATGGTATAGACAATTCTACTCTGTCCTGTAGGGTTGCTATGAATTGGAATTGACTCAGTGGCAACAGATTTGGTATGGTTTTGTTTTTTCACTTTCCCTCCTCACAGCTGAGGCCACTCACTGGTCAGCTCATCCCAGCCACAGAGTCAAGAAGCAGTCAGGAATCTATTTAGAAGGCGCTTTTGAAAACTCTTGTTGTTGTTGGCAGGTAGCAACGACTGTGAGGATGGCCAGGACCGGGCAGTGTTCTGTTCTGTTGTACATGGGGTTGCTATGAGTTGGAACCGACTGGAGGGCGCCTAACAACGACAGCAATTAGTCTTAATTATTGATTAATTAATTATTAATTAAAATTAGTCATAATTGCTATTTTTCCTGATTATAAACTCAGTTCAGACATTCTCCTAACATGGAAGTTTTCAGCATTTTCACTGGATGCAGGTGACTGGTATGATAGGGAGAAGCCATTGGCTGCACCAGGTTTAGGCATCCTCCCCGCTGCAGGACCACACGGTGGCTTTGGGAGGGTAGCCCACACTCAGCGGCCTCACGTGAGTTCCTTTCCTCTTGGCATTTGGTGGCTGCAATTAATTTTGTTTTTATGCTTTTTCACTCTCATATCAACTTCATGCTTTCTTTATCATAACACCGTATAATAAGAATATGTATAAGAAATGCTTTAAGCACCAACCTCCTTTTTGATAGGAAAATAATTGTTTTATAATAGTGTTTCTGTTATTTGGAGGTTTTGCTAACTTTATGGAATAATAACAGACTAGACCATATATCCTAATTGTAGAAATTTCAGAAAATACAAATAAGTAAAAAGAAAAAAAATGACATTCCCCTTTATTCCAATCCATAATAATCAGTACTGTCAGAATTGGTATATTTTCTCTGTATGAATATAAATGGATATATAATAGATGTAGAGCAGCAATGTGATCATACTGTAAATTCAATCTCCAGCTTCGTTTTCCCACTGACTGTAAAGTGAAGATGTTATTTTTAATACTGTACAAGAGTCCACCTTTGTAACCACATTTTTCTATGCCTCTGACTAATTTCATATGTGAAAGCCCTAGAAATTAGAATTATTTTTAATTATAGGGTTTAAAGATTTTTTTAAAAAACTGCTGATAAGTATCACCAAATAGTTTTCAGAAAAGTTGTACAGTTTCTATTTCTACCAGCAGTTTTTGAGTTTGCCCATTTTATCTCACTCTTGACAGCGTTATGATCACGTTTGAGTTTTTCAATTTGATAGAAGAAAAATGATGTCGCCGACTATTTTAATTCACATTTCTTACATTACCAGTGAGGCTGAATGTTTTAATATAGTCACTGAAAATAGTCTATCAATTGTCTTGCTGTTCCTTATCTCTATTTTCATATTAGGAGTTTTGCATATTGCTATAGAAATGCTCTTCACATACTTTGCCAGTATGTTTTTAAAATCTTCCTTTAATTTATAAACGTTCTAATTTTTAAAGTGAAGCTATTTTTTTAGTTATGATTCTTCCATTGTTTTAATGCTTAGAAAGTTGCTTCCTAACTTGAAATTAGTTACATATGTGATATCTCCACCTTTTAAAAACAGTTTAAAACGTATGGTGTTATGTAAACAACAGACCAATTGCATCTAAGAATGTGGATAAATAAAAGAAAAACCCACATTACCAGCCCTGGAAGCCAAGATCAGAGTCAGACCAGGAAACCTGACTTGATGTGTCATGTCAGGCTCGTTAAAATCCTGTAACTCGGTGGGTCTCCAATGGGAGCAAGCATCAGAGTTCCCTGGAGGGCTTTCTGAAATACAGACTGCAGGGTCCCACCCCCAGAGTTTCTGCTTCAGTAGGTCTGGGATAGAGCCTGAGAATCTGCATTTCTAACACTTTGCCAGGTGGTGCTGCTCTTGCTAGTCCAGGGATCATACTTTGAGAGCAATTACTTGGGTGGTGCAAATGATTAACACACTCGGCTGCTAACTGAAAGACTGGAGGTTCAAGTCTACCCAGGAGCACCTTGGAAGAAAGGCCTGGCAATCTACTTCCAAAAAATCAGCCATTGAAAATCCTATGAAGCACATTTCTAGTCTGACACACATGCGCTGCCATGCATGAGTCGGAGTCGACTTACCAGGAACTGGTTAGCTGTAGCTAAAGCCTTCCGAATTCATACTTCACGCTCAGTAAAATCACTTTGGGAATTAAAAAAAAAAAACAAACTGACAGTAAAATCACTGTCAGTCTGACAGGTCTTGTGATGGGCATCACTGCTGAAAGCTGTCTAAGTTCTATTAGATTACTAAGAACTGAAGAGTGGCAGCGTTGAATCCAAAACTCAGATGGAGTGGCACACTGACAAAATATTGGAGGAAGGAAAAAATCCTGTTGATGCCAGATTTGATGTGAGGAGGGTTCTGCCTGTTGGAATGCAAGTTACCCTTACAATAAAATAATGCAAAGGTGCTGGTCTCTGCCTCTTACCAAGACCTCATGCAACAAAGACAGCCACCCACAAGATGCCTCATGGCCATCATGAATGCGAATAAATGGTTTAAAATCATTTGCAAGTTTTATCAACAGTCAACCCCGTGGGACAGGCACTCTTCAGATTTACAGCTAAAAAAACTGTTGAACCTGTTTTGCCGTGTATACTTTCACCAAAAATACAATTTTATATATATATATATATGTATAAACTGTTCATATTTAGGAGCCCTGGTGGTACAGTGGCTAAGAGCTCAGTTGCTTACCAAAAGGTCAGCAGTTCAAATCCACCAGCTGCTCCTTGGAAGCACTATGGGGCAGTTCTACTCTGTCCTATAGGGTCACTACTAGTCGGAGTTAACTTGACAGCAACGGGTTTTTTTTTTTTTTTTGGTTGATATTTAATAGATACTTGACTAATTTGGTACTCCATTTTCTTTTTTATTTATTTTTTCTGATTATACAAGTAACACATGTCCACTGCTGAGAATTTGGAAAATACAGAAAGATATGATCACCTATCATCCTACCACACCTAAAAAAATCACTGTCAACACTTTGATTATGTTCTTCCACTCCTTTATACACAAGGGAATTTGGATCAGCCCTGGAGGGTAACAGCTATGGCTGTTAACCGAAAGGTCAGCAGTTCTACTCCACCAGGCACTCCTTGGAAACCCTATGGGGCAGTTCTACTCTGTCCTATAGGGTCCCTATGAGTCGGAATCGACTCGACGGCAATGGGTTCGATTTTTTTTTGTTTGTTTTGTTTGTTTGGTACCTTTGCATAGTGTTGCTTGTACATGCCAGTACATGGAGCATAAAGTAAGTCAAGTGTTTTTAACCAAACTCCCCACCCATCTCAGTCATGACCCCTGAGTCAGCACAAAAAATACCCTAGTGCCCTGCAGACAAGTGGAAGGCTGGGCCCTGGGCTCAGGACCTCTGCCCCATGCTTTTATCCAAGGCCAGTCCTCCCCAGCCCAGGGCCAAAACAGAAATGCAAAGCCAGGGAAGACACGAGATCTGAGCAGAATTTGGAGTGGAGGGACAGACGCCAAGCCTGGAGAGACTCCTGGGGAGCAGCTGCAAGTATTCAACAACAGCTGCTGTGCATTCTCCACCAGATGTGGGAGGAGCAGACAGCTGTTAAGGGTGCAGAACAGGACTGTGGCCAGAGAATCAGGGAGTCTGGTCAGAGCAGGCAAACGGGCTTTGACCTGGACTGGTTCTGGGTCCCCCGTACACTTTTTTTTTTTTTTTTAATTGAATGGCTAAATGCTTGGCTACTAACTAAAGGGTTGGTGGTTCAAACTCACCCAGACTTGCCTCAGAAGAAAGACATGGTGATCTGCTTCCGAAAGGTCACCGCCATGAAAACCTTATGGAGCACAGTTCTAATCTGAAACTCATGGGGCCACCAGGGGTTGGAATTCACTCAGTGGCATCTGTTTTGTTTTTTTTTTGAATTGTGGCAAAATATATACCAGTAGTCCCTGACTTACAACGGGGTTCTGTTACAACAATTACTCTGTCATGAGTCAATTCTGACATAAGTCAAATATCTCTTTTTTTTTTAAGTTTTCATTATTATTATCTCTTATTATCAGTATCTTTATAAATCCAATCTTTATTTGTCTTTGGGGGATTAGAAACATTACATCTGAGAATGAGAACATCAGTAAAGTATGCGCGGAAACACTGTATGTAGTACATATTACTAATGATAAGATATACCAAAACCAACCAACCAACCAACCAACCATCTAAGTGTGGTTCGTTGTAACTCGAACACATCACAAGTCAGGGACTACTTGTATATAACAAACATTTGCCAGTTCACCCTCCTGGTTAAATTGATTCCAAGGTATTTTATTCTTTTAGATGCTACTTTTAAATTGTTTTCTTAATTTCTTTCTCAGAATGCTCACTGTGGATGTATAGAAACCTGACTGATTTTTGTGTGCTGACCTTGTACCATGCCACTCTGCTGAATTTATTTATTAGCTCTAATAGCTTTCTTGTAGAATCTTCGGGGTTTTCTACATATAAGACCATGTCATCTGTGAAATGACAGAGCTTTACTTCCTCCTTCCTGATATGGATACCATTTATCTCTTTTTGTTGTTTAATTGCTCTGGCTGGAACTTCCAGTACAATGTTGACTAGCAGTGGTGAGAGTGGGCATCCTTGTCTTGCAGAGGGCATCCTTTTTCCTGATCTTACAGGGAAAGCTCTCAGTCTTCCTCTATTGAGCAGGGTGTTAACTGTGGGTTTTCCATAAATGCCCCTTATTATATGGAGGAATTTCCCTTGTATTCCTAGCTTGTTGAGTATCTTTATCATGAAAGGGTGCTGCATTTTTCAAATGCCTTTTCTGTGTCTATTAAGATGATGATGCGGTTCTTTCCCTTTGATCTATTAATGTGGTTTATTACATTGACTAATCTTCTCATGTTGAACCATCATTGCATTCCTGGGATAAATCCTACTTGATCATGGTGTCTAATCCTTTTAATATGATTTTGGATTCAGTTTGCTAGTATTTTTTTGAAGAGTCCCGTGCCATTTTAGGATAGGATAATTTACAGTGTTTTGGATGTTGTACACAGCTGTGAGATAAAGTAGCTATCACAACGACCAGCTTTCACACAAGCAAGCGAAGGCTCCAGGAACACAGGTGATGCATTCAGGACACACCAAGTCCAGGAAGTCAGTGTGAGCTTCTTTGTTTCCTGACTTCTAGCCCCAGACTAACTCTACCACACTCAGTGCCCTCCAATCAACACGTGTTTGCTTACAAACTATTAATGTGGTTAATTTTTTAAGACAGAAACCCTAAATTAGTGAAGTACTCATGAATGATGTTTGATTGTGAATTAGACGAACACTTGAACAAAGGAGTCCCATTCTATGGCACCCGTTAGACGTTCTTCGGAATCACCCTGGCCGAGGTGTTTTACTTATACTACGTCGTTGGCTTTGGTGGCATAGCTTCCAGCATCGCGTTGTTATTGTTGTTGCGTGCCACCGAGTCGATTCCGACTCATAACGACCCTATAGGATGGAGAACTGCCCCATAGGGTTTCCAAGGCTGTAATCTTTAGAGAAGCAGACTGCCACATCCTTCTCCCGGCTGATGGGTTCGAACCAACAATCTTTTCATTAGCAGCCGAGCACTTTAACCACTGCACCACCAGGGCCCCTTTCCAGCATCATAGCAATACGCAAGCCAATACAGTATGACAAACTGACAGATAGATGGTGGCCTTGACCCAGAGTAAGACACGTAAACTGCTCCCCTAGGAAAAGTGTGGGACTCATTTCTTTCCTCATGGGAAACGCGTTTAACAGAAGTGTGGGGTGGATCTTAGGATCAGCAGAGTTGTTCAGTCTCCCATGATCTTGCCATTATTTGCTGTCTACAAGCTCATTACAGAACACAGTTTTGCACCACGCTGTAGGTCAAGGCCACCACCTGTCAGTTTGTCACTCTGTGGTGGCTTGCACGTTGCTATAATGCTGGAAGCTATGCCACCAGTACTTCAGATACCAGCAGGGTCACCCAGAGTGGTATCAGTGGAGCTTCCAGACTAAGACAGACTAAGAAGAAAGGTCTGGTGATCTACTTCCAAAAATTAGCCAGTGAAAACCCTATGGATCTCAATAGAATATTGTCCAATATAGTGCTGGAAGACGAGCACCCCCACCTCCAGGTTGGAAGGTTTTCAAAATGCACAGTGGCCACAAAAATGGATTTGAACTTACCAATGATTGTGAAGATGGCAGAGGACCGGGCAACATTTCATTCTGTTGTACATGGCGTCACCAGGAGTCACAGCCGACTCAAAGGCAACCAGCAACGAAGAGCACAGGTATAGAAGGAGAAAACACAGAAGACTGCTGTGGTAGGCTCGTTTAAACCCTGTACATCAAGGCTCTCTCTTCTTCCACTTGGGGCACCTACTATAGTACAGACTCTCATTCTTGGATACAAGTGGGATCCTGGTGTGCGGCACAAATGAATGACGGAACAACAGCGACTCTGAAGACCACACTTCTCATCAGACCCAATCAACCTGAAGCACTAAGCATGAAAGCCCTCCCCCAATCCTAACTCCCAGCCCTTCTGCCCCTTCCTTCACTCCTCACCACCATTAACACACACCAAATCCTAGGACTGACTTCAAGCACAATTTCACGTTTCCTCCTCAAATATATCACTGCAGAAAGAGTAAACACACAGAACCTTGATGAATGAAGGGTTAGAAGACAATAAGTAATCATTCACTCTGGGAAAGCCAACCACCATGTCATGAAGACACTAAGCAGCTATAGGGAGATCTCCATGTAGCAGACATCTGAAGCCTCCTGCCAACAGCCACCATCACCTGGCCATCCACATGAGTGAGACACCTTGGAAGCGCATCCTCCAGCCCCAGTCAAGCCCTTAGATGACCACAGCTGTGGTCAACATCTTGACTGCAACTTCATGACAGACCCTGGGCTAGAACCACTCAGCCAAGCTGCTCTCAAATTCCTAGCCCTTAGATGCATACAAACTGGTAATGAAGAAGTTAAACTGTCCCTGTTTGCAGATGATATGATACTATACATAGCAAACACAAAAGAGTCCATGAGAAAACTGTTGGAACTAATAGAAAGATTTAGCAGAGTAGCAGGATACAAGATAAACATACAAAAATCAGTTGGATTCCTATACACCAATAAAGAGAACAATGAAAAGGACATCAGGAAAACAATATCATTTATAATAGCTCCTAAAAAAATAAAATACTTAGGAATTAAATCTAACCGGGGATGTAAAAGACCTATACAAAGAAAACTACAAAACACTACTGCAAGAAACCCAAAGGGATCTACATAAATGGAAAAACACACCATGCTCATGGATAGGTAAACTCAACATAGTGAAAATGACAATTCTAACCAAAGCAATTTACAAATACAATGCAATCCCGACCCAAACACCAACAACATTCTTTAAAGAGATGGAAAAACTAATCATTAACTTTATATGGAAAGGGAAGAGGCCCTGAATAAGTAAAGCACTACTGAAGAAGAAGAAGAAAGTAGGAGGACTCACACTACCTGACATCAGAACCTACTATACAGCTACGGTAGTCAAAACAGCCTGGTACTGGTACAACGATAAAATACATTGATCAATGGAACAGAATTGAGAACCCGGATATAAATCCATCCACCTATGGTCACTTGATCTTGGACAAGGGCCCAAAGTCCATCAAATGGGGAAAAGACAGTCTTTTTCACAAATGGTGCTCGCAAAACTGTAGGTCCATCTGCAAACAAATGAAACAGGACCCATACCTCACACCATATACAAA
>NW_004444013.1:7963522-7972283 GCF_000243295.1 Trichechus manatus latirostris
ATCTCATAACATGGATGAAACTGGAGGACATTATGCTGAGTGAAATAAGTCAATCACAAAAGGACAAATATTGTATGAGACCTCTACTGTAAAAATTCATAAAAAAAAGTTTACACACAAAAAGTTAACAATCTTTGCTGGTTACCAGGGATGGGAGGGGTGGGGGGGAAATACTATATAAACAATAGATAAGTGGTAACTTTGGTGAAGGTTAAGACAGTACGCAATACTGGGGAAGCCAGTACAACTTGTACAAGGAAAGGTCATGGAAGCTCCATAGACACGAGAAAGAAAAGTTAAAAAGAAATTTAAAAGTAATGAAACGAAAAAAAATTCCTAGCCCCTAGAAATTGTATGAAAGGAGCTCTGGTGGTGTAGTGGTTAAGTGCTCAGCTGCTAACAGAAAGGTTGGTTGTTCGAACCCAGCTGTCTCTCTGCAGGAGAAAGATGTGGCAGTCTGCTTCCATGAAGACTACAGCCTTGGAAACCCTATGGGGCAGTTCTACTCTGTCCTCTAGGGTCGCTATGAGTCAGAATCAACTCAACAGCAATGGCTCTGATTTATAAATTGTGTGAGATAGTAAATGTCTATGTTGTTTTATGCCACTGATTTTGGTGTAATCTATTATGCAGCAATTGATAGTTAATACACCCTTCCAGGTATGCCATCCCCCATTTCCACAAGAAACTGACTTTTTCCAGACTATCTTAAATAGAATGGTCTTCTCCTTTCTATAATATCAATACCTCCAACATCCTTGGCCTTGATATGCAGATGCAAAAACCTGCCTTTCTGCTGCTCTTCTACACCAACACACGTGTGCAAACATGCATATACACAGATGCACACACACACAGCTTTCTCTTAAATCTGCAAAATCACTAAAGCACTGAGAATATTAACTTTTTTTCCAGAAGGATCAGATGCTCTGAGTGTTTTAATTATCATTTTTTCATACTGTCCCTTAATGGGCAGGCAGTCGAGGGGAGAAGGGGAGGGGGAACACAGAGAATGGATGGCTGTTTCTGCCCTCCTTTGCCCGTTGTGGAATTCTAACCCTGAGCTAAGTGAGCACCAGAAGGAGAGGAAAGCCATGGCCACAAGTCGTCCATTCCAGCATTTGTTTAACTATTTCAGGATGGAATTTCCCCCCAATCAATGTCAATGGAAGCAACAGTCAAGAGATAAAATGACATACTGCGTTAGACAAATCTGCTGTAAAAGACCTCTTTAAAGTTTTAAACATGGCGCTATAGACAAAAGCACCACGTCATCCCTTCACAGCAAAGACCCGAAAAACTAAGTAAAACAGGGACAAACATCAATCTCAGAACCCTAAGCATCAAATGTAGAGATAAAGAACTGACCCAAGCACTGAAGGAAATAAGAAACTGACAGAGAACAGAGGGTGAGAAGAGATACGGAGTGGAGGGTCCCCTATCAGCTAACGTGGCACGGATTCACCATCTTGGGCTCCTCAGCCACCGAAATCGGTGGACAGGGAGTATGCAAGGCAGCTTCATGGAGCTCCCAGCAGGAGACAGAGCACCTGGTAACCAGCGATACACGCTTTCCCACCCCACCCCCATTCTTTCCTCTGCTCAGCCTCCGCTGCTTCCCACTGGGCCTCAGTTGCTCCATCAGGGAGGTGCTGGCTCCCTGGTGCTTGGATTTGCCCCACCCACACCAGTCGGCTCCTTCAGCGCCATTTTTTTGTTCCTGTTGTTGTTTTATCAGCTTCTTTTGGTTTCTTCTCTCTCTTTCTTACCTCCTTCCCTTCCTTTCTCTCGAACACCTGGCTCTGTGTGTCATCTCCGCTCCTTCTTGACAGGCTTTGAAGTGCTGTTCCACTGGGGAACTGCTTCCCCAGTCTGCACCACCATGCCAATGGGATCCCTGGGAGCATTTTTTTTTCCTTTTTGTTTTTCTCCATTTCTTGGTTTCTCATCTCTCTCTACTTTCCTTCTTTTCTTGTCTCCTGAATGGCATTGCGTTCCATCTCCATCCCTTCTAGATGGGCTGTGCAGTGCCATGTGGCTTGGGAACCACTGCCCTGGTCCGTGCCACCAAGTCAGTCAGCTCTCTTGGGGATTTTTTTTCTTTTCTCTTTGCTCGATTTCTTGTCTCTCTCTATCATCTTTCCCTTCTTTTCTCCTGAACACCTGGCAACATGTTCCATCTCTGCTCCTTCTAGATGGGCTGTGCAGTGCCACGTGGCTAGGGGAGCCACTTCTCTAGTCCTCGCCACCACACCAGTGTGCTCCCTCTGGGCATCTTTTTTTTCTTTCTCTCTTCTTTTCTCGATTTCTTGTCTCCTCTACCTTCCTTCCTTAACCTTCTCCTGAACACCTGGTGCTGTGTGCCATCTCTGCTCCTTGTTGGTGGGCTGTGAAGACCAGACTTACTGGTCTGACAGAGATTGGAGAAACCCCAAGAAGATGGCCCTCGGACACCGTTATAGCTCACTAATGAAGTCACTCCTAAGGTTCACCCTTCATTCAAAGATTAGACAGGCCCATAAAACAAAATGAGACTAAAAGGACACACCAGCCCAGGGGCAAGGACTAGAAGGCAGGAGGGGACAGGAAAGTGGTAATAGGGAACCCAAGGTTGAGAAGGGAGAGTGTTGACATGTTGTGCGGTTGGTAACCAATGTTACAAAACAATATGTGTACTAATTGTTTAATGAGAAGCGAGTTGTTCTGTGAACCTTCATCTAAAGTACAACAAACAAAAAAAAAAAAAAGCAAAGATGTCACTTTGATGATTAAGGTGTGCCTGACCCAAGCCATAGTCTTTTCAGTCACCTCATACACATGCAAAAATTATAAAATGAAAAAGGAAAACGAAAGAATTTACACACTGGAATCGTGGTGTTGGTGAAGAATATTGTTTGTACCGCGGATTGCCATAAGAATGAACAAATCATTCTAAAAAAAAAAAATACAACCAGAATACTCCTTAGAAGCAAGGACGGCAAGACTTCGTCTTGCTTACTTTGTATATGTCATCAGGAAAGACCAATTTATAGAAAAGGACATCATCTTTGGTAAAGTAGAGGGTCAGTGAAAATGAAGAACACCCTCAATGAGATGGATTGACACAATAGCTGTAACCATGGACTCAAACATACCAACGATGACGAAGTGGTGCAGGACTTTGTTCTGTTATACATAAGGTTGCTGTGAGTTGTAGCTGACTTGATGGCAACTAAAACAACAAACAACAGTCTCTTTCCTACCTCATCTTATCATGCTGGGTGAGGAGGAGGGTCTTTGGTAAGACAAAAAGACAGATTTTGTGAGCATAATAGCATGTCTCAATTATGCTCTAAGAGGCAGTCAATATATTATAAGAGAAACAGCTCCCTGAATATTTCCTTCTGCAGAACCTGGAAGGCAGAGGCCTCCTCTTAAAGTATAGACCAAGTACCAGCAGCTTCCTCCCCCAGGAGGGACGCTTAGAGCTTGCAAGGCCTTGTAGCATTCTTGAAGGTGACAGTGGGGCCCTATAGGCAGAGGCAAAGGGGAGGAAGAATTCAGGGGAACACAGGGAGCAATGGAGAAGAAGGGAGACCAAGGAGAGAAGCAACCCTCAAACGCCCCTACAGAGTGAATCTACATGGGTTGAAAGATGACTAGATGGGACACAAGTTTCTCCATCTTCTTAATATGTGTCCATCTTTTTATTTCTGCCAGGGGACTCTACCTGCCCATTCTTCGAGGTGTTGGGGGCATAACTGAAGATATGAAGCATAAGCTTGCATGAGCTCTGAAATATTCTCATCACATGACAAAGATTCTCCACTAAGCAGAGTCAGTGTGATCATGACTTCAATTTGAGGAGATGCTGCTTCCTTGATGTGCATCAGCAGTGTGGACTTCAGATGGTGGTGGGAAGAAGGTGGCCCATGTCACTCTCCCTTCCTCTGGATGTCCTCCAGGACCTTGACTTGACTCTGCTCTTCTTCACTTATGCAACTTCCTTCAAAGAGTTCATCCTTGCCTATGAAACCACCTATTAACTCTTCTCTTGGTTGTCTGGTTCTCATCATACCCTTAGCACGTTCAATTTAGAATTCAGCTCCCCAAAGATTGTTCTGTTTCCCTCTCTTTGAAATTCCCTAAGAGATTTTACAAGACAGAAATAGGGGAGGCGGTCCAAGATGGCACTAATCAAAAAAATAGAAAATAACAAATGCTGCTGAGGCTGTGGAGAGACTGGAACTCTTATACACTGCTGGTGGGAATGTAAAATGTTACAACCACTATGGAAAACGGTACGGTGCATCCTTAAAAAGCTAGAAATAGAAATACTATGTGATCCAGCAATCCCACTCCTAGGTATATATCCTAAAAAAATAAGAGCCATGATACAAATTGACATGTGCATACCCATGTTCACTGCAGCATTATTCGCAATAGCAAAAAGATGGAAACAACCTCAGTGTCCATCAATAGATAAAAGGATAAACAGACTGTGGTACAAACACACAATGGAATACTACACAACGATAAAGAACAATGAATCTGCAAAACATCTCACAACACAGAGGAATTTGGAGGACATATTCGGATGAGGAGCCCTGGTGGCACAGTGGTTAAAGACCTTGGCTGCTAACCAAAAGGTCAGCAGTTTGAATCCATCAGCTGCTCCTTGGAAGCCCCATAGGGCAGTTCTACTCCATCCTTTAGGGTCACTATGAGTTGGACTTGACTTGACGGCATCACATTTGGTTTTTTTGGTTTATGCTGGGTGAATTAACTCAATCACAAAAGGACAAATACTGTATGAGACCACTGTTATTTAAAAAACAAGAATAAGTTTACATGAAGAAAGAAAATATATATCTATTATTTGATGGTTACCAGGGATGGGAGGGGGAGGGAAGGAAAATTACTAGCTAGATAGAAGACGTGTTAATATTGGTGAAGAGAAAGGCAATACACAATATGGGGGAAGTCAGCACAACATGGCCAAGGCAAAGGAAGACACTGAGAGGAATGCAAAAATAAAGGGCAACTACGGTAATTACTATAACATGGACAATCCTGCAACAATAATATTCACAAACAATAATTTACAAATGGATACATAAGTAGATAGGCATGCTAAAGAGGGGTGGGAGGGTGTAAGGGAGCACATCTACCTGCTATATCTGTGGCTATTTCTACATATATAACTGTAGGTAATGCATGTATATTAATATAGACAATAGAGCACACAAGGGGCACAGTTATAGCAACTTCTTAGACATAACCACATACCTTGTGGGCCGAAGTTCCTAGGCTCAAAGGTGAAGTACCATAGACTCAGGGGACATCTACATCAATTGGCACAATATAGTTCATAAAGACAATGTTCTGCAACCTACTTTGGTGAGCAGCGTCTGGGGTCTAAATGCTTGTGAGCGGCCATCTAAGATACAACTATTGGTCTCTTCCCACCCAGAACAAAGGAGAGTGAAGAAAACCAAAGACTCATGGGAGCAATTAGTTCAGAGGACTAATGGACCACATGAACCATAGCCTACATTACCCCAAGACCAGAAGAACTACATGGTGTCCAGCTACCGCTACTGACTGCTCTGACTGGGATCACGACAAAATGTCCCAGACAGGGTGGGAGAAAAATGTAGAACAAAAAGTCAAATTCACAAAAAAAACCAGACTTACTGGTCTGACAGACACTGGAGGAACCCCCAAGACTATGGTCTTAAGATGCCCTTCTGACCTGGAACTGAAGCCATTCCCAGAGACCACCTTCCAGCCAAACAATAGACAAGCCCATAAAATAAACAATAATATACAAGAGAAATGTGTTTATTAGAACAATCACTTATCTGAGATCGAAAGGTCAACATTTGCCCAAAAGCAAAGATGAGAAGGCAGGAAGGGATAGAAAATCCAGAAGAAAGGAAACAGGGAGCACAGGGTGGAAATGAGGAGAGTGGTGGCACATTGTGGGGAATGCAAACAATGTCATGGAACACTTTATGTACAAACTATCGAATAGGAAACGAATTTTCTCTGTAAATTTTCACCTAAAGCAGAATAAAAATTTCTTTTTTTAAAGATAGCAATAGGAACACAACTGAGAAGCACTGGATATAAATTCATAGATAAAATCATTCTGCCCTATTGAAGGGAAGGTTATTGATAGGATCCAAGCACATGATCCCATTCCTCTCAATGATAGTAAGTTGGTAACTTTGGCGTAAGCTTCGATTTTTCTTTCCTCTGGCCCTGAATTGTCTCTCCCTTTAATTGGTGTTTCAGCTGTAGCCAATGGCTTTCCTGCCTTACTACCTCCACCCCTTGTCAAATTCTCATCGTAACAATCCTTTCCTTTTCTGTTCATTTAATCTCACCTGTACTTCAAAGTCCAAATCCAGTACACCCATACTCTGAAGTCTTATCTGATGCCTAATGACTGCATTTCTTTCTCCTTGAACTCCTCTTCATTCTCTTAAAAAATACTTATTGAGGGCCTACTATGCTATTTTCAGTCACCTCATATATATGCGAAACCTGGACAATAAATAAGGAAGACCGAAGAAGAACTGATGCCTTTGATTTATGGTGCTGGCAAAGAATATTGACTATACCATGGACGGCCAGAAGAACAAACAAATCTGTCTTGGAAGAAGTACAGCCAGAGTGCTTCTTGGAAGCAAGGATGGCAAGACTTCGTCTCACATACTTTGGACGTGTCATCAGGAGGGGTCAGTTCACAGGGTCAGTGAAAAAGAAGAAGACCCTCAACGAGATGGACAGACACAGTAGCTGCAACAATAGGCTCAAACATAACCATGATTGTGAGGATGGTGCAGGACCAGGCAGTGATTCATTCTGTTGTACACAGGGTTGCTATGAGTCAGAGCAGACACAACAGCATCTACCAACAACAAATGTATAATGTGCGAGGCACAACCAAGTCAGGGATTCGAGGAGATTACACTCTAGTAACCATCACACTAATTATTCACTCTGTTTTCTCTCTCTGAATTGTGCTTCCCCAGCTAAATTCTTCAATAGCCAGAGACAGTGTCTTAAAACATCTTTTGTGAGAGAGTTCCGGCAAAATGGCGTTCTAGGCAGAAGCACCACGCAGTCCCTCCACAGCAAAGATACGAAAACTAAGCCGAACAGAGAACCCAACAATCCTGAAATTGTAAAACATCAAATGAAGAGACAAAGAACTCAGCCAAGCACCAAATGGAGTGAGAAAACTGACAGAGAACAGAGAGCGAGGAGAGATTCATGCAGAGGTCCCCTGCCAGCTAACGCAGCAAGGATCCACCATCCTGGACTCCTATCAGAGACCAGCAAACAGGGGGTACGAGAAAGCAGCCTCACGGAGCATCCAGCAGGAGACAAAACAACCGGTAATTTGCGGTGTGCGTTTTCCCACCCCCCACCCCTCTTTGCACCAGCTCGGCCTCCTCTGCTTCTCGCAGCCACGGTCTCTTGATCGGGACGTGCTGGCTGCTTGGATTCCACACACCCAAGCGGGCGGCTCTCTGGCTGCCATTTGTTGGCTGCTGGTGTTGCTTTTTTCCGCTTCTTTTGATTTCTTCCTTGCCTCTCACCATCTCCCCCTCCTTTCGCTCGAGTGCCTGGATCTGTGCGCCATCTTTGCTTCTTCCTGAGGGGCTGCAGAGCACCGGTAATTTGTGATATACGCTATCCCACTCTCTACCCTTCTTAACCCACACTCGGCCCCCTCTGCTTCCCGCGGACACACTCTCTTGTCCAGAAACACCAGCCCGCACTAGCTGGCTCTCTGAGTGCCATTTGTTGGCTGCTGGTGCTGCTTTTTTTTTTTTTTTTCTGCTTCTTTTGATTTCTTGCTTGCCTCTCGCCGCCACCCCCTCCTTTTGCTTGAGTGCCTGCTCCATGCGCAATCTTTGCTTCTTCCTGAGGGGCTGCGGAGCTCCATTCGAGTGTGGAGCTGCTTCCCGGTCTGGGCTACCACGCTGTGGGATCCCAGGGCTTTTGTTCATTTGTTTGTTTTGAATTGTTTGTTTGTTTTCTTTTCCTTTTCTTGAGTTGGAAGCCCTTTCTGGCCAGGCGGTGCTGCGTGGAAAGAAAACTACCCACTCGGCTTGCAGAGATATGCAGAGGGATCCCTAAGGGCATTTCTTTTCTCGTTGGTTTTTTTTTTTTCTTCTCTTTTTTTGGGGGCTTTTCGTCTTTTTTTTTTTTTTTAAATTTGTTTTGTTTTCTTCTCCCTCTTTTTCCCTTTTTGTCTTTCTTCATTACTCAGTTTCTCGTCTCTCTATATCTTCCTTCTATTTCTGTTCCCAGAATACCTGGCGTTGTATACCTCTATGCCTTCTAGCCAGGCTGTACTGCAACACTTGAGAGCGACTTCCCCAGACCTCATGGCTGCACCGGTGGGATCCCTGGGAACTCTGGGGTTCTTTAACCTTTCTGATTTTTATTTAGTCATTCTTTTCTCTTCTTTCCTTCCTCTTCCCCTTTCTGTTTTTCTCCATTTCATAGTCTCTCATCTCTCCATTCCAACGGCAAGCTCCCCTAGCACTTTTTTGTTTGTTTGTATGTTTTTGGCTCCTGTTCCTCTCTCTTCTCTCCCATATCCATCTTAGATCCACACAAAATAATCTCCGTGCTGCATCCTGCCTACCTGCACCGTGCGCCTGACATCACACCACCAAGCAGCACAGGCACGGCCTACTGGAACCTGCCCTGCACTGATTACCGACCCGCTCTGCTGGCTGTAGTAAGTGCCACAAAC
>NW_004444013.1:7978853-8148167 GCF_000243295.1 Trichechus manatus latirostris
GATAGGGAACCCAAGGTTGAGTAAGGATATTGTTGATGTGTTGATGAGATTGTTAACCATTGTCGTAGGGCAACATCTGTAGTAACTGTTAACTGAGAAACTATTTTGTTCTGTAAGCCTTCATCTTAAGTGAGAATAACAGCACAATTGGAAGAGCATAGTTAATGTCACTGAACTGTGCTTGTAGAAATTTTTGAAATGATCTATCTTTGGCTACGTGTATTTTCACCAAAAAAAAAAAAAGATTGAGAAGTTAGAGGGTTGATATGTTGTGGGGTTGTTAACCAATGTTATAAAACAACATGTGTACTACTGTTTCACGAGAAACTATTTGTTCTGTAAGCCTTCACCTGAAGTATAATTAAAAATAAATAAATAAATAAATAAATAAAAATCTTTTGCAAAGCTCACAGAGATGGATAGAATACAGTACACATAGCAAGTTCTTACTAAATACTTGTTGCTTATATGCAAGATGGGTATCAAAATAGGTCCAGAGATACATGTCGACTGCAGTCCTTACCTAGGTTAGAGGAATATTCTTGGTGAAAGATAAAAACCACATCAAGAAATTGAAGAAATCCTGCAATATTGACTATTTTACATGTGTCACCAATGACTCGATTTAACCTGACAACTCGTTTGACTCAAATTTTTCAAATAATGATTGAAAACGCATCCACCAAATCCCATAATGAATAAATTGTCATTGCATTTTAAGATTAGAAAACTAATATAAAAAACTATTTAGCAGCACTTTAATAATTAGAATACATATATTTGGAATTTCCAAAGAGATGTCACAAGATAGAAACAGGAACACAATGGAGAAACATTGAATATAAATTTCTAGATGAAACCATTTTGTCCTACTAATGGCAAAATTATTGACAGGATCCAAACACATGAGGCAACTATGTCATCCTCTCAACAAGGATGATGAGAAACCAGGTCTGAAGACAAAACTGGCTTAGACGTTACCAAAGTGCCCTTTCCAAGTGTTGGGAAAAGGACTTATAAATCAGAAGTGGAGGAATCTCATTTCTCCAAAATGCAAAAAAAAAAAGCTTTTGATAGAAGGAAAAAGTAGAGATATTTCACTCCTCCAAACCTTAGGTGAGTGTAGTTTTGATTCTTTGTACAGAGGCCCCAGTGTGTACCACAACATAGACATCCAAGTCAAGAAGTGTTTGCTGTTCCAGCCCAGAAGAGATGCCCATAGTTAGATGTTAATCCCAGACACATGTTTGTCATTAAACTTAATCTTGAAAAGAGTTCTTACTTACTTGCCAGAATATGCTGTCAATTGTGTTCCCAAGAAAACCATCGCGACCTTCTGAAGACACCAGCTTGGGGCCAAGAATGGTCATGAACTCATCGAAATCCACCTGGCCATCCCCTGGAAGGACAAGATAAAAACATGAGTTGAAAAGTAGCTGAATTTGACCTACTGTCCCCAGTACAGTATCTCTATGCTTTCCTCCTTGGCATGAAACCTCAATAAACGAAGAAGACCTGGTAGCTACTGAAAAGTGTGCAACAGGCTTAGAAAACCCAAAGTACCATAGGAAATTGGTGATTATTAGCACATCCAATCCCACATACTTCTAAACAACTGCCAACATTTCTATCTAAATGTTCACCCAGCATGTCCCACTGAACCTGGCCACACCTCACACCTGTTCCTCCTCCTGTACCTCACACTGTCCTGATAGAAATCTCAGGTTTATCAATACCTCATCCTTCACCTTTGTTATGCACACATAAAGTTAGTCCTCAAGTCTTACTGATTTCACCTTTTACGTACCTCTGGATGCTATATCTTTCTCATCGTCCCCACTGCTACTGCCCTTTATAGAGAACATGGTGTCATAGTGAACATGGTGGCAAAACACTTTGAAGAATTAATGTTACTAAGACTAGTAGAATGGCTTTCTACCCAGCCTCCCCTACTGCCCTCACACTCTCACCTCCAATCTATCTTCCATACTGTTCTCAGAGTTTACTTCCCAAAAAGTACTCTGATCATGTTTTATAACCTTCAATGGCATGCTATCTCTGACAGAAACTATAGCACTCAAGTCCCACTCTCTTTTGCCCCCCACCTCTGCACAAAATGCCACCCACTTCCACAGCTCCATGCCTATGTGTACACAGTTCCCTCCACCCGGGGTGATTTCCCCCACCTGTCTATCTGGCAAACTCCAACTTGTTCTCTAAGATCGAGCTTGAGTATCATGTTCTCTTTTCTTTTTGTTCCTGATCCTTCTTCCTGTCATTAGGCAGAACTGGTCAAACTTTCTTCCGTCTCTCATATCACTTTTATATGCATCTGTGTGCTGGGTGGCCAGAAGGTTTGTGCTCAAGTACTAACCTAAAGTTGGCGGTTCAAACACAACCAGCAGTGCCATAAAAGAAAGCCTGGCAATCTGCTTCCATAAAGATTACAGTCAAGAAAACCATAAGGAAAAGATCTCCTCTGCAACATATGGGGTCGCCATGAGTCAGAATGACCTCGAAGGCAACAAGTTTGGTTCTTTGGTCATGGACCTTATCACCCATATCCCAGTCACTGATTTACCTGTCTATCTCACACCAGGATTATTAACTTTGCAAGGACAGGGACCCAGTCTAAAACTTCTTTGTATTTTCAGCACCAAACACAGGGCCTGGCCTATAGGTACTCAGTAAGTACTTAAGGAAAGAATAAGCAGCATTTCTTGCTTATTTTTCTTTATTCATTTCAGCGCTGGTTGGATCTTTCATGCTAGAGCTGACACCAGCCAGAAGGTGGACTTGAGTAGCCTGAGACCTTGATGGTGCAATGGATCATTTTTGTGTGGCCTTTCTCACCATGGTCTTGTAACTCCCATCCAAGTGATTAAGCGGGACTGTGTGATAGGGTAATTGTGGCCCACCAAAGGAATGGGTGAGTTTTCCATTCTGCTGGGCTTGAAATGAGCCACCCCAGAGGCAGGAAAGAGAGGATCCCACCACCGCCAAGGAAGAACAGTCAGGAGCCAGCACGTCATTTGGACCTGGGATCCTTGTGCTGAGAAGCTCCTGGAACCAGGAGACAGAGAAAGAGAGCTGTAACCCTGAAGGCAGTGAGAAGTGGCAGCAGAGACCTGACAGTAGAGACCAGGCAGCAGGTGAAGGTGTGGTGGGCTTCCTGGCCCAAGGAGAGAGAAAGCTGAGTGCCTTTGAGCAGAGGCTTAGGGCCGGGGAGAGGTGTGCCTGCAAGCATGGCAGGGAAGAGACTGCCCTGATGGAAGAACTGTATCCTGAGCGTTCCTGAACCTGAACTGTAATCTGTTACTTCCCTAATAAACCCCATAATTGTGAGCATTGTCCATGAGTTCTGTGTGGCCATTGCAATGAATTATTGAACCCAGCAGAGAAGTAGAGAACGCCATGGGAGGCACGGTTGGTATTGGAATCGGTAAAGATGGCAGAGAGAGGAGACAGTCTGACCTCTGCCTCATAGGAATCAGACTTGGGCTGTTATCTTGATTCTCCTTCTCCCTTGTGAAGTTAGAGGAGGTCAGACACCGCCCCCATGCTGTTTTTACAACCTTCAAGGCATTTCCCCAGCCTAAATGAATCTGCAACATGGCATTCTGTACCCTTAGAATTGCTCAAGGGACTGTCTCCAACAAGAGCTCACCACATCATTGTCTTAGCCCAGCCAGGGAAGGCAGCCCAGGTGTCCCCACACAAGAGTTTGTCCAAGTGCAGCTTCATATAGCAATGTTCTCAGAGTGTGATCAACTTCAAAGAACAGTCATTCAAAATCTATTTTAAAAGATCATGCAGATGTCATCATCAAGACGTCAATAATTCTGAACAGAGGGCTGAGGAACAGACCCCAGTATGGATAGAAACTTTCTACAGGACAAAGGAGGCACGCAAGTCACTGGAGAAGGGAAGACGGAGTCACCGAATGGCCTGGGGCAATTGGTCAACTACTGAGAGGAAATCAATTTCTCTCTCACCATGCCGCAAGATAAAGAAGATATCCCAAAGTTCACCCTCACTGGTAATCATAAGTGTGTCAATCCAAGCAACAATGAATTACCATCTTGCCTTTCAAACCATCAAATAATTCTATGCAATGTTGGCAGAGGCAGGGGAGATAGGCTCTTTTATACATTCCCGGTGGAAATACAAATTGGTGCACTGGTACTGGTTATCAGCTGGCAGTACTTACCAAGATGTTGAAAACACTGGTTCCTTCTGACCTAATGACTTCACATTTAAGGAAGACAAAACAAGGAAATTATCTTAAATGCAGACGAAGATGTTTGCCTAAAGATTGTTGGTTGCCTTTGAGCCCGCTTGGACTCATGGTGACCCCATGTACAACAGAATGAAACATGGGCCATGTTCACAATTGTTGCTATGCCTGATTTGTTGCAGCCACTGTGTATTCTGAGTGCCTTCCAACCTAAGGGGCTCATCTTCCTGCAACGGGTTTTTATTTTGTTTATAGATCAAATTATGCAGTTTGATCTCACATATAGATTCACATAACCACAACCACCATCAAGATACAGAACTGTTGCATCACCACAAAAAAGCTTTCTCTGCTACCCTTTTAGCACTATATCAGACAGTTTTATTCTGTTGTGATTTATAGGGTTTTCACTGACTAATTTATGGAAGTAGATTGCAGGCCTTTCTTCCTAGTCTGTCTTAGTCTCGAAGCTTCACTGAAACCTGTCCATCATGGGTGACCCTGCTAGTATTTGAGAAATATCAGTGACATAGCTTCCAGCATCATAGCAACATGCAAGCCACCACAATAGGACAAACAGACAGACGGGAAGTGGATGCCTAAAGACAGTCATCGAGTATTCGTAAAAGTGAAAAATTGGAAGGTGGGTAAGAGGGATATGGCCCAATCTTCCCGACATTTGACATCTCCAAAAAGCTAGCTCCATGTGGCTCTAAGTCTCACACAGATACGCTTGTCATGTACATGAGCGAACCCTCTGCCCATCCCAAATCACCTCTGCTAGTCATAGTAGGGGCTGGATGGCCAAGAAAGTCTCAGACTAGAACATGGATTCTCAACAAAGACCACATCATTCCCAGTGGGGAGGAAGCTGATTCTCAGGGGACAAAAATGAATCTTAGATAGTGCAATGGCTTGTGGCTCTCCTCTTGTTGTGCGCCTTTGAGTCAATTTTCAATTCATAGCAACCCCATGTGACAGAGTCGAACTGCCCCATAGTGTTTCCTACGCTGTAATCTTTACAGGAGCAGATCACCAGGTCTTTCGCCTATGGAGCCACCGAGTGGGTTCAAATCACAAACTTTTCAGTTAGCAGCCAAGCGCTTAACCGTTTGCACCACCAGGGAGGGCTCCTTGTGGTTCTCTTAGGGCCACAGATACACAATCTATCAGAGACATTAAACTTTCATGAAGAGGGGGCTGGGAACTTGGGGAAAAATGCCTTAAATTCTCCTGGGGGTGACTATAGAGGAAGAATAAGGAAAGAAGAAAGGAGAAGGACAGGGAAGAGAGAAAGAAGGAGAGGAGAAGGAAGAAGAAGATTGAGAAACACTGGACTAGAAGGTGTCCCAGGCACTCTGGCTCTTGTCCCCCAGGCCCTGGAATGTTGATTTATTAGCAGTGGGCTTCCTCCTGACTATCTGTTACCACAGTGAGGTCTAACACTCACAAAGGTTCAAGGGCATGGGTCAGGTTTTACTAGGACCTCATGTGGCTTTAACTAAAATGTGTCCATTAAATGTGGGCATAGTTTAAATTCAGGAAAGGTGTGCATCAGGGTTGTATCCTTTCACCATACTTAGTCTGTATGCTGAGCAAATAATCCGAGAAACTGGACTATATGAAGAAGAATGAAGCATCTGGAGTAGAGGAAGACTCATTAACAACCTGTGATACGTAGATGACACAACCTGGCTTGCTGAAAGTGAAAGAGACTTGAAGCACTTACTGATAAAGATCAAAGACTACAGCCTTCAGTATGGATTACACCTCAACATAAAGAAAACAAATATCCTCACAACTGGACCAATAAGCAACACCATGATAAATGGAGAAAATATTGCAGTTGTCAAAGATTTCATTTTACTTGGATCCACAATCAACACCCATGGAAGTAGCAGTCAAGAAATCAAGTGACATATTGCATATGCTGCAAAAGACCACTTTAAAGTGTGATAAAGCAAAGCTGTCACTTTGAGGACTAAGGTGTGCCTGACCCAAGCCATGGTATTTTCAATCGTCTCATACACATGTGAAAGCTGGACAATGAATAAGGAAGACGGAAGAAGAATTGATGCCTTTGATTGTGGGGACCATGGTCTTGGGGAACATCTAGCTCAACTGGCATAACACAATTTATAAAGACAATATTCCACATGCTACCTTGATGAGTAGCATCTGGGGTCTTAAAAGTCTGTGAGCAGCCATCTAAGATACTCCACTGGTCTTATCCCTTCGGGAACAAGGGAGAATGAACAGAACAGGATACAAGGAAAAGATCAGTCCAAAGGACTAATGGACCACAGCTACCAAGGCCTCCACCAGACTGAGTCCAGTACAGCTAGATGGTGCCCGGCTACCACCACTGACTGCTCTGACCAGGATCACAACAGAGGATTCTGGACAGAGCTGGAGAAGGATGTAGAACAAAATTCTAATGCACACACTAAAAAGACCAGATTTACTGGCCTGACAGAGACTGGAGAAACCCCAAGAGTATGGCCCCCAGACACCTTTTAGCTCAGTGGTGAGGTCACTTCTGAGGCTCACCGTTCAGCCAGGGATTAGACAGCCCCATAAAACAAAACAGGACAAATGAGGCACAGCAGTCCAGGGACAAGGACTACAAGGCAGAAGGGGACAGGAAAGCTGGTGATAGGGAACCCAAGGTTGAGTAAGGACAGTGTTGACATGTAGTAGGGTTGTTAACCATTGTCATAAGGCAACATGTGTACTGTTTAATGAAAAACTATTTTGTTCTGTTAAAAAAAAGAAAAAAAGAATTGACGCCTTTGAATTATGGTGTTGGTGAAGAATATTGACTATACCATGGACTGTCAGAAGAATGAACAAATCTGTCTTGGAAAAAGTACAGTCAGAATGCTCCCTAGAAGTGAGGATGGTGAGACTTTGTCTCACCTACTTTGGACATGTTGTCAGGAGGTATCAGTCCCTGGAGAAGGACATCATGCTTGGTAAAGTAGAGGGTCAGTGAAAAAGAGGAAGACCCTCAACAAGATGGATCAACACAGTGGCTGCAACAATGGGCTCAAGCATAGCAATGACTGTGGGGATGGTGCAGGACCAGACAGTGTTTAATTCTGTTGTACACAGGGACACTATGAGTCGGAGCTGACTCGACGGCACCTAACAATAAAAAGAAGGGCCACTCCAGGTCCTGGTTATGGTGCAGTGGCACTGTTCTCTCCCATTCCAAAGTCTATAAAGTGTGTGTCGGGGGGTGGCCCAAAGGATGCAGCAGAACACGTGGCTTTTCGTGGCCAGGAGAACGGGGCTTTCTTTGAAGAGTCTACCTTCCAGGAAGGAATTAGAGAGAGACCACCCACCTGTCCAAAACCCCCACCCAGAGTGATGGGAAGTGCAGCAGTATGGAACTGGTGCATTTCAAGGGTCCACACAGAAGGCTAGTCAAAGTCACGGCAGCCCAGGGAGTGCTTACAGATGGTGAACTTGGCTGAGGACTCCAGCCAGAAGCTGTGAGCAGTCATGATGCGTCTGAAATACATCCTGGCCTCAAGAACAGAGCAGCTCATTTACTGCTGGGGGAGGGGTGCTCCAATTCTATGGGTAGCACCAACTCTGGCCCAGGGATTCATGTGCTTGGGCAGATACTTCCTGCTCTTTGAAGGAGAGGTCTGTTTCATGGGAAAGACCACAAATGGTTAAGGGCTCAGCTGCTAACTGAAAGGTTGGCAGTTGAAATCCACTTAGAGGTGCCTTGGAAGAAAGGCTTGGTGATCTACTTCTCAAAAATCAGCCATTGAAAACCCTATGTAGTACAGTTCTACTCTGACATGCATGGGGTCGCCAGGAGTCAGAATCGACTCCATGGTACCTGGTGGGTTTTTTGGTCTGTTTGTTTTTGTTTCATTTTTTAATTTAGGAGAGAATATTGGGATCCCAGACTTTTTTATTGGTAAAAATATTGGCTTCCTCTCCCCCCTTAAATAAAGGGAGACTCCCCCAGGCCCAGAGTTGGCGGCATGATCAGGGTCAACTCTCTCATCTCTCTCTGCCTCTCTCAGGATATTCCTCAGCCTGGTTCTTGGTATGCATGTACAGAGTATTTTCTGCAACCCTCAGTAAATGAAGACCCTGGCTTCTATACACAGCTCAGTGACAGTGCTGCTGGCCATATGTAGGTTCCATTTGGATTTAGACTAAGGAAAAGACCTCTCCAGCAGATGCTGGTCTAGCAGACCAACAGGGCTGGGAAAACCCCACTAGTTATCTACGCTGTTCCTAGAATTCCAGCATCTATATTGCACCCTCATGACTCTGGGAAACCAAGACAAATAGAACCCAAGAGAGAACGTATTACACTAAGTCCCTGGAAGAAAGGCCGGGCATCTACTTTCAAAAGTTAGCCAGTGAAAACCCTATGGATCAAAACAGCCCAATCCACAACCGATCATGGGGACAGCACAGGACAGGGCAGCGTTTTGTTCTGCTGTGCAGGGGGTCGTCATGAGTCAAGGGCCGACTCCACGGCAGTTAGCGGCAAATGAGGGACTGAACTAAGCGCTGTATGTACGGTATCTTGTTTAATTCCACCCCAGCACTATGAATAGGTCCTCCCCCTCCACGTTTTACAGATGAGGCAATGAGGCAAGAAGAGGTTCAGAGCAACTCTATCAAAGTCACACATGTAGTATATGGCAGAACAGGGACTCTGCTCAGACAGTCTGACTCAGACCCCTGATATTAGCCTCCTCTCTGCATCAGGGACTCCAGCATCAAGTCCTGGCATATATTCATGTCCTTTGTCAAAGTTTGGGAATTATAATGTGTTTCTGTATCTGGGCATTTCAGCCATGAACTTTGTGGGAAATTGAGAGAGAGACAGCCTTCAGGACTTTAATGTAAGCCACCATTGTGTGAAAGCCAGGACGTTAAAAACAAAAAAACAAAACAAAAAAAAAACCTAATCAGTTGTCATCAAGTTGATTCTGACTCATGGCAAACCCGTGTGTGTCCGAGTAGAACTGTGCTCCATAGAGTTTTCAATGGCTGATTTTTCAGAAGTAGGTTGTCAGGTCTTTCTTCCGAGGTACCTCTAGGTGGACTCGAACCACCAACCTTTCGGTTAGTAGCCAAATGTTTAACCATTTGTGCTACCCAGGGACTTTGGAAAGTCAGGAGGCCCTCCCTCATCTGCCTGTTGGCCTGCAGTCAGGGTCTCAGGCAGTCAATTCCCGTGGATCCTCGCCCTCCATGTGTGACCCTTCTAGAGTCCGAAACCTCTCCAACCAAAAGAAAAGAAATTGGTCTGGTGAATGAGGCTGTCCAGCCCCGCAGGGTTACATCAAGCTGCCGTGAAGGAACCACATGCCCCCAAACACAAAAGTGTGCATCTGCCCAGACCCACTGGGCTTTCCAGAGCAGACCTGTCACCTTTCATGGAATGCAGCAGAACTCTAAATGCAAAAACTTTATCTGGTTAATTTTCTGTTTAACAGGTCTTGAACAAGCAAGTAACCACAGAATGAAAGAATGAAATCCTTTCCTCCCAGGCCTCAGGCTTCCTTCTCCTGCTTCCAAGTATCATGATCCATTTAGCAAGAAGCACAGGAAGCTAACCTGCTAAAGACTGACTCTGGTTTCTTCCCACTGCTATGTAAGTCAGAGTAACGAACTTGAACTAGGGCAGGAAGCTGCAGGAGGGCCAATACTGTACAGCATTCATTAAGTCCAGCCAGGTGACATCTTCACAAAGAAATAAATGATAATAAAAATCACTGCAAAACAGAAGGCAGGCCAAAAATATACGGAAAGAAGAAAGGCCGGGATCTGAAGGGTAACAAGGAGACAGTTTGGGAGGAAGGGAGAAATGTCTGGGATGCCATTCAAATCAATTTAACAGATCCCAAAAGCATACCTGCAATGGACCAGGTGAGTGGGCCAAGTACTGTGGGGCAATAGAGAGCTGAAAGAAGCACAGGCTTACCCTCCAGGAGCTTAGTCTCTCCCCTAAGACAGAATCAAGTGAGTGATGCAATTGACCCAAACCAACACACCGCCGTCAAGTTGACTCCTGGAAAGCCCATGATACGTCAGAGGAGAGCTGCACTCCATATGGATTTTCAGTGGCTGATTTTCCAGAAGTGGATCACTAGGCCTTTCTTCCAAGGAGCCTCTGGGTGGACTTGAACCTCCAACCTTTTGGTTAGCAGCCGAGCATGTTAAACATTTGCACCACCAAAAGACTGCAATCAACCTAAAAGTGCAAATGGCATAAACAATTGGTGCAAATGGTTTTTTTTATTTAATTTTTTTTTTTTTATTGTGGTAAAAGAACCTGAAAACTTTTAGATCCACATTTTTAGCTCTTAGGCATATATTAATTTATATATACATATACTAGTATATATAGTATATATATATGCTTTATATATATATAGTATACTAGTATATATATAAAGCATATATTAATTTATATATACATATGCTAGTATATATACTAATTTATGTATATATACTATATACTAATTTATATTTATGTATATGTACACATATACATACACATATTTCTATTTGCTTAAATAAATATTTGCATAAAACATCTGGAAGTGTACCCCCTAAAAGACTAATAATAGTTTGTGGTTTTCCATGGGGAAGCTGGGAAGGTAAGGCACAGGAAAGGGAAGGGTCTTCACACTATACATCTTTGTACAGTTTTTGATTATTGAACCATGTCATGCATTACCTGTTCAAAAACTAAATAATCGAAATTTTAAAATGAAACATAAATTGAATTGCTAATCTCCATCTGGATGAATTCATCAAGGGCAGAGGGAGAGGGAGGGCAGAGGGAGAGGGAGGGCAGAGGGAGAGGGAGGGCAGAGGACCAAGGGAGGCCTGGGAGCGCATGTGGAGCTAGTCTCTTGGGGAGCTGGACTCCGTGGGTGCACACAGAAACCACCTGACTCCTCATCACACCCTGTGTCGCAGGTCTTTCCCAGTTCTGGGTGAAGTTGGGCTGGTCCCATTGCTTTGCCGTTGACTCTCGAGGTATAAAACTCCTCCAGTCACTTTCAGATGATAAGCCCCGGCCAGGCTCATCATCACAGAAGTCCAGAATTCTCTTAGTTGAAAACATCGTCCCTCCTCCAGCTTGGGCCTGACCCAGGCCTAGGAGACCTGGGACGAGGATGACGAATGAGGCCAGTTTCTTCACTCTTCCCTAGTCCATCTCCTCTGCCGTTCTTCACTGTGATTCCTGGCCTCAGGGCTGGAGCAGGTTTGGGGTAAGAAGTAAGGGAAGGGGCCTCCCAGTGGGCTATATCCCTACTCCTGTTGACTCCTTATCACACCCTCCCAGGAACCCTGGGCTACTGGCAGTCTCTCCCTCCAGTGGTGCGACAGCAATGCTCTCGGTGGTCTTCAAAAAAAACCTCACGCTATCTCCCCCTTAAAAGGGCACGCTTTTGTCCCACACGTCCTTGAGAATGAAGCTCTTCCCAAGGTAACCCTGGCCCTCTCTGCTTGTCTTCCTAAGTCAGGGACAGCTCCAGCTTAACTCGCCTCTTTAGATTTTCACAGGTGCCTAAAACACCAGCCTCTTCATGCATTAAACTCCAGCACACACAAATCAATTGCTACAAATGGCTTTTGGAAACACCTTGAGCTCAAACGGAATGAGAAATTCCTCCTTCTTACCCAAGTCCACCACTAACTCTCCTCAAAGAAATCCCTTTGCCTAACTCTTCAACTTCAGCCTCCTCTATAGGTAGGGCAGGGTGATGGGCTAATGCTGGCAGAGCTGGGGCCATCTCATCTTGTGGGTGGTCTTGCATACAGTTCTAAGATTTGAGAGAGAAACTTGGTGCCCATCATATTGTTCTTGGACTGTGCTGAGACGGAGGGTGCCATTTTGATATTCTGTTGCACTCTATTTAAGGAGCAGGAGGTGAAGGACATTTAAAAGGCATAGTCAGAGAGGTAGGAGAAGAACCAAGAGAGAGGGGTGCCCTAGATATCAAAGGAGACCGTCAATAAGACACCACTCATTTGTCAGATGGTCGTACTGGGCTGGCTTGCTTGTCAATATGGTACTGGGAGCTATGCCACAAGTATTTCAAGTACCAGCAGGATCACCCACGGTGGACAGGTTTCAGTGGAGCTTCCAGACTAAGACAGACTAGGAAGAAAGGCCTGGAGATCTACTTCTGAAAACTGGCCAATGAAAACTCTATGGATCACAATGGTCTGATCCACAACTCAGTTCCTGAAGCACTGCATCCTCACCCTGAGGGTAAGAACAGAACCGAGCCCAGGCAACCCAGGACAGTATGCCTGCCTCCAGCAATCGCCACATTCGCTTGGGGGCTGAAGGGCAAGTACACTCTTTACACATAGCATGTAACACAGAACAATAAACATAGAAAAGAAGCTTTCATTCACACTTCATATTAGAAGGGGAAATATCATTTGACCACAGCAGGATAAGAAAACCAAAGGGAAGTAGGATGACGTGGGGGTTGGTAAAAGGAGCCCTGATGGCATAGTGGTTAAAGTGCTCAGCTGCTAAACGAAGGGTTGGAGATTCAAACCCACCAGCTGCTCCGTGGGAGAGAGATGTATCAGTCTGCTTCCGTAAAGATCACGGTCTTGGAAACCATATGGGGCAGTTCTACTCTGTCCTACAGGGCCATTGTAGTTGGAATCGAGTCAATGGCAACGGGTTGGTTTTTTTGTGGGGAGTGGAGGTTGTGGGTTGTGGTACCTGTTAGTGCTGCCTTTGTGCCCTCTCCCCTCCCTCCTCTTCCCTTCAAAGGGGAGGAGGGGTGTCTTAGTCATCTAGTACTGCCATAACAGAAATACCACAAGTGGATGGTTTTAACGAAGAGAAGTTTATTTCCTCACGGTCAAGTAGGCTAAAAGTCCAAGTTCAAGGTGTCAGCTCCAGGGGAACTTTTTCTCTCTGTCGGCCTTCTTCTCTTTGGTGTTCCCCTGGACTAGGAGCTTCTCTGCGCAGGGACCCCATCCCAAAGGATGTACTCTGCTCCCGGCACTGCTTTCTTGATGGTATGAGGTCCCCCTGTCTCACTGCTCACTTCTGTCTTTTATATCTCAAGAGATTGCCTCAGGACACAATCCAGTCCTGTAGATCAGGTCCTGCCCTACTAACACAACTGCCACCCATCCTCCCTCATTAACATCATAGAGGCAGGTTTACAACATACAGGAAAATCACACAGTACCAGGAATCATGGCCTAGCCAAACTGATACACACATTTTTGGGGGGACATAATTCAAACCAGGACAAGGGGCTAATCAGATAGGGTTTGTTATGGATTGAATTGTGTCCCCCACCCAAAAAAAATGTGTTGTAAATCTTAACCCCTATGCCCAAATTGTTATAATCACATCTGGGAATGAGCTTTCTTTGTTATGTTAGTGGGTTAGTATTAGTGTGGGGTGTGTTTTAAATCAATCTCTTTTGAGATATTAAAGAGCAGATTAAGCAAGCAAAGCAAGCACAAATTGAGAGGGAGATATATGCCACATGACTGTCAAGGAACCTAAGAGTAGAATCTGAGAAAGGACAAGGAACTTCTCCCAGAGTGGACAGAGAGAAAGCCTTCCCCTAGAGCCAGCACCCTGAGTTTGGACTTCTAGCCTCCTAAACTGTGAGAAAACAAATCTGTCAATTAAAGCCACCCACTTGTGGCATTTCTGTTACAGCAGCACTAGATAACTAAGACAATATTGGACATCAGGGTTGTGCTCAGACCTGAAACCCAACCCCTGGTAGTGTTTCTCATCTGTGCATGACATTCATCCTGGGCTGGTCTCCTCAGAGTTGGCACTGCCACCCCATCTCCTCTCTTCTTTTTCTGCATGGGGATATGGGGCATCAGCAAGGCTGAATCTAAAGGGGTGCTTTACTTCTCATTCCCACTTCTCATGTGCACACATGTCCCTCAGGGACCCATAGGAAAGAGAAATTGTCAAGGCAAGACACAGCCAGGCATCTTGGTATCCTCAAACCCCAGAGTCTACTCCAGAGAGTGCCAAGTCATTCCAAGCCTTCAGAGACTAGTTTTGCTTAAAAGTTCTGCTCTGAAATATGTTAGGGAGTGAGTATGTTTTGAGGAAATGGATGCAATGACTGAAAAGTAATCTTGATTTTAGGGTTACAAAGAACAAACACTAACAATGTCTAATGTGCCTTCACTCAACTTCCCATTAAAGCATCCATGGTGGACAGCTGTTCTAAAGCACAGCCGAGAAGGCTCGGGGGCCGGGAGTTTAAGTCAATGGGAGTGAAACAACTGGAACAGAAATAAGGAGAATGTTGACACAATGTGAAAAATGTAACCAATGTCACTGATCATTACTTCTAGGAACAACTGAATGGGAGCAGGCTTTGCTGTGTATATTTTCACCAAAAATAAAATAAAATATTTTAAAAGATCTATGAAACTATAGAAAAAGGCACAAATTCACAGGGGCTGTAAAAGCTTAAGATAGCAGTTATCCATCTGAACAAGCCTGGGATGATGTGTCCAAAGCAAGTGAGTCGGACAGTACTCTGCTGTGGGAGTACATTTTAGATATCAGAAACTGTGCTAGGTCCTGCGCTCTCCAGCCCAGCAACTGGAATATTCTGGAACCCAAGTGGGAAGAGAAAGTGGTCAAAGACAACCACATGTGTTGATAGTTGGCCAACACCAAGACTCATGGTCTCCATGTTAAGAATCGGCAACCAGGGACAAAATAGTTCTCACCAAAGTAAAGAGGAGAATTACCCTGAATATCTGAACAAAAATCGACTTCAGAAAATTATTCATTTCCAGGGAGAGAGAAGAATTTAAGAAAACAATTGCTTTGTATTCCCAATAAGACTAATGACAAGAGGACTCCACGAACAAGAGTGTACGTGGACACGTGAGGATGAGATGAAGGGACAAGGGGCTGAGACACGGCTGGAAGGAAATGGGACACGGCTTAAGTGAGAAGAAAATGCAAGGACAAGAAAAATGCATTAGCAAACGCAAGGTCAGCTTGGGATCCACTGAAGAGGAATGGTGATTTCGAATTCAAGTCAACAAATATTTCCAGAAACCCATTATGTGGAAGGCACTGTGCTAGGCTCTGGGGAGATTGTGGTGCACACGGAGGACATCGGCACTGTCCTTGTGTGTGCAGCTACAGTCTAGCTGGGACAAGGGACAAACAAGGAATCATAAGTGTGTGTTTGTTATGGAAGAGAAAGTGCTGCTGAAGCAAAAAAAAAAGCCAGTTGCCATCAAGTCGATTCCGACTCACGGCGACCCCATGTGTGCAGAGTAAATCTGTATTCCATAGGGTTTTAAGGGTTAGGAACTTTCAGAAGCAGACTGCCAGGCCTTTCTTCCCACATGCCTCTGGGTAGGTTCAAACCATTCACCTTTCGACGGGTAGTGGAGCCACCAGGGATATCGTCTAGCACAATTGTCTCCACAATAGAAGGAATGCAAGAAGATGCTCAAGAGCGTTCATTCCGGTCTGGGAATTAGAGGCTTCATTCATATATATATACATATATATATATATATATATATATATATATATATATACACACATATATTTGTGGTAAATATATATATAGCAAAACATTAGCCAACTCAACATTTTTAACATGTACACATGTACAATTCAGTGACATTAGTTTTGCTCATCATGTTGTGCAGCCATAACTACCATCCATTTCCAAATTATTCCACCATCATTAACAGAAACTCAGTGCCCCCTAAACTAAGACTGCCCTTTCTCCTTCTCTCCTACCCATGGTAACCGCTAATAAGCTTTTGTTGTTAGGTGTCGTCGGTTCCAACTCATAGTGACCCTACGTACAACAGAACAAAACACTGCCCGGTCCTGTGCCATCCTCACGATCGTTGTTATGCCTGAGCCCATTGTTGCAGCCACCGTGTCATTCCATCTCGTTGAGGGGCTTCTTCTTTTTCGCTGACCCTCTACTTTACCAAGCACTATGTCCTCCTCCAGGGACTGATCCCTCCTGATTACATGTCCAAAATACATGAGACGTAGTCTTGCCATCTTTGCTTCTAAGAAGCACGCTGGCTGTACTTCTTCCAAGACAGATCTGTTCGTTCTTTTGGCAGTCCACAGTATATTCACTACTCTTCATCAACACCACAATTCAACAGCATCAATTCTTCTTCGGTCTTCCTTATTCATCGTTCAGCTTTCGCATGCATATGAGGAGACTGAAAACACCATGGCTTGGGTCAGGCGCACCTTAGTCTTCAAGGTGACATCTCTGCTTTTCAACATTTAAAGAAGCCTTTTGCAGCAGATCTGCCCAATGCAATGTGTTTTTATATTTCTTTTTTTTTTTCCATTCCGACTCATTTAACTATTACCCTATTGTTAGTAATTTATATCATCAGCAATTTTTTTTATTGTACTTGAGATGATGGTTTACAGAACAAACTAGCTTCTCATTAAACAGTACACATATTGTTTTATGACACTGGTTACCAACCCCATGACATGTCAAGACTCTCCCCTTCTCAACCTTGGGTTCCCTATTACCAGCTTCCCTGTCCCCTCCTGCCTTCTAGTCCTTGCCCCTGGGCTGCTGTGCCCCCTTAGTCTCATTTTGTTTTATGGGCCTGTCTAATCTTTGGATGAAGTGTGAACTTCAGGAGTGACTTCATTACTGAGCTAAAAAGGTATCTGGGAGCCATACTCTCAGAGTCTCTCCAGTCTCTGTCAGGCCAGTAAGTCTGGTCTTTTTTTGTGAGTTAGAATTCTGTTCTACATTTTTCTCCAGCTCTGTCCGGGACCCTCTGTTGTGATCCTTGTCAGAGCAGTCAGTGGTGGTAGCCGGGCACCATCTAGTTGTACCGGACTCAGTCTGGTGGAGGCCGTGGTAGTTGTGGGCCATTGTCTTTTGATTTCTTGACTGCTGCTTCCATGCGCGTTACTTGTGGATACAAGTAAAATAAAATGATTGACAACTTCAAACTTTTCTCCATTTATCATGATGTTGTTTATTGGTCCAGTTGTGAGGATTTTGTTTTCTTTATGTAGCGGTATGATCCATACTGAAGGCTGTAGTCTTTGATCTTCATCAGTGGGTGCTTCAAGTCCTCTTCACTTTCAGCAAGCAAGGTTGTGTTATCTGCATAATGAGGTTGTTAATGAGTCTTCCTCCAGTCCTGATGCCCCATTCTTCTTCATATAGTCCAGCTTCTCAGATTATTTGCTCAGCATACAGACTCAACAGGTATGGAAAAAGAATACAACCCCGACGCACACCACTGCCTCTTGATCTATGTATAGTTTCCTCATGAGCACAATTAAGCGGTCATGAAAATGTATGGTAGTATATTAATTTTATGTAGGCAAACACAAGTGATATTTAGAAAGTCTTACAAAATATTATGTCGGGGGGAAGCAGTAGCCGGAGCAAATAGCAGCAGCAGAGACAATCATATCAATAACTTACAGGCCTAACTTCAAATAATGGCAGGACAATAAGAGAGAAATACAAAGCCCAGAGAGAATAGACATGAGAGACAAATCACGGCCTTGAATTTCACAAGGAAGAAAAGCACAAGTAGCAGAGACACAATAACAAGACATTTTCCTGCACTAAGAGAGATAAAGCTTCGAAGTACTATCAATCAACAGCAGACCAAGTAGACAAACAATAATAGTTGACTTGTGACGAACATATTTTGGTATCGGAGTTATGTTAACTTTTCCTCTTTGTCTTCATCCTGGAGCAGTTTCTATAAAAAGGGGCATGTCTGTTTCTAACACCATGAAAAAACTCAGATGCAATTTTTACTAATCTAAGAAGCTTTTCTGGTATTTCTAAAAGATTACGTTTTATAAAATCTTCTTAAATATTATTCCATTGCTTTTCTATTGTTGTTGTTAGCTGCTGTCAAGTCAATTCAGACTCATGGCGACCCCATATGTACAGAGTACAACTGTTCCATAGGGTTTTCAAGCCTATGACCTTTTAGAAACAAACCGTCAGGCCTTTTCTCCAAGGCGCCCCGGGTGGGTTTAAACCACCAACCTTTCAGCTAGTAGTCTAGCACTTAACCGGACTCCTATTGCTTTTCTACCTTTTCTTAAATCAGCCCTGATAATTTGTTTCTCCATAAAATCACTAGTTTCACAAAAATATTGAAAATACATTAGTGTCCAGTTATAAAAAGTATTTCATAATTTTTATCAAGCCAGGCACATCGTTAAGGCACTATACTTAAGGTACTTCATTTCCTTCTCACAACAACACTGAAAGATAGATTGTACTAAGTTTGACTCTATTTTACTAAGGCATCAATGAGGTTGACTGATACCAGGTAACGTGCATAACATCAAGTCGCTTTCCATTAGGCCCTGTTGTCTTCCAAGACGATAACTTAAACAATACAGTTGCAATTACTAAATTATCAGCCGTATGTTGAAGCTGTGGCTAACGAAGACTACATGAAACATTCATGAACCATTTACAGAAATAGGATTATATGCCAGATCACAAAGAACACATCTACTAATTCCCCAAAGCTAAAGCTAGCAGGCTACATTCTCTGACTCAAACACAAAGAAACTAAGACTTAATAGTAAACATTTAAGCAAAGATACCTAAACCACTCTGAAACTGAAAAAAGACTTTAATTGATTAGTAAAGAATACAAATTTGAAATAATACATTTTAAAGAATATAAAAATGAGAATATCACAAGTCTCAAGCACACAGGTATTAATCAAAGCTGTCCCTAGAGATAAATTGAAAGCATAAAAAGTAATTTATCTTAACAAATTGACAAAAAGGAAAAAAATTCAAAGAAAATCAGACAAATAATTAGGGTAAGGACAGAAGTGAATTAATTGAGAAATATACAAATAGAAATGGTAAAAATTGTTTTAGGAAGAAAAGGGCAAATTCTTTGAAAAAGCTATAAAATATACAAATTACTGGCAAGTCTAATCCAAAAAGATTCAGACAAACTCACAACTGAGAAAAGATATGCAGCAATAAATACAGAAATGATTAAAAATTATAAAATATTTTGTATAACTCAATACTGACATATTTTCAATATTTTTGAGAAACTAGTGATTTTATTGAGAAAGATAATTCAGCAGCACCGATTTAAGAAAAGGCAGAAAAGCAATAGAATAAGATTGAGGAAGGATTTGAAAAAGTAATTTTTAAAAAATACCTGAAAAGCTTCTCAAATGAGCAAAGATTATATCCGAAGTTTTTTTTTTCATGGTGTTAGATACAGGCACTCCCCATGTTACACAAGCTGCTCCAGGATAAAGGAAAAGTCGACACAACTCTCATACCAAATACACACAAGATAACAACAGAGAAATCTCACTTAGGGGTGCGTGTAAAAATCCTAAATCCTGAACTGGAAAATCTAATTTAATAATACATTAAAAGCATAGCTTACTAGAAGCAAGGATGGTGAGACTCATCATCAGGAAAGACCAATTGTTAGATAAGGACATTATGTTTGGTAAAGTACAGAGTCAACAGAAATGAGGGAAATACTCCATGAGATGGCTTGACAGAGTAGCGGCAACCATGGGCTCAAACATACCAACGATCATGAAGATGGCACAGGATCGGGCAACGTTTCATCCTGTTACACAGAAGGTCTCCGTGAGTCAGAGCCTACAGCTAACAACAACATCAACACTGTGGTCAAGTGAGGATCATTCCAAGACTCAAGAATTATTTAATACTAGAAAAATCAATTAATATGGTACATGGAAATAGATACAACAAGAAAAAAATATGGTGATCTCTATGGATTTTGCAAAGGAGCTGGCCAAAATATAATATGCTTTCAGGATTTTTTAAACTAGAAAAGGAGCAATACCTCCTTAACAAAGTAAGGGCGATCTCTCTCAAACTAGCAGCACATCTCAATGCCCAGGAGGAATTCCCATGGAGATTAGCAATGCCCCAAACACTCTTGCCACTGTAATTTTATTCAGCGTTGCTCTCAATGTTCTGACCAATGTTGTGACTTGAAAGAGAAGGAAGAAATATGACTGTAGGAAGACGGAAGACAAGATTATCACCATCACAGTGTGACTGCCGATCCAGAAAAGACAGATGACTCAACTGTAATTCTGCAGAATTTAGTAACAGTGGCTAGGTACCAGACAAACATTTAAAAAAAATCGATAGTTTCCTTGTGTTATGGCAATAACCATTTAGAAAATTCAGCAGGAAAGAAGAACCCAAGGACTTTGGAGGATGCAGCAGCTGGAGCTCCGAGCTGGCTCTCCCTAGCGCCTCCTTGTGAGCCCCTTCTGGGGCAGCCTGGCAGGAAGATCTCCAGAGACAAGGTAGAGAGGGGTCCATACTTCAGCCAGGGCTGGCAGAAAGGGGCTGGCCTCTCTGTGAGGCTCCTCGGGAAAGGAACTGTTCATTCTGAGGGGGGTTTCCTGACCCTACTGACTCCCGAGCACCTGGAGGAAAGCTGCGCTGTGGGCTGGTTGTCTCCCTGCTCCTGGGTGGGTGAGCCCAGGAAGAGGGGCTTCCTCCCCAGCCGAAGGGGAGGACTACTACTTGCTCCTTGCTCAGCCACAGGAGGGGAACCGCTATTCCCCTGACCTGCTTGTTTGCCAGTGCTGCAGAGCTTGACAGGAACGAGGACAGAAACCACAGGGCAGGCACAGAAATGAACAGCCCACTTCCGGGGGTGCAGTGGGAAAGGGGAGATGACCAAATGACCTTTAGAGCACTTGGCTCCCACAGAACCACAGCTGATGGAAGAAGAGCCTGAAAAGATTAGAGGAAAAAAAGGCAACAGGAGCTCTCAAAGAGTGCAACTGGAGTACACAAACGATTCGCCAGAATTAAGCATGATTTTCAAAGTTGGAAATGTCATCTCGTTGTTTTTGTTAGCTGCTGTCGAGTCAGCCCCAGATTTGTGGAGACTGCATGCAGAACAGAACGTGGACCGTTATGATCCATAGGGTGTGCACTGGCTGATCTTCAGAAGTGGATGCTCAGGCCTTTCCTCCTAGTCTGTCTTAGTCTGGAAGCTCTGCGGAGACCTGTTTCGCGTCAGAGCAACACACAGGCACCCACTGACAGACAGGTGGTGGCTGCCCTTGAGGTGCACTGACCAGGAATCAAACTCTAGCCTCCAGCATGGAAGGTAAGGATTCTACCACTGAGCCACCAATGCCCCCCTGAAGTGGTGGATGGTAAGTGTTGAGACAATCACCTGTCTGTCATTTTGTCGCATTGTGGTAGCTTATGCGTTGTTTTGATGCTGGAAGCTATGCCACCAGTAATTCAAATACCAGGAGCTTCCAAACTAAGATGGACCAGGAAGAAAGCCCTGGCAATTTACTTCCAAAAATTAGTCAGTGGAAACTCTCTGGATCACAGAAGAACAGTGCCTGAGATAGTCCTGGAAGATGAGCCCCCTAGGTTGGAAGGCAGGCAAAATACACAGTGGCCACAACAGTGGACTCAAGCATAGCAGTGACGGTGCGGACGACACAGGACTGGGGAACATTTTGATCTGTTGTACGTGGGGTCGCCATGTGTTGGAGCCAACTCGGCGGCAACTGACGACAACAAGTGTTGAGAACTGAAGCAGTAGCGTGGAACTACCACACAGAGACAGAACGCATGAGATCAGAGCTGATGGACTTGGGGGCTAGCTCTCTGAGATTTATCCTTTGAAGGAACAGAACTTCAAAGAGAGAAAAACAAAAGAACTGATGGAGAAGAAATACTATTGATAAGAGATAACATTTATTGAGCATTTTCTATCTGCCAGGCACGGGGCTTAGAATTACATGAATTAACTCATTTAATCCAAAAGTACACCACGACATAGCTCTTATTATTGTTAACTCGCGTCCAGAATCGGGAATCAGAAGCCAGGAAAGGGTGCAGCTGGCCTGGTTTGCGCTGGCCAAACTCTGGTGGCACAGTAGGCTGCTAGCCAAAAGGTTGGCAGTTCAAATCCACCATGTGCTTCTTGGAAACCCTATGGGGCAGTTCTACTCTGTCCTATAGGGTCACTATGAGTTGGAATCGACTAGACAGCGAAGGGTTTGGTTTTGGTTTTTCTATCAAGGGGCAGGGCTGGTCAGAATGCAGGTAGTCTGGCTCCACAGCCCATGGAGCAAAGCCAAGAAGGATTAACCAAAAAATGATTAAACGAACAATAGAAAAAATGACCTCCATCTAAGAAAAAAAATCTCTATTTTATAATTGCAAAAAAAAAAAAAAAAAAAAAAAGGGACAGAATACCCAGGAATAAACTTAAAAATGATGCACAGGACCTGTAGGAGTCCCTCGGTGGTACAAACGGTGAACACGCTTGGCTGCTAACCAAAAGGTTAGAGATCCGAGTTTACCCAGAGGTGCCTCAGAAGAAAGACCTGGCAATCTACTTCTGAAAAATCAGTTATTGAAAACCCTATGGAGTACAGTTCTACTCTGGTGAACAAGGGGTCACCACAAATCAAAATAAACTTGATGACAACTGATTTTTTGGTTTACATGAAGAGAACTATACAACTTTGTTGTTGTGTGCTGTCAAGTCCAACTCATAGTGACCTTATATGACAGAGTAGAAGACCTGTCGCATGGGGGTTCCTAGGCTGTAATCTTTACAGGGAGCAGATCACCAGGTCTTTTCTCCCACTGAGCTGCTGGTGGGTTCGAACCACCAATCTTTCAGTTAGCAGCCAAGCACTTAACCACTGCACCACCAGGAAGAGATATTTTAAAAGCCTTAAACAAAAATGGAAAAAAAAAAAAACAAACCCATACTTGTTGACGGAAAAACGATTGTAAAGATGCTAATTCTTCCCAAATTAATTTACAGGTTTAATGCAGTTCCAATAAAAATCCCTATGGAATTTTTTAAAAAACTTTCCCAATGATTTTTAAGGTCATTTGGAGAAATGAGCAGGCAAAAAAGCTTTAAAAAATAATTAGGAAGAGTAATGCATAGTTAATAATAAAATGCATTACAAAAGTACAATACTGAAAAATAGTACTGATGCAAGAATGGATAGGAAGATTAATAAAACAGGACAGTTCAGAAATAAGCCCTAGTAAATACAGACAATAAATAGAAACATTTGAATGGAAAAACGGAGGCTTTCTTGACAAATGATGTTGGGAAGATAGTTTAAGAAGTTGGAAAGAAAAATCAATTTTGTGCCTCATTTCATATTTTACTCTAAAACATTGAAGATATAAATTAGAGGACTATATGTGCAAAGTGGTTAAGCGCTCATTGCTAACTGAAAGGTTGGCAGTTCAAACCCACCCAGCGACTCTGTGGGAGAAAAGACCTGGCGATCTGCTTCTGTAAAGACTGCAGCCATGAAAATCCTATGGGGCAGTTCTACTCTGTCACGGGGGTTGCTATGAGTCGGAACCGGCTGGACAGCACACACCACCACCACCCACACAGAGGTAAGACGAGGAAAAACTTCTTTACGCTTAAAGTCAACAGAAGAAAAGCCGAAGAGTAAAGATTCACAGAATTGACAACATCCCTCTGCATGTTAAAAGCATGAGAGGCAAAAGTAAATATTTAGGGAATATACTACGGAAACTGTATGTAACGAATATGGCCAAGGGGTCATATTCTTCAAATACAAAGGAATTCATTAAAAGACATAAATTAGCAGGTGAAACACGTGGGAGATGTTCAACTTCGATAGGATGAAAATAAACACAAATTAACTCAATAACAAGATAGTGTTTTCCAGATTCCCCAGTCTGCAAAGATTTGATTTTTAAGGGAGGAGACTGCGTAGTCCCCGCGAGCCAAGCCTTTTCACTCAAACGGACGGGAATAGGCATTGGCACAGCCTTTCTGGTTACTCATTTGGCAACAAAGTTTAGATAAGAAGTTCCCTTTTAATGTTCTTCTCCTTTGATTCAGTAATTCCTTTTCTGGAGTCTGTCCTAAGGAAATCAGAAATTTGGACAAAGACCACTGTACCGTGATTGCAGTATTCTTTACAATAGTGAAAAATAAATATATGTATATATATATAAAGTAGAAATGAAAAGTCAACCCACCACCCAGAGATAACATATGAGAATTTTTTCCCATTTTCTTCTAAGCAAATAAATAAAATAATTGAAACCATATTTTTTGTCTTTCTTACTTGATATTCTATTGTGAACATTTCCCACGTTATTAAAAATCTTAATAACACAACTGGTCATATAATATAGATCTTACAGTTGTGATAAGTTGTCATCAAGTCAATTCTGATTCATGGTGACCCCACATGTGCAGAGTAGAACTGCTCCATAGGACTTTCAACGCTGTGACTTTTTGGAAGCAGACATCAGGTCTGTCTTCTGAGGTGCCTATGGGTGGGTTTGAACTGCCAACCTTTTGGCTATAGCCGAGCACTTAATTGTTTGTGCCACCCAGGGACTAGACCTTATAGAAAGTCATAATTTTTTCATTTGGTCTCCTATTTTTGGATGGTATGGTTGTTTCTATAACTGCATGTAATGCTTTTATAATAAAACAATACATTATTTCTCTTATTAATGTTTTAAAGCATCTGTGTGAAATAGTTCTTGAGGGATGATGGCTCTACTGAGCCAAGAGGGCAACTAAGGTGTGGTTAACTTTCACCACGGAACATGCTGCCCAGCTTTCCAAGTTGTACAGAAGATGCCACTTGGCACCAACCCATCTCATATAGAGTGTTATACAACCACCACCCAGATCATTTCACACAAAATTAGAATTGTATAGAAAATTGCTCTTCTGGGGCCCCACTGCTTATACCACAAAGACTGAAGCACGTTTACATACGTATATACACTACCCTCATCCAAATGAGACCCTGGATGATAGTAAGTTCAATTGTCCTACCTCCAGAAATTATTAGCTTACTTAAATGCAAAAGAAAACAAAAAACCAAACCACCCAAGTTTCTGTCTTGTCGATTCTGACTCATAGACCCCATGTGTGTCAGAGTAGAACTCTACTCCATGGAGTTTTCAATGGCTGATTTTTCAGAAGTAGATTGCCCGGACTTTCTTTCAAGGCACCACTGGGTGGGCTTGAACTAAGCCTTTCACTTAGCAGCTGAGTGTGTTAACCGTCACACTATCATGGGTGCAATGTAGACATAAATGCTGTGTAGTGGCTGCTGGGGTTATGGAGGCTGAAACAACTAGGAACCTTTAACACAAAACCCGGAATGTCTCCCTAACACTGTGTCCACACACTGGACAAAAGGCAAAGGGTCCAGGACTTGGAAGATGGTGACTTCAGAACTGAAATAGCTTCACTGAATTTCCTGCAAAAACATGTCTTTGCTAGCCTATAGAAGAATCCTGATCAAAAGGGGGAAAATGTGGAACAGAATTTAAAATTCTCAAGGAATCCAGACTTTCTGGATCCACTGAGGCTGGATGAACTACTGTACCACCATAAATTATTAGCTCATGTAAGTGAAAAAACAAAACAAAACAAAAACACCCAGTTGCTGTAGAGTTGATTCCGACTCATGGACCCCATGTGTGTCAGAACAGAACTGTGCTCCATAGTTTTAAAACTCCAAAAACCACTGCCCTGAGATAATCTTTAACCTTAAAACCTTACCAAAAATATCCCCTGAGGTCTTCTTTAAACCAAACAACATTAATTAGTAAAGAATATCTGTCTTGAGCGTTGTACTCTTTTAAAGAATTGTGTATATGGGCTCAAACTGACAACAGCAACTTGAAAGACTGGATAAGAGGCTTAGGGGGCAGTGAGTTTCTGTCAATGGTGGAGGAACAACTCAAAAAAGAGGACGAGAGTGGTTGCACAACTTGAAGGATGTAATCAACGTCTCTAAAATTGTATGTGTAGAAACTGTTGAATTTGTGTATGTTTTGCTGTATATATTCTCAATGACAATTTTAAAAAAAAGGAAAATAAATGCTTTTTTCCCCTGTGGATCACAAGCATGGGCCCACTCAGATGTGATGCAACACAAAGGGTTAGTGATGTGCAAAAAAGCTTTGCCATTCTGCATTCACAGAACACAAATAGCAACGCCTAGAACTGTGTGGCTTTAAACCTGGCTGTCAGCAGGGGGAAGTGTAATCATTTTGACATGTTTCCATTTCATTGACAATTCAAGGTTGTTAGATCTGGACTTAAACCTAAATCTTATACTTCCTGGATTGTGAGTATCCAATCTCATTTGTATTTTAAACTAAAACTTTAGAAGTGGATTAAATGGTCCAAAAATTCTAGGGTACAAAGTAAACATGTAGAACTTGTTTCTTTTAAATGACCTCTTAAAAAAACAAAAAAAACTTTATAGAAGAAAATGCACAGACCACTCTTAGGAATGTCATCCAATCCATGGTCTTTAGAGTCTGTTTATCCTTTTCCAAGGCCTACACTTCCCAATCAAGGTCAAGAGGGATGACTTCTTCCTGACACTTAAACCAAAAACCCAAACCTGCTGCCATTGAGTCAATTCCAATTCATGTGGCCCCATGTGTTACAGAGTAGAACTTCTCCATTAGGTTCTCTTGGCTGTAATCTTTACAGAAGCAGATTGTAAGGCTTTTCTTCTGTGGTGTCGCTGGGTGGGTTTGAACTGCCAGCCTTTAGGTTAGTAGTAACTGAGAGCAAATTCTGACACTTACCCTGCCCCCTAACAATGCTACTGCAAGGACAGTGCATAACGGCAATGCTCAAGTGACAGCAATAGGGATGACGGTTTCTTTAACACAACGTGCCAAGCAAACATGGAGAGACTGAACCAAACCCTGACGTCTCTAATACTGAGGGAACTCCCACCCTGGTTCTCACTTTGGCAAAACCTTCTGGAAAGGAAAAGCCAGTAAGTCAGTACTTTAAGCTAAATTTAAAGGAAACAATTTGGAAATTCATTTGCTTTGAAATCTTAAACGCACATATTTCTAAAATGAAACTGAGCGACAATAGACTTCAGAGCTTAGCTATTCAGGTTGAGAATGACTGTCAATTATGGATCCAGATGTTCCTAATGTATCCATAATGAAAGAATCATGACAGCCAAAACCTATTTCTTGTGATTCCTTGTGACATTCATTCAGTATTTTATAGACCCTGATTCTCCATAGCTCAGATGGAGTGACCTCCTTTATGATAGAACATTCAATTAGCCACTTAGGCTGAAGAAATATTCCGTGAAAAATTTCAAAGGGTTTCCTTCCAGTTGTGGATGCAGCAAACATACCCCACCCCGTCTCTTTCACTGCATGCTGATATGAAACTAGACAGAAAGCAGGGAGCAGCTATTTGAGGACCCTAAAAAATAGATCGTAGCAGGAAGATTGGGGAAGAAGACCAGAATTTGAAGTATCATCAAACCAGTGATGAGTTTACTATATATTTTTACTCTAGTATTCCCAGCTGGGGAGGCATTGGTGGTTCTTATAAGCAACCCAATTGATGGTATTTTCTTACGGCAGTGCTAGGAAGCTAAAACAGGTGCAAAGGTAATGTCTTAGTCATGTAGTGCTGCTATAACAGAAATACCACAAGTGGATGGCTTTAACAGAGAGAAATTTATTTCTTCACAGTAAAGTAGGCTAAAAGTCCAAATTCAGGGCATCAGCTCCAGGGGAAGGCTTTCTCTCTCTGTTGGCCTTCTTCTCTTCCGTGTTCCCCCAGACTAGGAGCTTCTCTGTGCAGGGACCCCAGGTCCAAAGAACGCGGTCTGCTCCTGGCACTTCTTTCTTGGTGGTATGAGGTCACCCTGTCTCTCTGCTCAATTCTCTCTTTTATATTTCAAGAGATTGTCTCAGGACACGATCCAATCTTGTAGATTGAGTCCTGCTTCATTAACACAACTGCCACCCATCCTCCCTCATTAACAACACAGAGCCAGGATTTACAACATATAGGAAAATCCCACAATACCAGGAATCACGACCCAGCCAAACTGATACACACATTTTTGGGGGAACATAACTCAATCCCTGACACGTAATTCAACGGAGAATTGAATTTACCTATACAACAAGCAGTGCTGGAACAACTGAACATCCACACAGAACAAAATGAACCTTGACTTAAACATCACTCCTCATACAAAAATTAACTCAGAATAGACCACAGAGCCACCTGAAACTGTAAATTTTTTAGAAAAAAAGCACAGGAGGAAATCTTTTTGCTGTGGGGTTAGGCAAAGAGTTCTTAGATACGACACCCAGAGTACAATCCATAAAAGATTAACAAACTGGACTTTATCAATATTAAAAACTTTTGTTCTCTGAAAGACTATTAAGAGAACGAAAGCACAACCGAGGCCTGGGAGAAAATATCTGCCAATCACATATCTTATAAAGGACTCATACACAGAATATATAAAGAACTCTCAGAACTCAACAACCCAACTGTAAAATTGGGCAACAGATATACAGGCTCTTCACCAAAGAAAGAACACAGAAGGCAAACAAGCACATGAAAAGATCATCAACATCACTGGGCATTAGGGAAATGAAAATTACAGTGACATACAACTACACACATATTATACAGACTAAAAAGAAAAAAATGCTGACAATATCAAGTTCTGACAAGGTTGTCGAAGAGCTGGCATTCTCATCCATTGCTAGTGGGAATGCAAAATGGTACAGCCACTCTGGAAAACAGTTTGGTAGTTTCTTAAAAAGTTAAGTATATACATCCCATAAAAAAAAACCAAACCTGTTGCCTTCGAGTCAACTCCGACTCATAGTGACCCTATGGGACAGAGTAGAACTGTCCCATAGGGTTTCCAAATCCCAAATCCCTGGTGGATTTGAACTGCCAACTTTTTGGTTAGCAGCTGAACTCTTAACCACACACCACCAGGGCTCTGGACCATATGACCCAGAAATCCCACTCCTAGGAGGGTGTTGTTGCTCTTGTCTTGCACCATGAAGTCAATTCTGACTCATGGTGACCTCGTGTGTTACAGAGTAGAACTGCTCCATAGGGTTTTCTTGGCTGTAATCTGTATGGAAGCAGATCATCAGGCATTTTTTTCTTCAGAGGCATCGCTGGGTGTGTTCAAACTGTCAACCTTTCGGTTAGCAGCTGAGCACAAACTGTTCTTGCCATCCAGGGACCTTCCTAGGTGCTAACCCTCCCTAAAGAAATAAAAACTCATGTTCACATAAAAATCTGTAACTGAGTATTAATGGCAGCTCTATTTATAAAACTAGAAACACTCAAATATCCTCCAATGGATGGATAAATAATCTGGTACATCTAACAATGAAATACTAAGCAATAAAAGGGAACAGACTATTGATTCATGCAACCACTTGGATGAATAGCAAAGGCATTAGGCTGAATGAAAGAGCCCAGCCTGAAAAGGTTACATAATGTATGATTCCATTTATCTGGCATTCTTCGAAAGACAACCCTGTAGTGATGGAGAACAGATGACGGGTTTCCAAGATCAGGTGAAGGAAGGCTGTGACTACAAAGGGGCAGCCTGAGGTGCTTTTGGCGAGATCAAGTTGTTCTGCATGTTGATTATGTTAGTGGTTATACAGATCTCCATGTGTTAAAATTCACAGTACCATACACCAATAAAAGGCCAATTTTACTGTGTGTTAATTAAAAAATAAAATTAAAAAAGGAGATATCTTAGGGCCTTAACTCTCAGCCAGCAGTAAGTGACAGGCTTCAACATCTGCAAAACCACGTAATTAACTCTTTCCAAATGGATTTATAGCATAGTCTCTAGGTCTAGCCACCAAAAAGATAATTCCTTAACTTCCCCAAGCTAGAGCTTTCACAATCCACAAGCCCAAGGGCCCTACTCTCATACAACACACTGTTTACGGCACCCAGAAGTGTGCAACGTGGCTTCTTGTTGTTAGTTGCCACTGAGTCAACTCCAACTCATGGTGGCACCAAGTGAGCAGAGCAGAACTGCTCCATAGGATTTTCAATGGCTGATTTTTCAGAAGTAGGATGCTAGGTCTTAGTTCTGAGGCACCTCTGGGTGGGTTTGAACCATTGACCTTTCAGTTAGTAGTCGAGCGCTTAACCATTTGCACCACTGAGGGGCTGTGCAACATGGCAGCTGTCATGGATTGAATTATGTCCCCCAAAAATGTGTGTATCAGTTTGGCTGGGCCATGATGCCTGGTAGTGTGTGACTGTCCACCATTTTGTCATCTGATATGATTTTTCTATGTGTTGTAAACCCTGCCTTTATGATGTTAATGAGGGGGGATGGGCAGCAGTGGTGTTGTTGAGGCAGGACTCAGTCTATGAGACTGGATTGTGTCTTGAGCCGGTTTCTTTTGGGATATAAAAGAGAGAGGAAAGCGGAGAGGCAGTGGGACCTCATACCACCAAGAAAGCAGTGCTGGGAGCAGAGTGTGTCCTTTGGACCCGGGGTTCCTGCATGGAGAAGCTCATAGTCCAGGGGAAGACTGATGAGAAGGACCTTCCTCCAGAGCCAACAGAGAGAGAAAGCCTTCCGCTGGAGCTGATCCCCTGAATTTGGACTTCTAGCCTACTTTACTGTGAGGAAATACATATCTCTTTGGTAAAGCCATCCACTTGTGGTATTTCTGTTACAGCAGCACTAGATAACTAAGCAGTTCTGCCAAAATCACAGTAACCTTTAATCTTTGATGTTGTTGCTGTTGTTACGTGCTGTTGAGTCGATTCCAACTCATAGCAACCCCATATGACAGAGCAAAGCTGCCCCATAGGGTCTTCTAGGCTGTAATCTTTATGGGAGAGGATCGCCAGGTTTATCTCCCATTGGGTGGGGTTAAACTGCCAACCTTTCAGTTAGCAGCCGAGTACTTAGCCACTGTGCCACCAAGTCTCAAAATTCTGGGTCAATGTTCTCACTAAACTGCATGCGTGAATCACTCAATCTAACCCATCACTTATTCTGCACTGTGTGTGGCAGGGATGTGAGCTGCTTACACCAATCGTCATCCATATCCACATGATCTTCTTGTTTCTTGGTGACAGAACCTTCATTTTGTTCAATCCTGGAGTAGCCTCAGCCTCCCTAGTCTCTAGGGTGAACGCTGATTGCTCTAAGGCTAATCCTTGGGATTTCATTCTCCTTGGCAGTGACTGGTTTAGGTATGGACGTATCATGCAGTGTAAGGGTAAGGAAGGTGGAAGCTCGAGAAAGGTGTTCTTCTCTCTTAAAACGGGGCACATCTTGCCTTGGATGTTGTCCTGTGAACATGTGATATTTGGCAGCCATCTTGCATCCATGAGGAGAAGCCAGGAGAATTGCAGACTGGCTGACCTAGAGTCCTGACCTCTTGAGTGTCTGAGTTAACCAGCCTGGAACTCATCCTACCTCCAGACTTGCCACGAGAACTAACAGCACCATCTCATTTCATGTACCGGTGGCTGAAAGAGCCTAACTTGGATAGTATACCTGAATGTACACTTGAACCACTTTATATCGCTTTTATAGGTGGACTGGACACATGCCTTCTTATAATAGCTAATAAGAAATTTTTTTTTTTCTCTGTGAGGGTTCAGTGACCCATCATCAATTCCTAGGAACTGCTTCAAGGTGCAATTGAACCTTTTTGAGGAGAAAAATACTCAAAATCAATTAAGGCAATATAAAACTAATCCTTTTTGGCAGGCACTCTTAGTTAGCCAGATGGACAGTTCTAAACAACTCTATTAAACTGGGCAATTCATCCAGTTGGGTGGGGAAGGGTTTCACAGCCAGCTCATCCTGAGAAGTGATGAGGATGCAGTCCCACTGAAAATTGCATGGTCTGCAGTAATTATATTATTTTATCACAGACGTGGGTGTTTTCTAAATCCTGACATCAAATCTTCTAGTTCAAGGTCACCTCTCTCATGCTCCACAATGCAGAACTCCTAGCCTTCATTGAATACTTGCTCAGGCATGTAAGCTGATCCCAAACTCCTGTTTGAATACAATGTCCTGGCCCTGCTTTTACCTAGTTCTGGGGCTACTTGTCTCTAGAAATGTGGCTGCTTAACTTTGGCACAAACAGATACCAGGCTATTCAAGTTTAATGATCTGTGTCACTTATACACATTTGGAATCTAAAAAACACAGGTGCCACCTTTAAATCAACAACACAACAGTTCCTCAAATCCTGGTCAGCAAACTTAACTCTTAACTGCTGTTTCTGTTGCCTCGTCCTTGCAAAGGTCACTAGTCCCATCACAGTCTAATTCCTCTGTGGACTGCCGGAGATGTTAGTAGAAATGGACTCCTTACTTTATGTCAAACTTTGCCTTCACAGCTGAGGTATCCACCCATTGGCCTTTGTTCCAGTCTTGAGGGCCACCCAGAACCAGTCTAACTCTTCTTTAGCAAGATAGCTCTTCAACTGTAAGTGGCAACCTAAAGTATTTGAAGGCAACTACCATGTCTTCCCATCACCCATCCACTGGTTTGTCATCCTGTGTTGGCTTGCATGTTGCTATGATGCTGGAAGTTATGCCACCAGTATTTCAAATACCAGCAGGGTCATCCATGATGGACAGGTTTCAGCAGAGTTTCCAGACTAAGACAGGCTAGGAAGCAACGCCTGGCCATCTACTTCCAAAAATTAGCCAATAAAAACCTTATGGATCAGAATACTGTCTGATGCAGTGCTGGAATATGAGCCCCCTAGGTTGGAGGGCACTCAAAATACACAGTGGCCACAACAGTGGACTCAAGCATACCAACGACTGTGAAGATGGCAGAAGACAGGGCAACATTTTGTTCTGTTGTGCATGGGGTCGCCATGAGTCAGAGCCAACTCAACAGCAGCTAACAACAACCACCACCATGTCTTCACCAAATCTGTCTACAAAGTAAGCGTTCACAATTACAGCTACAGTATTAGAGAATATGATCCGGAATCCTCTTGTGACCTGGTTCTCTCCTCTGAATGTGCTTTATGGGATCTCAATGACAGGAGCCCAGAACTCAGCCCCATACTCCATCTAAACAGCAAGGCTCAGAAGGAGATAATCACCTGTCTTGCTGTGCCACAATACCTCTATTTATGCAGCCCCAAAGTGAAATTCACACTGTCGACAGTCCCATCCTCCTGTGTGAACCTCCTGCCAATCATTCGCACCTGCGCTGAAAAGCGTCCCTCTTTTGTCATGCTCTTCTCCTTCCAGTCTGGGACAGTTGGTTGTTTGGATGCAAATACAAGACCTTACAATTGTTTCTGCTCACTTCCATCTGGTTGGATTCACCCTAATTGTTCCAGCCTGTCAAGACCTTTTTGGATCCTAATTCCATCATGCTCTGGCTTCAGAAAATCACTGCTAAAATTTGTGAACAAAATAAAGTCGAGGACAAAGCCCTGTGGCATGATACAGGGAGCCCTCCCTTGGGCCCAGTTATTCGCCCAATTATGAATCCACTTAATTACAGTAGCATCAGCCCATGCTGTTCCATCTTATCCACAGACAGACCAAAGTCAACTTGTCAAATGCTTTGGTGAAACCCAGATGCACTCGGTCTAGGACTGCCATTTTCTTCATTCCTTAGTACACAGTTTTTCTTTTTTCTTTTTTTTTTCTTTCAGCAAAAGCAAAGGTTTCCAGGGACCCATTTGTCTTTTTCTGCTTAATGTCCTATAATCAAGTACAGCCATGCACCACTCAATCCACCTTTGTAAACAATCATTATAGCTGTGATTTTTAACAGGGATTCGAATGGTCAAGAAAAACAATAGTATAATTATGCTAGAATTCTGTGTGATTCGCCTTCTGGAAATGCCGTGGAAGGTGCCAAAATGGTAGTAAGGACCAATCTTTAAGAACTCCATGGTCTAGGACACTGGTTTGTCCTAGGGGCTTGGCGCAACATGGAAACTCTTCTTAGGGAATCCTCGGGGTCAATCTGGGCTTTGCACATCTGTGGGAAAGGGAGTAAAGCTTCCTCTGGGGAGGACTAAAGGTAAGTTTATTTTTGGCCCATGCGCATACTTCTTTTACTTGCTTCTTTCCAGTAGAAATTCAGTGGGCATGCGGATAAGCTTTTAGCCCTAAGGTGGCTGAGATGAACTCTGCATGACATTTCCAACTTCCTGGGTGGTGCAAATAGTTTGTGCTCCACTGCTAAACTAAAAGCTGCTGGTTGGAACCCACCCAACAATGCTGTGGAAGAAAGGCCTGGTGATCTGCTTCTATAAAGATTACAGTCAAGAAAACCCTATGGAGCAGTTCTACTCTAAAGTACATGGGGTCACCATGAGTCTGAACCGACTGCATGGCAATGGGTTTGTTTTTGTTTTTTTTACTTTCCTCGTTCTTTTTCCCAGCTACTTTTTTATGGGGGATTACTCCAATGACAATATATCTTTTTGCTCTCTATTTTCCATAATGGTGTAAACTGAAGATGCCAAAGCTGATGAGTTTGTGGGGGCAGGTTGAAAGAATACGAATTCATAACTTGCGTGTTTTCTGAAAATTCTGCGCGGTGGAAAGGAGTGGGCGTCTCAGTATCTTAGGAACTCAAGTTCAAACATTCCAGGCACCTATTTCAGAAGAGGGTTCCTTCCCCACCCAGAGAGAAAGAGTTAGGAAGCATGGTAGCATCAGGTCAACTCCTTTGTCAGTCAGCTTGACGACAGCAGTAATAACATTAGCTTACACCTTTTGACCACTTGGAGCCCTGGTGGTGCAGTGGTTAAAAGCTTGGCTGCTAACCAAAAGGTCAGCAGTTCAAATCCACCAGCTGCTCCTTGGAAGCCCTTTGGAGCAGTTCTACTCTGTCCTTTAGGGTCCCTGAGTTGGAACTGACTCGAAAGCAACGGGTTTCAATGGGTTTTTGACCACTATGTGGCAGGTATATGCCAATTCTAAGAAATGTAACCATATAATTCATTTAATCCTCACAATCATTCTATGAGGTAGGTACTATTCTTATGCCTTATTTTACAGATAAGCAAATGAGGCACGAAGCCGTTATCTTGCTTAAGGCCACCCTGTTACACAGCTACAAAGTGGCAAAGCCAGGAGCTGAACTTAAACTATCCGGCCCCAGAAGCCATATGCCCAACCACAATCCGGGATGGCTACATCATTTGGGGGGTCCAGTAACAAATGAAAATGGAGGCCCCTTGTTCAACAATTATTAAGAATTTCAAGATGGAGACATCAGAGTATTAACTCAGGTGCGGGGCCCTTCTAAGCATGGGACTGTGGGTGACCGCACAGATCACACACTCACAAAGCCACCCTGATCCCAATATTCTATTTCCTCTAGCTAAAGTACCTGGTGGCACAATGGTTAAGCACATGGCTGCTAAAGAAAAGGTTGGTGGTTCAAACCCACCCAGTAGCTCCCGTGGAGAAAGACCTGGCAATCCACTCCTGTAAAGATATCAGCCTAGGAAACCCTATGGGGCAGTTCTACTCTGTCATACATGGTTACTATGAGTCGAAATTGACTCTACAGCACCCAACAATAACAACAAAGTACCTGGAGCTAAGCCCTCAAATAGAAAACTACGTAAGTACTTGTTCTTGTTTGCAGTTGTGTTGATTCCAACTCATGGCAACCCCATGTGTTATAGAGTAGAACTGCTCCATAGGGCTTTCTTGGTGTAATCTTAACAGAAGCAGATCACCAGGGTTTTTCCTCCATGGTACTGCTGGGTGAGTTCCAATCGCCAATCTGTAGGTTAGCGGTTGAGTGCAAACAATGTGTGCCACCAGGGACCTTCACTTAAGTACTTACTCCCCCAAATACGACTGGTCTGAGATGGGACAAGAGGCTGCTTCTACATTTTGGTCCATCGATGAGGATTCAGGAAGCAGAGCCTGACATCTACAGAACCAACACGGGTTCTTCACACCCTTTCCTTGGCTCTTCACGCTTCTAGAGCATTCTGGAGAGACATTATGTAGAGAAAAAAAAAAGGTACAAGTATTTCTCCAAACAAAGTCTAGGGGAAATGGTGAAGAAATTACTCTGCTGAGGAGCAAACGTGGCTGCGTGGTGCTATACTGCATATCGTGGATGGCCTTGTGCTCATGGTGGCATGCTGTATGCATGGTCCAGCAGGGGGCAGCTTCAGGCCACCATCTGCTACCCCCTGACCTGCATAAGGTGGCAGACAGACCAGGAGTCAAGCACAAGAAAAGGCAGCTGGTTTCATCCCATCTCACAAACTTTGTGGAATACTTTAATTTTTCAAAAGTGAATTCTTTCTTCCCTCTCTGCTTCTATGTACCTTTGTATTAGTCATTGTTTGCATGTTTGGCTCCCCTGCTAGAAAATGAGTGAAATAAAACTAGTTCAGTAATCTCATTATCTCCAACCAAGTTATGTCCACCTGTTTATCCACAAGTATCACCCTAAACCTCAAATCATCAGTTATGGCTAAACAAGACAATGGTGGGGAAGAACAGCAATCTTCCTACATTTTAAAATCATACATCTCCGTCAGTAAAGGATTTGTAAACATATGTGACACTTATTTATTTGTAAATTATATGACTATACTCCGGATCAGACCGTTGTGATCTGTAGGGTTTTCATTAACTGATTTTTGGTAGTAGATTGCCAGGCCTTTCTTCCTAGTCCATCTTAGTCTGTAAGCTCCATAGAAACCTGTTCAGCACCACAGCAACACACAAGCCTCCACTGACAGACAGGTGGTGGCTGCCCATGAGGTGCACTGGCCAGTAATCAAAGCAGGGTCTCCCACATGGAAGGCCAGAATTCCACTGCTGAACCACACTGCCTCATATAAAGTCATTTTTTTCCTGTTGCCATCGAGTCGATTCTGATGCATGATGATCCCATATAACATAGTAGAACTGCTCCATAGGGTTTTCTTGGCTGTAATCTTTACAAAAGCAGATCGCCAAGCCTTTCTTCTGTGGTGCCCCTGGGTGCAAAAGCAGCAGGGAAAGAAGGGAGAGTCCTTCCAAGTATGGCCTCTCAAGGATGTACCGAGGCCCCACTGGGGGTGCCCTTCTCATGAACACGGTGTCTGCACCCGAACCCTGTGGGGTCCAGAGAACTCAGTGCCTGGCAATCTCCAGGCAACCTCACTTGGCCCCAGCCCATCCTATTCTCTTCTCCCTTACACCTGGATCTTTTTTTTTAATTGCTTTTATGAAAAACCCTTGTCACTACAAAGAAAACAGCCTCTCAGTCAAGACCAGTTTGATCAGTCAACCACAGCAACACATATCAAAGGAGAGGGCAAATGGAGGTGAGATGCTGTCTGGAATACAGAATAGATACTACAGTCTCATCTTTTCTCCTTCCAAAGATTTAGGAGAATCCTTGGCCCAGGCCATCACTTTTACGTGGCGTCCTCAGGAGTCCAGGCCAAATTATGTGAGGTCTGTTCTGGGGCAGAGAATATGTCCAGCTGTACCAGACCCACGAAGCTCTACCTGGCCCAGCATTCTGCTGTTAATGAAGACCTCAGAGACTCAGCCAGGCTGTTCTCCCTGATGTCAATCTCAAATATTAAACATATCCAACCTTCTCTTCAGAGCTACGCGTGATTCACGAGTATGCGTGGACCCTCTGGGACCCATTTACAGCTCCTGCTTCTCTCCCCTTCAAGGGGTAAAGAGTTCCCTGGGTGTATTATGGTGATCTATTTCCCAAAACCAGCCAATAAAAACCTGTGGAGTACCACGGAACGGTCTGCCACTGATCATGAAGATGGCGCAGGACTGGGCAGCGTTTTGTTCTGCTGTGCGTGGGGTCGCCATGACTTGGGGGCCAACTCCATAGCAGCTAACCACAACATCATTATGGCTATATGAAATAGAACAATTTTTTTTGCACCAAACTTCTCATTTGAGATCAAGGGGACTCCGAGGCATCGATTTCCAAATTTGATTTATAATCCCAAATTAAGTTTCTACAATTACGATATTTTAGATTTTAATCTTGGCCCCTTCTAGCCTTTGTAGCTTCAGCCTTAGGGGACCCCACTTTGCAGTATGTCTCTGTCACGGTATCCTCCTGCCATGACTTCTGTTTCTGAAGTCCCATTGGGTGTGAATGTTCACCATCATAGATAAGAACTCCTAACAGGCATTCCCAACAGGTTTGGTCCATAAAGTCTTTTTAGGAAATAAAACAGAGGAACTTCTAGTCCCAAAGCCTGACTGGCTTCATCCAGAAGGTCAAGACAGAACTTGCTGGAGAGCCTCAGGTCAGTCCTGCTTTACTTTGAGTTCTTTGACAGGTGGCTTCAGGAACCTCCAGTCCCAGCACTACAGGTGTGAGTGTTAAGCGTTAGCCTGGGGGATTATGAGAGTGCTTCTCTGGGAACACAAGAGGTGAGATTAGAGTTGCCTTCATTCCCCTCTTCCAACAAATATTTGCTAAGCAGCCACTATGTGTAAAATCCAAAAACCAAACCAGTTGCCGTCAAGTTGATTCCGACTGATGGCGACCCCATGTATGTCAGAGTAGATCTGTGCTCCATAGGGTTTGCAGTGACTGGTGTCTCCAAAATAGATCACCAGGCCTTCTTCTGAGGCACCTTTGGGTGGATCTGAACCACCAATCTTTCAGTTAGCCACCAAGCATTCAACCGTTTGCACCACCCAGGGACTCTACTATGCGCAAGAGTAAAAGCTGACCATCCTGCCCTTTCTACTATTGCCTTTGAGTCGATTCTAACTCTTAGCGACCCTATAGGACAGAGCAGAACTGCCCCATAGGCTTCCAAGGAGCATCTCGTGGATTCGAACTGTCACCTCTTGGTTAGCAGCCATAGCTCTTAACCACTGTGCCACCAGGCCATCCTGCAGGGGGAATAAGACATGACCACAACTACGACATCAGTTTTTCTGGACCAAACAGTCAAGATCAGCCTTTGGTTAGTTAATTGAAAAAGTAGACCAGAGAGGAGATACCAAAATCACGCTGTGGGTTTAGAGAAGGAAAATACCACACTTGGACTCAGATGACGGAAGTTTCCAACGAAAGATGCAGTCTGAGCTAGGTCTCCAAGGAGGTACGGTGCCCCAGTCACAGGAGCAGGACCCCTAGGGTCCTGACTAAAGGGTAGTCCAGGCCCTCCTTAGCGACCCTGTGTGGCCAGTTCCCTCCCCTAAAATGGAATAGCCCAGCCACTCACTTTATTGGAAACATGGCATTGAATTCAGCTCTGACAACCTGCTTGCCAAGTCAGCAGACATTCATTTATTCCAGATAATCAGTGGATATTTAGGGATGTCCACTAGTGTCTCCTGTGCCAGGAGCCCCGGGGAGCCCAGTGCCACCTGCAGTAGATCACAGCTGGAAGTTTATATAAAATGGAAGATGTCTGGTGAGATACGATGTATAAACCGCTGTTACATAGTTATAGAATAAATGCTACGAAAAGAAAGAAAGAAGAAATTACTTCCAGTCGGGGAAGGAAAGGGTTAGAGCAGGCACTGCGGAGGAGGCAGCATCTGAGATGTGAACGTGCAGAGAGGGGAAGGACAGGTGCCTCAGGTGGAGGCATCAGCAGGATAACGGCAAACAGGCTGGGAGGTAAGAAGTGCACACTAGAAACATCCCACACTTTAGTTCAGCTGCTGCAAACATCCTTACCTTTAGAGAAGGTTGAAGCTTTACTCCTGTGTTGCAGTTTTGTGTCTACCTCTGAGCCTGTGCGGTGTGTCCCACCTTGTAGGGAGATGGTTACAGGGACAGTGTTCGATAAACACAGGGCGGGGAATTAGTGTCACTCCCCCTGCACTGGCTGGCCTGCAGTGTCCCTGCCTTGCCTGTGCGGCCCTGGCCAGGCCCATCCCCACTCCTGACCCGCTCTCTCCCTGCAGGACTCATTCAGACTCCCTGGACATTGGCAGAGTCACACTATGGAGTCTGCTGTTTCCATTGGATGCTTTCATCCAGCCCCATGACCAGGACTTCACTGCACTGTCCATCCCTGAGAGCCACCCCAGCCCCACTCCAGCATGGATGCCTCTGGCCACGGGAGGTGGGATTTCAACAGATAGAGAAACCTGGGCTGAAGAGGGAAGCTGGACACAGCAGCAAGAACAAATGTGAGGAGGCGGAAGGCAGAAGGGCTCAGGGATCAGAGGGAAGCTCTCTCTGAAGTACTGGGCATATGGATGGCCCTTACCGCCAAAGAGGTGAGAATGCAGGGCAGACTGCCAGCAGGAGGGGAAGGAGAAACACCAGCTGCAAATGGGGAGGAGACCACCTCATGCTTTCAGTAGATACTTCTTGAGCACCTGTCCCGCACTGTTCTAGGCAAACACAGAATCAAGCTGCGTGGAAGCCCTCAGGGGTGGGAAGCTTAAGGTGACTAACGGCCTCACTTCCAAATGCAGAACAGCAGCAGTACTGTGCCTCACCTGGGCAAAGCCTTTCACTCTGAGCCAAGTCTATCCAACTGTCACTTGCTTCTGCCCCTTGGAGGCTATCGGCTATCCACTAGAAAGTTCTTGTTTGCAAAGCTGGAACCATTTCTAGACTGGGTGAAAGAAGATTCTGGACATCCAGAGACAGGGACAAGTTTACAACCATCGCCTCCAATCTCCGGGAGCTTCCCTGTTCCCCAAAAGAAGTCTTGCCTTCTGTCTTAGTTTCTTACTGCTGCTATAACAGAAATACCACAAGTGGGTGGCTCTAATGAACAGAAATGTATTTTCTCACAGTTTAGGAGGCTAGAAGTCTGAATTCAGGGTGCCAGCTCTAGGGGAAGGTTCTCTCTGTCCATCTGAAGGAGAATCCTTATCTCAGCTTCTCTATCATTCTCTTCAGCATTCCTTGGAGAGCTCCAGGTGGCATCTAATCATGCTTGTGTCTAATCTGTGTCTAATCTGTATACTGTGTCTAATCTGCTCTTTTTATATCTCCAGAGTGGTTAGGTTTAAGACACACCCTACACTGTATGATCTCATTAACATAACACAGAAAACCCTATTCCCAAATGGGATTACATCCATAGGTGTGTTGTTGTGTGCCTTCAAATAGAGTCCAAAAAATAGCAATGCTATAGGACAGAGTAGAGCTGCCCCATAGTGTTTACTAAACTGTAATCTTCATTAGAGCAGATCACCAGTTGTTTTCTCCTGTGGAGATGCTGATGGGTTGGACCTTTCAGTTAGCAGCCAAGCGTTTAACCATCGTACCAGGGCTCCTTCCCACAGATGGAGGGGTTAGGATTTAAAACACATTTTAGGGGGACACAATTCAATCCATAACACCTTCCTTGCAAAGAAAAATCTGTAGGGATGTGTGTGTGTGTGTGGTGTGTACCAGGCTTTCACACAGATAGGTGTAAACACAAGTGAAATAAGAACTTACCTATTTTGTTAGCATTTTACCATCCTGCTCCCAGGGACAAAAAAAAAAAAAAAAAAAAACCCCAAACTCATTGCCATTGAGTTGATAGGGTTTCCAAGACTATAAATCTTTACCAAGGCCGACTGCCACATCTTCCGCCCACAGGATGGCTGGTGGGTTTGAACCAACAACTTTTCAATTTAACCACCAGGGCTTTCAGGGACAGGCAGGCAGAAAACCAAAGCCATAATTTTGCAGACTGTTTTCCAGGAAATTCTTTTGTTCCTACGTCTATACCCAGAGACTCACTGCCATCGAATCTATTCCGAGTCATAGTGACCCTACAGGACAAAGTAAAATGGCCTCATAGGGTTTCCAAGGAGTGGCTGGTGGATTCGAACTGCCGACATTTTGGAAAGCAGCCGAACACTTAACCACTGTGCCACCAGGGCTCTGTTCCTATGTCTAGCACCTGATAATTATCAGTTAAGACTATTGGCAACCTCTAGGCCCCTGCCCCCTAAAACTCTCCTCATCTGTCAAGAGCAGGGCCAGTAGCACAAGGCTTCTATGCAGTTTCCAAAATGATGCTGTGCTGGGCCCCAGGTATGTTTCTGGAAGGCAGAGTTGCCATAGCAATCCCAGCTAATGAATAGGTATGTAAATGAGGAAAGAACCTATTCATCTTTTGCCAGTTGTTCTAAGTGCTTGTCCTTTCTGAGGCTTGAGGGAGTGAGGGATGGGGAGTTAGAAAAGCATATGTTTAGTAAGATTCTGGTTCAAAGTTTGTTTGCAAAGCTCACCATGAGAAATGATTATATTTGGTGATCTCCTCAGTTTTATCTGCAGCTACTTTGGGAAGAGAACTGGGATTAAACAAAACACATGGAGCGGGCCACCTACACTTGTGGCCTGTATGGAAAACTGCAGCAAACATTTATATCACAAGTGGTGAGCCCAAATGTTGGTCCACTTAAGTAGCTATCATAAGTAAAGCCTAAGAGACACCCAGCGTCTAAATCAGACTAGCAGTGTCTGATTTATGCTCCCCTGATTCCTAATTAAAGTACCCAAGAAAATCCATAAACAAAAACTGGCAACAGTTTTAGCGAGGCCAAGAGAAAACCTGAGTCCAGATTCATGGACTATGTAGCAATTATGTCGTGCTGGGGATGGACTGGGAAGCACCGCCTGTCCTCAGAGTAAGAGTAGGCACGGCTCTGGGATGCAAGGGCTGCCGTGACCAAAGGAAACTGCCACACCCTTCCTGCACAGCAAATGACCTGGTCCTGCAGGAATCACGGGCTATATAATTTTGGGAGACTTTGGGCAATTCAGTTTCTCCGCGCTTCCATTTTTTTTTCATGTGGAAAAGGAGAACAATAAAAGAACCTACTTCATAAAGTTGTTGCCAGGATTAAATGAAATAATATAGATAAAATGAGTGTTTCCCCCACCCTAGAATATAAGCTCCCTACGGGCAGGGATTTTGTTTCTTTATTTGTCCGTTGTTTCATTCATGGATCAATGCCTAGTACCTAGAATAGTGCCTGGGACAAAGCAGGTGCTCAATAAATGTGTGTGGAATGAATGACTTGGTTGTTAATTCTGAATGTGGGGTGGAGAGGGTGTGAGGAGGATAAGAGGAAGAGTCAGTGGGGTGCCACTCTGTGGGGTACTGGGCACACAAGGAAAGATGTCAGTGCAGGCGTGAGGAAGTGCCTGCTGAACAGGGTATGATGGGAGGTGTAGGTTTCCACACAGGCACTGGAGTAGGGAGGCACCATCCACATTTTTTGCTCTGATTTGGAAAGAGAATTGGGCAGAAGTAACTGAAGCAGGAGAGAAGCCCACTCAAACCAGCAAAACCTCTCTGGATGAATTCTGACTAGTCTGGTGTTAGATGAGGGCTGCCATCTGTCAGGGGAGGCTTGCATGTTTCTGTGTGCTGAACAGGTTTCAGTGGAGCTTCTAGTCTAAGACAGACTAGGAAGAAAGGCCTGGTGATCTGCTTCCAAAGATCAGTCAATGAAAACCCTATGGAGCACGAGTATTCACCCCATTGTGCATGGGGTTACCATGAGTCAGGGGCCGACTGGGAAGCAGCAACAACAACAATATTACCTACACACCACCCCATTCTTTGCTTGGATCTGGAAGGGGACTTGCCTGAACTCCTGCAACCGCCTCTGTTAGAGCCTGGTCCTACCTGACCCTCAGTCAACCCTGGGAGAGCTGGCTCTGCATCTACTAGGGAAAGAGAGAGGCTTGTGAAAAGAGGTGCAGTTCAAAACACCACCACCAGTTGGCAAAGGATTCAGCAACCGCCCGTCACCAAAAGAGATTTACCAAAGAACGTTTGGAAGGCACCCAGTTTATGTCCATAGCAACAGTGAGAAGGTAAGAAGATATCACAGCAACCAAATTAGAAAAGTGACAAGAAAGTTGCACAGAGATGAAAAAGCATTGCTGCAGAAACAAAAACTGTCGATCAGCAGACCAGCTGTTGAAAATTTTTCAGTATGAAAATTTTTCAGTATGAAGTAGAAAATACATATGAGACATACAGGAGCTAGGGGAAAAGTCAAAGAAAGGACAGCTATGAGAGAAAAATGTGGAGACCACAGCCCAGGATGTAACCTGCATATAAGGCAAGAAAGAGAGACTGAAATGTATCGAGCAAAAGGCAAACTAAGGAACTTTTCGTTCTGTTACACACAAGGTCGATACGGGTCAGAACCAACTTGACGACACCTAACAACGACAACAGCAAAAGATGAAATGAAAGAGAGGTGGAAGAAATGTTGTCTAGGGAAAAGAACTCCATCTAAAAATTGAGAGTGGGAATCATATTCCAAGAAACCATAACAACGACAACAATGGCAATAATCCTAACACCAACCACCATAACAATTCAACAGCCCAGAACCAGAAAAGGACTAGTGAAATTTTCAAACTTCATAGATAGTGATTACATTAAAAAAAAAAAAAAAAAAAGTTATTCACACACAAAAAAAGGTAGATTGGTCAAGAATGTCTTCAAAATACTAACAACCAAAAACAATGGAGCAACAACCATAGAACTTTAAAAGAAAAAAGCTGTGATCCAAGAATTCTGTACCTAATCGAGCTGTCATTGACAATAATCAGAAAATTCATAGCTGAGGTGACTTCCTAAAAAAAAAATGATATTTTGGAAAGTTTAGGCCGTATGTTAATCAAAAATAAGAAACAGACAATGAGTTAAATATGACTGCACAGCAACGAGTGTGAGCACTGAAGCCAATTAAACGTACAGCAATGTGTCAAAATCAGTGTTTCAAATATGGTCCCCAAACTGATAAGATTCTTTAAAATAGAAAATAATGAGAAATATTTAAAAAAAAGAGGGGGGAGGCATATTGATAAGAACCATATATTAAAATTAACAAAGAATGGAAACATGGAAGCATTAAATCCTCCATCTTCCATAAGAGTATTAATTTCTAACTGATGTTGGGAGTTAGAGATAAGTTCACAAAAACTTTATGATCATTACTAGAAAAATTGAAAGCAAGATATCTGACATTCAAACAACGAAGAAGATGATATAAAAAAAGCACTGTCATCAATAAAGAAATGAAATAATAAGTACCAGTGAAAACCAGCATAAAAAAAATAGCAGCATTAAGATCTAATGTTAAGTGTTCTGAAATAAATATAAACAGATTCATCTCACCAACCAAAAAGGCTCTCAGAATAATTAAAAAGGAAAATATAATTACATACATTACATAAAAATATCACACCACGAAACGAAATAACCCAGAAAGGGTCGAAGGGCAGCCCACTGTATTTCTGGAAGAAGAATCTGAATAATTGTGAGAGGCACCAGTGACTATCATTGTTGTTGTTAGCTGCCGTCAAGTCGATTCTGACTCGTGGCGATCCATGTGTGCAGAGAAGAACTGCTCCATAGGGTTTTCAAGGCTGAGAACCTTCAGAAGCTGATTATCAGGCCCATTCAAGGTGCCCCTGGGTGGATTTGAACCGCAAACCTTTCAGCTAGTAGACAAGGCTTAACCATTTGCACAACCCGGAGACTCCCTAAAGGCTACCATGCATAGCAATAAATGTTAGGCAAACACAAGCAAAAAGGTTATGTGGCAAAAATCAACATAAATCAAAAGTGTAACTCAAAAAGAGTTTATACAAGAACATTTACATTGGTAGAAGGTAAAATCCATTATAAGGACAGAAAATAAAATAAAAATTGTTAGAAGTAAACCAAGGAAGCAACATAACAGCAGTGGGAGACTTTGGTTAATACACCTTGGATAAAATAACCAAAAATAGGGAAGGAGAGAACATAGGCAGTATGAAGATAACTGACATTCATGTATAAAAGCCTTATACCATAGAGACAATACTTTTCATTAAAGCTCATCTCCTTCTTGGTTACAAAGAAAATCGACCAAATGGTAGGTCATATTTATATTCCACAGTGCAATGAAAATAGAAAATTGAAATGAATATCAAAGGAAATAAAAAATACAATAAAATATTGTAAAGAAAATAATGAAATGATTAAATCTACCCACCAAAATTTAGGAGCTATTACTAAAGCTCTTCTTGGTGGCAAATTTCTAGCAATAGTTGCCGTAATTATTAAACAATGAAGACTTAAAATGAAATTAAATAGTTAATCTGTTGAAGTAGCTAGAAATGGCAGCAAGTAAGCAAAACAAAAACAAAAACAAAAGCAAACAAAAAGTACACTATACAATTACAACCAAGGGACACAAAGAATGAAAATGATCCATTATCACTGGTCCATTTGGGCCAGGATTGTAAACTCAAAAGCCTGTGGGGGCCAAGACAATCCATCAAAAGGGGAGCAGGCAAGTGTAAGACAACAATGAATGACCCAGCAATTCCTCTCCTAGGTGCATACCCAAAAGAATTGAAAGCAGGAACACAAACAGAAACCTGTACACCAATGCCCACTGCAGCACTATTCACAATAACCAAAAGGTGGAAATAGCCTGAATGTCCATCAACAGACGAATGGATAAACAAAATGGGGTATACCCATACAATGGAATATTACTCAGCCATACAGAGAAATGAAGTCCTGATACATGTTACGACATGGACGAACCTTGAAAACATTATACTGAGTGAAATAAGTCAGTCACAAAAAGGACAAACACTGTATGATTTCACTTATATTTAATCTCTAGGATAGGCAAGTGTATAAAGACTAAAGTTTATTAGTGGTTACCAGGAGCTGGGGGGAGGGAGGGGGAAAGGAGGACTCAGTGCTTAAGGGACATTGACCTTCTATCATGGGTGATGAGGAAATTTGGATACAGACAATGGTAATGGGTGAACAAGATATAAACATAATTAATGTCATTGAATTGTACACATGAAGAATGTTGAAAAGGCAAATGATCTGTTGTTGCATGTATATTTATTACAATAATAATTTAAAAAAATAATGGTAGCGACTGTGGTGTTTGTCCTGTCCTTGACCAGCTTCACTAAATTATTGTTATGAAGGAATGCAGCTCTAGTTTTGCCAAATTCTCCAATATTTTAAAAGGAGAGAGAAATGCAGATTTTTAATGTGAGATTTTGTGCTTCATAAATTGACATGTGGGCCAAATAAAACATGTCTAGGAGCTGTATTGGGGCTGGCAGGTTGCAAGTATGCAACTTCTGATTTAGACTACTTGCTCCAGCTTGAATCAATTTCAACAACATATTTTTTTCAGAAAACTCTCCATTGCATGTAGATTTTCAAATGTATTAACATAAAGTTATATCACATTCTTTTTTCAAAAGTTCCGTATCTTCTTTCTCATTCCTAGTTTATTTTAGTGGTAACTCTCTTTAATTCTTATTTAACTATACTCTGCTTATCAGGATTTTTTTTTTTTTTTTCAAATATTCAGGTCTTGGATTTGTTCATTAAATTGAAAGTTTTTTGTTTTTAATTTTTGAATTTCCAAGTGGATGGGATTCTTATTCAAATGTTTGCTATTAATTTCTTATTTACTGCATTGTGATCATAGAATGTGCCTCTATTTGTCCTTTGGAATTTAATTAGGTTGTCTTTGTGGCCTCATATATAGCCACATTTTTGATAATGTTCCAGAATCACTTGAAAAGAAGGATATTCTCTTTTCAATGGTAATAAGTTTATATCACACACACACACATTCTATGCTATTCAAATTCTTTTGCTTAGTTTTGTCTGCTTGATCAATCTGCAAGGAATATGTAGAATCTCTCATAATCATGGTTTTGCCCCCATTCATAGTATTCATGTCCTGAGACAAAGATTTTGCAATAAATGTAACATTCTAATCAAAAAGAAAAAGTCTAAACTTCTTGAGTCATCATTAATGTTTGTTATGTATTGAATTGTGTTCCCCTCCCACCAAAATATGTGTTGGAATCCTACCCCAATACCTATGGATGTAATCCTGTTTGAAAATAAGGTTTCTTGTTATGTTAATGAGGCTATATCAGTGCAAGGTGTGTCCTAAACCTAATCACTTCTGAGTTTTTTATAGAGTAAATTAGACACGGACATGAAAACACCTCTGTGAGGGAGCAGATGCCACATGAGGATCATCTACAAGCCAAGGGATCCAGGAACGTTCGGGACTACCTACAAGGAAGGAATCGACACGGCTGACACCCTGATTTGGACTGGTAGCCTGTAGAACTTCAAGAAAATCAGTCTGTTCTTCAATTCACCACGTGTGGTATTTTTGTTACGGCAGCACTAGAAAACTAAGACAGTGTTGGTCACCAAATATTTCCAGGTCAATCCCTCTAGCCATGGGGTTGAATTGTACTTCCCTTTGAAAGCAGGCACAGCCATGCAGCCTCCCTCTGCCAAGACTCCTGAGTAAGTATGGCATAGAGATCAATCTTAGCCAACCTACAATGGACATGGAGCAAGAGTGAGAACTTTTGTTTTGTGGTTTTAAACCACTGAGATTCGGGAGAATTACTTACTACTGCAGCATATCCTAGCTTACACTAACTGAAACAGATTCCAAAAGAAAAACAGGCAACCTACAAACAGAAAAGATGGATAATTAATAAACATGAAAAATACCTCATCTCACTTGTAAGTTTAAAACAAAATAAGTTTCATTTTTCACTAATTGTATTAGTGTAATTTTTGAAATGGTAATACTCAATACTTGTCAGAGTGTTCTGACATGGGCACTCTCATATATTCTTTTTGGTAACCTGTCCTAAGAGAAATGTTATTTATGTATCAAGAATTTTAACATGCTCTTATCCATTCAATGGAAGAAAGGCCTGGTGATCTGCTTTCATAAAGATTGTTGTTGTTGGGTGCCGTCAAGTCGGTTCCAACTCATAGCAACTCTATAGGACAGAGTAGAACTGCCCCAAAGGTTTCTAAGGAGCAGCTGGTGGATTTGAACTGCTGACTTTTTGATTAGCAGCTGAGCTCTTAACTACTATGCCACCAGGGCTCCTTCATAAAGATTACAGTCAAGAAAACCCTATGGAGCAGTTCTACTCTGTAACTAAGACGTGGGGTTGCCATGAGTCAGAATCCACTCGAAGGCAACAGGTTTTTTTTTTTTTTAAGTTTTTTGTTTTTATCTTTGATATAGTAATCTTATTTCAAAGAATCTAGCATGGTTTCTGTTTTCCAGATGACATAGTACTTGGTACCAGGAAGGAAACAAACTTCATAAGTGGGGTTTTGAGATTGGCTTACTTATCTCTGAACTTAAACGCGGTTGACTCCCTTGCCAATGGAAAACAGGATACTGGTATCTATGGCATGCATTGGCACCATGATTAATTACATGTCACCTGTCGTTTCTTGAAGGAGCCCTGCTGATGCAATGGTTAAAGCGCTCGGCTGCTACCTGAAAAGTCAGCGGTTCCAACCCACCAGCCACTCTATGGGAGAAAGATGTGGCAGCCTGCTTCCATAAAGATTTACAGCCTTGGAAACCCTATGGGGCAGTTCTACTCTGTCCTATAGGGTCACTACAAGTTGGGATTGACATGACTGACGGCAGTGCATTTTGGGTTTGGGTGGTTTCTTCGGATAAAGTGCTCATTGAAAGCAAGGCTTTACTGAAACAAGACTTATACCTCACACCATGCACAAGAACTAACTCAAAATGAATCAAAGACTTAAATATAAAATCGAAAATGATAAAGATCATGGAAGAAAAAATAGGGACAACACTAGGAGCCCTAATACATGGCATAAACACAATACGAACCATAAGCAACAATGCACAAGCACCAGAAGAGAGACCAGATAACTGGGAGCTCCTAAAAATCAAGCACTTATGCTCATCAAAAGACTTCACCAAAAGAGTCAAAACACAGCCTACAGACTGGGAAAAAATTTTTGGCTACGACAAATCCGATCAGCGACTACTCTCTAAAATCTACAAGATACTGCAAAACCTCGACAACAAAAAGACAAATAACCCAATTAAAAAACGGGCAAAGGATATGAACAGGCCCTTTGCGAAAGAAGACATTCAGGCGGCTAACAGACACATGAAGAAATGCTCACGATCATTAGCCATTGGAGAAATGCAAATCAAAACTACAATGAGATGTCATCTCACCCCAACAAGGCTAGTATTAATCCAAAAAACACAAAGTAATAAATGTTGGAGAGGTTGTGGACAGACTGGAACACTTATACACTGTTGGTGGGAATGTAAAATGGTACAACTGCTTTAGAAATCGATTTGGCACTTCCTTAAAAAGCTAGAAATAGAAGTACCATACGATCCAGCTATCCCACTCCTTGGACTATATCCTAGAGAAGTAAGAGCTGTCACACAAATAGATAAATGCACACCCATGTTCACTGCAGCACTGTTCACAATACCAAAAAATTGGAAACAACCTAGGTGCCTGTCTTAGTCATCTAGTGCTGCTATAACAGAAACACCACAAGTAGATGGTTTTAATGAAGAGAAGTTTATTTTCTTACAGTTAAAGTACGCTAAAAGTCCTAATTCAGGGCATCAGCTCCAGGGGAAGCCTTTTTCTCTCTGTTGGCCTTCTCTTCAGTGTTCCCCTGGACTAGGAGCTTCTCTGCGCAGGGATCCCAGTCCAAAGGACGCGCTCTGCTCCTGGCACTGCTTTCTTGATGGTATGAGGTCCCCCTGTCTCACTGCTCACCTCTGTCTTTTATATCTCAAGACATTGCCTCAGGATACAATCCAATCTTGTAGACTGAGTCCTGCCTTACTAACAAAACTGCCGCCCATCCTCCCTCATTAACAGCATAGAGGCAGGATTTACAACATATAGGAAAACCACACAATACCAGGAATCATGGCCTGGCCAAATTGATACACACATTTTTGGGGGGACATAATTCAATCCTTGACAGTGCCCATCAACGGATGAATGGATAAACAAATTATGGTATATCCACACAATGGAATACTGTGCAATGATGAAGCAGTGAAACATCTTATAACATGGAGGAAGCTGGAGGTCATCATGCTGAGTGAATTTAGTCAGTCACAGAAGGACAAATATTGCATAAGACCACTATTATAAGAACTCAAGAAAAGGTTTAAACACAGAAGAAAACATTCTTTGATGGTTACGAGGGCGGGGAGGGAGGGGGAGGGTTATTTACTAACTAGGTAGTAGACAAGAATTATCTTAGGTGAAGGGAAGAACAGCACACACTACAGGGGAAGTCAGCACAACTGGACTAAAGCAAAGCTAAGAAGTTTCCTGAATACAATCAAACACTTTGAGGGACAGAGTAGCGGGGGTAGGGGTCTGGGGACCATGCTTTTAGGGGACATCTAGGTCAACTGGCATAACAAAGCTTATTAAGAAAATGTTCTGCATCCTACTTTGGTGAGTAGTGTCTGGGGTCTTAAAAGTTTGCAAGTAGCCATCTAAGATGCATCAACTGGTCCCAACCACCTGGAGTAAAGGGGAATGAAGAACACCAAAGACACAAGGAAAGTATTAGCCCAAGAGACAGAAAGGGCCACATAAACCAGAGACTTCATCAGCCTGAGACCAGAAGAACTAGATGGTGCTCGGCTACCACCAATGGAGAATCGATGGAGCAGGAGAAAGGTGGTGTGCAGAACTCAAATTCCAGTAAAAAGACCAGACTTAATGGTCTGACTGAGACTGGAGGAACCCCAGAGAGCATGACCCCTGGATTCTCTATCAGCCCAGAACTAAAACAATTTCTGAGGCCAACTCTTCAGACAGGGATTGGACTGAACTGTGGGACATAAAGTGATATTCGTGAGGACTGTGCCTCTTAGCTCAAGTAGATACAAGAGACTAAATGGGCAGCTTCTGTCCAGAGGTGAGATGGGAAGGCAGAGAGGGTTAGGAGCTGGTTGAATGGACATGAGGAATCAGGGGTGGAAAGGAGGAGTGTGCTGTCACAGTATGGTGACAGCAGTTAGAGTCACATAACAATGTATGTATAAATTTTTGTATAGGAAAAATGTAAAAAAAAGAAAAAGAAAGCAAGGCTTTAGAAGATCCCTCCTAAACCTGACCTTTATGGTAGCAATTATGACTGCAAGGACTCTGGGGTAGGATGTCTGCTTCTGATGACCTTTACAGAAAAAACAAGCTCAGAGCTTCAAACTGTCACCTTGAATCACAGAGAACTAGAGTCCTTCTACAAAACCAAAACTTGTTGCGTCGAGTCGGTTCCGACTCTTATCAACCCCATGTGTTACAGAGTAGAACTCTTCTGCGTGGCCCTAAAATAACCACCTGTTTCCTGTAACTGCAGGAACGATTCCTATATTTAATTGTATGGTTTTTAGAATTGTAAATAGAAATCACAGCCTCATCAATTCTTATCAGCTCTCCTGTATGAAATTTAGACATTGGTTAGAAAGAGTAGAACCCTGAAACTTTGAATAGGAACATCTGAGTGAAGTTATATGAAGCTGAGAAGAATGAATCCCTTTGTCTCCCTGGTATACTTTCTGCTCTCTCCCTGATGTTGGGCAAGATCAGCTTGAAGACCATGAAGATCTGTAATAAACACATTGCTACACCTAGCCCCTCTTGCAGGACAGTGCCTCTGCCTTCAAGGTCTACTCCCACCATGTCTCATTGCCTCTAAACCCCTAACTAGAATCAGATCAGCATATACCAGGAAGACAAATTCAAGTTTGATATGTGAAAAAGAAGCTATTCTCCAACCCATAACCCAAGGCGATCGAGTCAACTCCAACTTATAGCGACCCTATAAGACAGAGTAGAACTGCCCTATAGGGTTTCCAAGGAGTAGCTGGTGGATTCAAACTGACTACCTTTTGGCTAGCAGCCTGAGCTCTTAACCACTGTGCCACCAGGGCTCTTATTCTCCAGTAGATTTGCTAATTTATATCAGTATAACCTTGGGGGATAGGTGTAGCAACGAATCCTTGGGTTTCAGACCAGGAAAGACAGTATATAATACATGATGAAGCTGCTCTTCTTCAAATGGATGCACATAGCATAAATTCTGTTTTCAATATATTGGCTTGAGTAGCTGGGAGAGGTTCTAATAGTTTGTTTGGTCATTGACTGAAACTTGGATTCAACATGGCCAACTGTCAATAAGATTGAGATGGTAGGTCTTTTCTGGTATAACGTAGAGGAAAGAACTGTTGAATGAATGTTATGGATTGAACTATGTCCTCCCCAAAATATGTATTGAAGTCCTGGCCTCTATACCTGCAGATGTGATCATGTTTGGAGATAGGGGTTTCTTTTGTTACGTTAATGAGGTCATAAGAGAGAAGGGTGGGTCCTAAACCTAGTCATTTTTGAGTTACAAAAAAAGCAGATTAGACACAGAGGCATGCACGCACAGGGGAAGAGAGACGCCATGAGAGGATCATCTACAAGCCCAGGGTTAGGGGCAGATTATCCAACAAGCAAGATAAGCACAAGCAAGCCCAAGCATACCTTGCCTACTGGGTCATCCGCCCCATCAGGGATTGCAACTTTGAAAAGAGGCTTTGATTCTGCAGGAAGGTGCTATGGGGCTGGGAGAGAGATAGATGCCAGCCACACTTAGAAGCAGAATCTTTGATGTGGTGAAAAAATGTGGAATTGTTCACTACAGATGATGTGGTAAGTAAGGTAAGCACTATGTTAACCTTGCCTATTGGATAATCCACCCCTGCCCAGGACTACCTACAAGGAATAGACATCAGCCTCCTGAACTGTGGGGAAATAAGTTTCTGTTCTTTAGAACCATCCACTTGTGGTATTTTTGTTACAGCAGCACTGGGAAAATAAGACGTCTTCTTTCCAGGCATCTATCTCGTACTCAGTCCTTCACAGGTCATTGACTGAAGCACATACAAGTACTCCGCAAGCTTGAAGATTTCTCTCCAGGCCAAAGATTTTGTTTTTAAACCAAAGGTCCCCAAATCATGCCAATGGGCAGGTTGCTGCACTATAACCAGACAAGCTTGGGCTCCACCCCCGGAGACTCTGACTCCGTATGTGTGTTCTTCTAACGAGCTCCCATGTGTTTCTAGTGCACGTCAGGTGTGCGAACCTCTGCTGTAGGCTAAAAAAAACCCACTGCTTTCACTTCTCACCAGGTGGATCCATCTCAGGTAGTCTGTGGGTGAGCAATTTCCCTCACGCACAGGAGAGAATTGTGTATTCTGTCTCACAGAACTGCAGTGTTGGCAAGGAATATTGAATATACCATGGACTGCCAAAAGAACAAACAAATCAGTCTTAAAAGAAATACAACCAGAATGTTCCTTAGAAGCAAGGATGGAGAGACTTGGACTTATATTGGACACGTCATCGGGAAAGACCATTTGCTAAAAAAGGACGTTGTATTTGGTAAAGCGGAGGGTCGGCAAAAAGGAGGGAAACCCTTGGTGAGATGGACTGACACAAAGCCGCAATGATGGACTCAAACATACCAGTGACTGTAAAGACGGCACAGGACCGGGTACTGTTTCATTCTGTTATACATGAGGTTGCCATGAGTCAAAGCTGACTCAGCAGAAACTCAACAACATCTCACAAAATAGACCTGATGCAAGTTCCAAACCATCCAAATTGGAACCCAGACACACCGGAATGTGAAGTGGAAGTGAGTACAGACCTTTCCTGTCTTCCAAGAGATCACAAATGAAAACAGGAAAGTCGTATTAATATGACTAATAAGCGAAGGATCGGATACACGGACTAACAATGGGGCATTGCTAACTATCTCTCATGGGACTCTAGCCATAATTTTGTTCTTACCAGGTGAGTTGTTTGTCTCATGAACAGTAAGAGAATTTTTCCAACCATAAAAAGAAGCAAGTGTACCCATAATGGACACTAGATAAATCCTTTCTGAGTTGAACTAGACAGAATCAAATTCACCTCCAGGCAGAAAACTACTAATCTGTTGAGAAAAAATAACCAATCTCAGAAGTTAAAATTTGGTGGAACATCATGAGATTCCTCATGTCTGGGGAATAGAAGGAAAATGGAGAACGAAGTTAGCATTTGTTTCAAGGAGGGACTTGTGTTCTTTAAGCTCAGGAGGGTGGGGCAGCTTAGAGGAGGAGACTGCATTAGGACATGGGAGCAGAGCCCATGCACAGCCATGGGCTGCTGAGAATGTCTCCTGGTTTGATCATTTCAGGAAACTATTTGCAAAGCCAGCTGCATTCGTTGAAGATGACCACAGTGTCATGGTTGATTAAACCACTGAAAATGCAGACAGCCGTCAACAATATCCCCTGGGTCCTGAAGATACCCAATCTTTCCTCCCCAGTGAATGATGCAGGAAGCTCTGAGGGGCCCCAGCAGCTGAGTCGGGGGCAGGGGGGCTTGGTGTCAGAGGCCATAGTTACATTTAAGCAGTCTTTCTCAACCTGGTTCTAGAGAACTAAGCCTTGGAGGTGATTATTTGAGTGACTATTTCACCATATCTTCCGAGGATGACCCGTAACTAGGATTATGATGCATAGCAGAGAAGTTGAGTCATGACTTGGATGGACGCCTCAGGGCACCAGGGTTGAAATGACCTGAGGAACCTGGAAGAGAAGGGCTGCAGGCTTCCAGGGTCTGGGCTGAGGAGATATTTGGGAAAAGCATCCAGGAAGATGAGTCCTGGCAGCAAAGGTGCAAGGGAAAAGCTACCTTAGCTGCAGAGGCTGATGGAAAAGAAATGAAATAGTGAACACAAGGATTAAAAAAACAACAACAACCAGTTGTTATCAAGCCGATTCTGACTCAGGGTGACCCCATGCGTGCAGAGTAAAACTGTGCTCCAGAGGGTTTCCATGGTTGTGACCTTTCAGAAGCAGACTGCCAGGCCTATCTTCCAAGGAGCTTCTGGGTGGGTTCAAACCACCAACCTTTCGGTTAGTAGCCAGCTCGTGTGCTCCAGCTGAGGACTCCTGTGAGCATGAAGAAGAGGTGGAAGTAAGAGAAAGTTCCAAGGAAGAACTTTTGCAGTAATGAGTTGAAGAGGAAGCCGTGCACATTGGGCAGGAGTTCTGGTTCTTTGTATTTAACTGCATGTAACCACGTAACACACACACACAGAGTCAGTTCCAGCACTGAGGGCAAATTGGCCTTAGGCCAGGAGAGCAATTCCGGACCCCACTGCCTGTCTTCCATTCTGTCCTCTGGAAGACAAGGTCCACACACATGCAGGGATTGTCTGGCTCCTGTGGAGTGCGGGTACAGGAAATCCAGGCGAGCGCCCTAATCCAGGCAGGTTACTATTACATGTGCAGTCAGCAGTGCAGCCCACTCCAAGGAGCCCCTAATGAAAGCCTCATGTGCCGACCTGGCTTGCACAGACACATTCAGGCTAATTCTAGCTGAACCTTGGGCAGAAGGGATGACCTCACCATTGGGCAAACCGCCGAGAGCCCAGGAAGAAGAGCTGTGTGTGGACCAGGATTGCTTCTAATAAGCCCGGCGGGAGGGCCGGAGCCCTACCCCTCCTGTGGCCCCCAGGTACCATGGTCTGTTGGCCAGGAGACCAGGTCTTCGTAGAGCTAAGACTTCTAAGCCCTGCTCCAAACACTCTTGTTTTTGTTGGCATCATCCCCGTAAAAATTTCTGCCTCTCCACATGTTTCGCCCCAAAGAGAAACTTAATTAGGTAGGGCCAGATCTCTATAGAGGATCCCCAGTTACAGAAGCTAGCAAGGAAGGATATAATTAGAATCTGATTTTTTTTTTTTTTTCTTTTTAACAGAACAGCTCAAAAGGCCCCATCAAGAGGCCACCAGAGTGCCATTGCCTGAGCTCAGAAAAATGTCCAATCCATCCAGACCCAGAACCTGGTACCCTGGGAACTTCACGTACCAGCATCTTCACAGAAACCAACCTCAGAGGGGGAAGTTTTCAATGACCTCTTTGCACACTTTCAATAACTGCAGGGAAGCAATTCTTTTTGCTTCCGCTGCTGCATTATTTTCTTATGTTCTACATACTGTAAATATTTTGTAGGCAACAAAATGAAACTTCAAGGAAGCCGCACTTCACAAAGAAATCAATGTGTTTTACCCAATGGGTTGGGGAACATTGGGGTTCAGTGGCAGAATTCTCACTTTTCATACCGGAGACCCAGGTTCGAGTCCCGGCCAATACACCTCATGCACAGCCACAACCCATCTGTCATTGGAGGCTTGCGTGTTGCTATGATGCTGAATAGGTTTCAGTGGAGCTTCCAGACTAAGATGGACCAGGAAGAAAGGCCTGGTGGTCTGCTTCCAAAGAACCAGCCAATGAAAGCCCCATGGATCGCAACGGTCCAATCGACAACTGATCATGGGGATGGTGCAGGACTAGGCAGCGTTTTGTTCTGTTATGCATGGGGTCACCATGAGTGGGGGCCAACTCCATGGCAGCTCACAACAACGACAACTTGATGGCTTACCACTGATACAGCTGAATCTTTGGGGCTTTGTTAAAGGAACACTAACAGAAATTCTCTACAAGATGTGCTTGTAAGGGCTGCCTTCAGCACTGGTAACTGAGTTTGATAAGCTGCAGATAAACTGGTGAAATCTGAAATCTCTGAAAGTGCATCCACAGAGGGAGCTTTTACCTGAGTCCTGGTGTGCACTTTCAGCAATGTTACCATGCGATTGCCCAGGAGACTCCAAGCTCCCATGGAATAGGGGCAGATTTGCAATAATATGCCCATGTCCAGTGAATGAATATGCAAAGAATGAGGATAGACTTTGATGAAAATCCCTAAATCTCATAGGTCCAACTCTCCCCACAAAGTCGCTGTTGTTAGCTGCTGTCAAGTCGGCCCCCGACTCATGGCAACCTAAAGCACAATGGAGCGAAACCCTGCCTGGTCCTGCTTCATCCCCATGATCAGTTGCAGATTGGACTATTATGATCCACAGGGTTTTCACTGGATGATTTTCAGAAGTAGATTGCCAGGCCTTTCTTCCTGGTTCATCTCAGTCTGGAAGTTCTGCCGAAACCTGCGTGACACTCTGGCAACACGCAAGCCTCCACTGACAGATGGGTAGTGGCCGTGCATGAAGTGCACTGGCCTGGAATTGAACCTGGTTCTCCTGCATGGAAGGCCAGAATTCTGCCACTGAACTACTAATACGTTACACCTGCCCACAACGGCCTCTGCTCTTTCTTATTGCATATTTTCTAATTCCACTTGCTTTTAGTCCATTTGACTAAGTTTTATTATAGGAATTGTGGGAGGAGATCAAAAGCACAAAAACTTCTTAATTCCATATTAAGATTTTTATTGTTTTAAGGAAGAGACTCTCTTTTTAAATATGTATGTCTGAAATGATGATGGAAGTCAACAGAAGAGATAGTTTGCTACAGAATGTGTGTTTTGCTGCAGCTTTTCAGAAGCACCTCTAAAATACAAAGCAAGGTCAAGTCGGGTCGCAATGGCTTGGTGAGCCACGATCAATCAGAGTTGTAATGACAAGGCTGGGACTGCGCATAACACTCAATACCCCTGACAGAACATCCTCTTGTGGATGAGAAAATAACTGTCTACAGATGCACTTGGTTTCTGGCGCTGGGGTTCACTCGCCACACTGTCACCCTTCTTACCATCCTTCCAACAGGTCCAGCAAGACAACAGAAGAGAGTCGCATTCTCCAAATGAGCCTGCAGGCTGAGCAAACATCTCCCACCATCATCTTTGTCTGTTCCTTCAAAGAGACTTTCCAGCTCCACCTCCTGGTTCATTTTACTTGGTCTATACTTTATGCTCAACTGGTTTGGGACGGACCCTGAGGGTTTTAGAGCAGGAAAGAGCCTTTAGCATTATCTAATGCAGAAGTTTCTCAGAACATGTTAAAAGCAGCGAAACCCTTTTCCCCAATGAGGCAGTACGTAGAAATTCAGTATATACAACACAAAAAAAAGGAGCTGTTACACCCATACGATGGAGTCCCTGGGTGGCAAATGGCAAAGCATTCAGCAGCTAATCTAATGGTTGGAGGTTCAGGTCCACCCAGAGGTGCCTCTGAAGAAAGGCTTGGCAATCTATTTACAAAAAAATCAGTCATTAAAAACCTCATGGAAAGCAATTCTACTCTGACACACATGGGCTCGCCACGAGTCAGAATCGACTCAAAGGCAACTAATATATCCATACAATGGAATATTATTTGGCAATAAAAAGAAATGAAGTACTGATACATGCTACAACATGGGTGAACTTTGAAAACATTATGCTGAGTGAAAGAAGCCAGTCATAAAGGAGCACATATTGTGTGATTCCATTTACATGAAATGTCCAGAAAAGGCAAATCTATAGAGAAAACAAGTGGTTGGCTAGGGCTGGAGGGGAAGAGTCGGATGTGACAACTAAGAGTTCAGGGTTTCTTTCAAGGATGATGAGAATGCTCTAAAATTATGGGAATGGTCACACAAATCTCTAAATATACTAAAAGCCACTGAATTATACACTTTAAATGGGTGAACTGTGTGATATGTGAATTCCATCTCAATAAGCTGTTTTAAAAAAGAAGACAAAGGAGCTGCATTGGCTGGGAAAAGACAGGAGGCTGGGGCTCCACCAGCCAGGCCCCCTTCTCCACCCCACCCTCTGCAGCAGCTCCAGAACCATCGGTGCAGTCCCCTTGAGTGCCATGGAATGCTCTTTGCAAACCCTCCTCTAGTCGGAGTCTCCATCCCTTGAGAATAACCGAGACTTGAACCCACGTCTTTTGACTCAAAGCGAAAGTCTCCTTGCTGAGTCAGGGGCTTGTCTCAGGAGCAGCCGCCGCCCCAGTCTTACCGTCCATGTCCAGGCGCTGCATGATGATGGCCAGCTCCACCTCACTCGGCATGTACCCCAGCGAGCGCATGGCCATGCCCAGCTCCTGCTTGGAGATGAAGCCATTCCCATCTCGGTCCAGAACCCGAAAGGCCTCACGGATTTCTACAAGAGGGAAGCAGAGAAAGTCCAAAGGTCACGTGGCTTGGCTTACTGCACCGACATGATTGGTGACTGTCTACTTATAGGTGTCCATGGCTGGTGCAAATAGTCAACACGCTCACCTGCTAACAGAAAGGTTGGAGATTCGAGTCCATCCAGAGGTGCCTCAGCAGAAAATCCTGGTGATCTACTTCAAAAAATCAGCCACTGAAAACCCTATGCAGCACAGTTCTACTCGGACACACACAGAGTCGCCATGAGTTGGACTCAACGGGACGGCACTGGTTCTTGGTTGGTCTACTACCGATGGCTCCTAACTGCTTTACAAATAGTAGGTGTTACAGCCCTTGGTCAGGTAAAAACAAAACCAAAACCAGCTGCCACCCGGTCGATTCCAACTTGGGGCAACCCTATGTGTTTCACAGTAGAACTGTGCTCCATAGAGTTTTCACTGGCTGCTTTATTAGGAAGGAGATTACCAGGCCTTTCTTCCACAGCACCTCTGGGTGGATTCAAACTGTCAACCTCTTGGTCAGTAGCCCCGTGCTTAACCATCTGCGCCACCCAGGGACTCCTTAATCAGATAAAAAAGAAGCCGGAAGAGAAAGAAAAGAAAGGAGAAAAAAGGGAAAGGAAGGAAAGAGTAGGGCCAGGTAGGGAAGGGAAAGGAAGAAGAAAAGAGCAAATGAAAGAGAAACCGCTTTAGAAGGAGGAGGTAACTGGCCGTGAGTATCTTTAAACACGGTGGTAGACACACAGTTAGGCATCGGTCTCAGCAGAAAATAGCTTTAACCAAGGATCTTTTCTGATCAAGGTTGAGGATGAGGTTTCAGCTGTGAGAAGAAAACAGCCCCTTAACTTTGGCCATTTGGAGCGAACAAGAATGAGATTCCCCTTTGCAGAATTCTCTTTCAGCCCCCTGCTGCTGTCGGAGCTGCCGTCCTCAGCCCCACAGGAGGATCGGCGCTAAGTATCCTGCTGATTCTATTTCAAAAAGTCCTATAATTTACAGTTGTTTTATGGCTATAAACAACCTCAGATCAATAAGAGTGTCAGAAAAGCCCATGCGGCATCTTTAATCACTCTCTCTCGGGTTGCGGAAAACAACTTTGCTACCAGAAAGATCCATTTTGCTCAGCAGGTGTTCTCCCGCCCTTTTTCCCCAAACCAGAGTGGCCGGGAACTCCATCCAGAGCCACGACCTCCAGAGCTCATGTGCTTGTTAGCCCTGGCCTGACTGGGGATTTCCTACCCGTCACACCCCTGAGAGGCAAGGCATGGGAAGCTGGAGACCACGGTCTGGAGATGGGAGACTTGCACTCCTATCTAAGCACCAGACCTAGACCAGCGTTGACTTTTCACCAATAAACCCTGCTCAGCACAAGCCCAGCCGTGGCAGCTGCCAACATGCAGCCTGCCATTCAACAAGTACCCCCTATGTTACCTGAGGAGCACAGTATTAAGCAACACAGAGAAAGGAAAAATGAGGCACCGGGCATATAGTTCTCCAAAGCCCTAGCTTTGAATCAGGAAGGCAAGATACACACAGGAAACTTTTGATAACTCTTCAAACTAATAATACAAGACACTCGGCCCCAACCCATTGCCTATTCTTATTTCTTATTTCCTCTCTAAGTGTTTGACTAAACTTGTGGCAAATACCTCCAACTACACAGCATTTTCCAAACAGGCTCTATGCTTTCCTCTGTGTACTAGTTTCCTGTGGCTGCCACACCAAATTACCACAAACTAGGGGTGAGGGGTTGAGGGGCTTAAAACAGCAGAACCTTATTCTCTCACAGTTCTGGAAGCCAGAAGCCCAGAATGAGTATCACCGTATCGCAGTAGTTAAGCGCTTGGCTGCTAACCAAAAGGTCAGCAGTTCGAATCCATTAGCCGCTTCTACTCTGTCCTATAGGGCCACTATGAGCCAGAATCGGCTCGATGGCAACAGGTCGGGGCCCAAATCAAAGCGTCTGCAGGGCCATACACCCTCTGGAGGCTCTGGGGGGATCCATTTCTTGCCTGTTCCAGCTTCTGGTGGCTGCTGGCACTCCTTCGCTGGAGGCCACACCACTGCAATCTCTGCTTCCACCTCTCCTGTCCGCTTATAAAGACCCTTGTGATTGCACTTACGGCTCCCTCAGATAATTCAGAATAATCTCCCCCTCTCAAGCTCCTTAATCACGTCTTCAAAGGCCCCTTTTCCAAGGTAACATTTACAGGTTCCAGGGATCAGGACTTGACATCTTTGGGAGCCATTATTCAGCCTAGGGAGCAGTGGTGGTTCAGTGGTAGAATTCCTGCCTTCCATGCAGGAGATCAGGGTTCGATTCCTGGCCAATGCAGATCATGCACAGCCACTACCTGCTTGTCACTGGAGGCTTGTGGGATGCTATGATGCTGAACGGGTTTCAGAGGAGCTTCCAGACTAAGACAGACTAGGAAGAAAGGCCTGGCAATCTACTGCTGATAATCAGCCAGTGAAAACCCTATGGATCACGATGGTTTGATTCTGTTGTACATGGGCTCTCCTCGAGTTGGGGACCGACTCAGTGGCAGTTAACAACAACAACATCCAGCCTACTACATTATCCCGAGCCAGTACTTCCATTCAAAACACCTTCCCTTCCCCTTAACCTCTCCAAACCCTGTCTTGGTGATCTAGTGCTGCTATAACAGAAACACCACAAGTGGGTGACTTTAACAAACAGAAATGTTTTCTCTCACAGTGTAGGAGGCTAGAAGTTCGAATTCAGGAAGCTGGCTCTAAGGGAAGGCTTTCTCTCTATTGGCTCTGGGGGAAGGCCCCTGTCTCTTTTCAGCTTCTGTTTCTTGGTCCCTTGGGGTTCTCATGTGGCCTGGTATCTGTCTTCTCCCATCTCTGCTTTTCGTTTTTTTGGTTGCCTCCTTAATCTGCTCTCTTGTATCTCAAAAGAGATTGATTTAAGACACACCCTACATTAATATCGCCTCATTAACATAACAAAAAAACCCTATTCCCAAATGGGATTACAACCACAGGTATAATACAATTTACAACACATATTTTTGGGGGACACAATTCAGTGAAATTCATGTCCTTTCAATATACAAAACACACTCACTCCATCACATCACCCCAAAAGTCTTAACTCCAAGTCCAAAATCTCATCTTCTGAAGCATCTAAATCAAATATGAGTGAGACTCTAGAGGTATTCGGCCCTGGGGTAAAATTCCTCTTCATCTGTGAACCTGTGAGTCTAGACTACAAGTTATCTGCTTCCAAAGTACAATGGTGGGACAGACACAGGTAGACATTTCCATTACAAATGGGAGAAACTGGAGGGAGAGAAGAGAAAGCATCCTTCAAGGTCAAGCCAGGTGCCTTATTCCACAGAAACGTCTCTGCTCACCACAGCCAAAGTTATCTCCCTTCCTGACCATTCAGCAGTTCATGTATCCCTCCCACACAGCACCTAGCATGGCCCATCCTGAAATACAGTGACTGCGTACAAATCTGGCTTCCCCACTGAGCTGCAAGCTCCTTATGCATTTCATTCATCTCTGTCTATTCACCACTCATAGCCCAGTGGGCACGCTAGGTAGCCGGGTGTTGAGTGGATGGTGGGTCTGAATAGATACGGATCATGTATTATCAGCAAATTCATTATTAATATGAATTCAGCACACTGAATGCTCTCTGTGAATAGAAGTGGGCTCCAGCTAAGAAAAGCCCAGCCTGTGCTTCGGGACCCTCGGCTCCCGGCCAGGCATAATAGCCAATTACGTGTCCAGCCAACGCCGGAGGCCTCAGTTTGCTCATGTGGCAAATGAGCTGGGCTGGCCGCGGTGATCCTCAAAGTCCTTTCTAGCTTTCCTTTCTTCAGATCTGTGGATGCCGTTAACATTAACATGTTTAAGGGAAGTACAGGAGGCCTGTGTTCTATTACCCACCCTGTTAATCTGTCCCTCAAAACCCTCTTTTGTTTTTTTTCCATTAATGGCACAGAAACAAATTTCAGTCCAGCCCAATTTCTGAACCAAGGGGTTTGTCTGAATTTTTTAGATTTTCCTGTATCGAAACAAGCCCACGATTACAAATCGGAGGCAGCCATGTGCTCTCCTGGCCAGTCCCAAGGGGTCTGAGAAGTGGGCTGCTCAGCTTGTAGCCGTGGAGCACAGCAAGGAGCAGCGACTGCGGCCACATGCAGTGGAGTCAGGGTCCCCAGGCGGAAGGGCAGGAGGAGGCAGCGCGGGTTTCCTGAAGTGGGAGTGAGCCCCCGCAGTTCTGGCCCCGGCCCTGAGACCTTGGCAGGCTTCTCTCTCAGCCTCAACTTCCCCATCTGGAAAATGGGTGGGGCTGGCCCTCCTCCCAGCCTCTGCAGCAGGGTTTTACATTGTGGCTGACTCATGTGATGCAACAGCAGAAAACGTCAGGTGATGCTGGGTCAGTGGACGGCCACCTGCCGGCTGAGCGCTGGCCCTAGCTCTCAGTACCCTCCGTGGCCAAGGCAGCATCTCCACTTCTGGCCCTTCTGACTCCATCCTCAACTCCCTAGACTGTTACTATGACCCAGACAGGCTGGTCCCCTTTTGTTTACAGGACCCCACCTCTTTCCTGGGGTCCCCCTGGAAACCCTAGATCTCATCCATGACCTCCAACCCAAATCCTTACACTGGACAGCCCAGAGAGGCCTGGCTGGGGGGTGCTTGAGAACGTGGCTGGGAGATGAGGGCCTTGGTGGTTCTGCCTTCCTCCCCCATCCCCATCCAGCCCCAGCCCCGCTGGTACCTGGGCACTGCCATAGTGCCCTGCCCTTGGGCGACAGGATTTGGCAAGGCAGATCTTAGATGGAGGGCACCCCCAGAACTGGCCTGAGAAGAGGGACTTTCTCCTTCAAGACTTCTGACCCTTACGGGGTGCCCTGTCTGTAGCATGGGGCCAGGCTGGCCCTTCCCGGAACAACACCAGACAGAGCAGACGCTTATCAGTACATGGTTCTGTGTTCTGTGGCCCCAGGTGAGCAGGACAGAGCCATCCGTCCATCTCGGTTTGCACAGAACATCTAGTTCCTAGAACCTTGGTGGCAAAATGTTAAGCGCTCGGCTGCTAACCAAAAGGTCAGCAGTTCGAACCCACCAGTGGCTCCTCGGCAGGAAGACCCAGCAGTCTGCACCTGTAAAGATTACAGCCTAGAAAACCCTATGGGTCAGTTCTACTCTTCCACATGGGGTCATTATGGGCTGGAATTGATTCGACAGCACCCAACAACGGCTCCCAGGTCGGGCAATTTTCTGTGTCTGCAGAGGCAGACAAACCTCACTAACTTCATTTTCTTTCAAAACAGCAGAGAAAGGGGAAAAAAAGTCGAAAACTTGAAATCCATAATGGAGCCTCTGGAGGGTCAGGAAAGTCCAGGCAAAGCAGAAGCTTATTAGAAGGAAATGGGTCTTGCAGTTTGGGAGAAACATGTGATGGGGGCCCCATTTTATTTTTAATAGCAGAACAGGGTGTGAGAAACCCGTAAAACCAGTGGAGACGCTGGAGCAGGCAGGACTTCTCTGCCTCGGGCCACAGCGGCTGCTCCTGGCACCAGGGTCTCGGAGCGATTCCCAGCCTCGGGACATGGGACCGCAGATTGAGTCTTCAGGAACAACTCACGGATGCCATGTGCTGTTCACTGGATGTTAGGGATTGAATTTGTGTCCCCCTAAAATACGTGTCGGAGTCCTGCCCCTATACAGTGAATGCAATTCTATCTGGAAAGAGGGTTTTCTTTGTTACATTACTGTTGTTACAGAGTAGAACTGAGTTCCATAGGGTTTTCTTGGCTGTAATCTTAACAGAAGTAGACTGCCAGCCTTTTCTTCCGAGGCACTACTGGGTGGGTTCTGATTGCCAATCTTTAGGGTGGCAGTGGAGGGCAGACTGCGCCACTTGGGACCTTTTTGTTATGTTAATGAGGCCATAGTGGTGTAGGGTGTGGTCTAAACCTAATCACTTCGGAGTTATAAAAAAAGCAGCTTAGACACAGCAGGAAGCACAAATGAGGAAGACAGATGCCACTTGCAGATCGCCAAGGAACCCAGGAGATGCTGGGTTACAGAGGCTCAGAAGGATCTTCCCCCAGAGCCACCACAGAGAGCCTTCCCCTAGAGCCAGTGCCCTGAATTTGGACTTCTACCCTCCTGAACTGGGAGAAAATAAATTTCTGTTCTTTAAAGCCACCCGCTTGTGCTATTTCTGTTATAGCAGCACTAGGGAACTAAGACTGATGTCATTCTTTCTTTGGGCTCAAGTCTCTTGTGCTCCAGGGTGACTTGAGCTCGCTGTGCTTCCGTTTTTTAATTCAGTCTCACTTGACACGTGCATGCGAGGCAGTAGTATGGCAATCCGACCGCCTCCTGGCTGCCCCTGGGGCCATAGAAGGGGCTTTTGGAATGGTGAGAGGAGCCTGCCCAGTTGTCACTGTGTGAGGTATGAAAGGAGGCCTGGTAAGACACGTCTTCTGAAAGAAGGAATTCATTCTCTGCAGATGGAATCTTCCAGAATCAAAGGCTGCATTTCCACAGGGATCTGTGCCTCTGTTCCTTGGGATGGTCTTGAGCCAATGAGACCTTGGGTAGAAAAGACCCTGTTCTACAGTCCACGAGAGCTACTTCTCATCATGCCAGGAACTCTTTTTTCTCAGCAATGTCTGCAGCCACCACTAGTTTCATCTGCAACCAGACCCAGTGTCCTCAGAGAACTAGGCCTCGGCCCATGATGGCTCCATAAGGACTCCACTGATTCAGGCAAGACCAACAGTGAAGGCACAGCTCTCACCTGAAACAGGCTCATTTCTCAGATCACTCAGATGTGCTGCAGATGACCTCAGGCACCAGTCAGGCCAGCAATGGCTAGAAGGCCCTGGGTGGTGCAAATGGTTAACATGCTTAGCTGCTAACCGAAAGGTTGGAGGTTGGAATCCACCTGGAGGTGCCTTGGAAAAAAGGCCTGGTGATCTACTGTTGAAAAATCAGCCGCTGAAAACTCTATGGAGCACAGTTCTACTCTGAAACACGTGGAATTACCATGAGTCAGAATCGACTCGATGGGAACTGGTTTAGCTGGTTAGTGTTCTGTCTTTGAAGAATCAGCTGAAATTTACAGCGTTGCTGTTGTTAGGTGCCATCAAGTCGGTTCTGACTCATAGCAACCCCACGTACAACACAACGAAACACTGCCTGGTCCTGTGCCATCCCCACAGTCATTGCTACGTTTGAGCCCATTGTTGTAGCCACTGTGTCAGTCCATCTGGTTGAGGGGCTTTCTCTTTTTCACTGACTCGCCACTTTACCAAGAATGATGTCCTTCTCCAGGGACTGGTCCCTCCTGATAACATGTCAAAGTACCAGACAAAGTCTCGCCATACTCACCTCTAAGGAGCACTCTGGCTGTACTTCTTCCAACACAGAGTTGTTCGTTCTTCTGGCAGTCCGTGGTATATTCAATATTTTTCAACAATATCTTAATTCGGTCTTCCTTATTCATTGTCCAGCTTTCACATGCGTATGAGGAGATTGAAAATACCATGGCTTGGGTCAGGTACATCTCAGTCTTCAAAGTGACATATTTGCTTTTTAACACTATGAAGAGGTCTTTGGCAGCAGATCTGCCCAGTGCAATCCGTTGTTTAATTTCTTGACTGCTGCTTCCATGGGCGTTGATTGCAGAGCCAAGTAACAGGAAATCCTTGACAACTTCAATCTTTTCTCCTTTTATCACGATGTTACTGACTGGTCCAGTTCTGAGGATTTTTGTTTTCTTTATGTTGAGGTGTAATCCATACTGAAGGCTGTGGTCTTTGATCTTCATCAGAAGGTGCTTCAAGTCCTCTTCACTTTAAGCAAGCAAGGTTGTGTCATCTGCATGATGAGGTTGTTAATGAGTCTTCCTCCAATCCTGATGCCCTGTTCTTCTTCATATAGCCCAGCTTCTCAGATTATTTGCTCAGCAGATTGAATAGGTATGGTGAAAGGATACAACCTGATGCATACCCTTCTTGATTTTAAACCAGAAATTTACAGTGCTAATTTGCAAACTCAAATAAGTAATGAAAAACAGCAGTTTACCCTAACTCAATCCCTGTTAGATGCAAAATCTGTTTATTCTCCCCAGAGATGTATCTTTAGGAAGAATGTGGGTTTAAATTACATAAAGCGATGGTTCTATTAACAAAGAAGATGCATTCTGTTGATGCATGTCATTCAAAAATTGTAGAACTCGGAGACAGACGAAGTTCAGCAAGGCAACTATTAACTACCAAGGCAAGCGTACTGGAAAATATAAGATGCAAACTTGGAGGTCTTTATCTAAAGGAAATAACAGGGCAGGGACTGAGTTAATGATGAATGAGATTGAGAAGCAGGTTCCAGCTTCTCTGAGAAAGGCAAGCACTGAAGATTGATACAGAGATGTATATAGAGATGATAGATACAGCCATTCGTTCTACAAAGAGAGGGCGTTTATCTATTATATGCCCCATGCTGTGTCAGATACATGGGTAGGAAAAGAAACTGCAGTCTGTGAGAAGCTTCTAGTCTAGCTGGATATACAGAGGTGACCAGACAGTCATAAGAGAGAATGACAAGTGCAGTAATAAAAGCCTGCATACAAACCCATGAAAGTACATACGAGGGAGAGAGAATCATGGGGATCACACTTGAAGCTTTTGAATCCTAAGGGCAGGGAGGGAAGGGAAAGGAGGCAGAGTGGGGAGACTGTGCCAAGGCCCGGGCTGCACATGGTTGGGAAACTTTGAGAGACAAGGGTGGAGAAGTGCCTACAGCAAGACTGCAAAGAACCTTCTGAGCCATCCAGGCTTCATCCTGTAAGCCAGGGGTCAGCAAATGATGGCCTGTGAGCCAAATCCGGCCTGCCACCGTTTTTTGTAAATAAAGTATTACTGGAATGTAACCATGCTCATTCATTTACGTATTGTCTCTGGCTGCTTTTGCGCTGCACCAGTAGACTTGAGTAACTGTGACAGAGACTATTTGACCCACAAAGCCTAAAATAGTTTCCCAACCCTGCTATAGGCTACAAGGGGCTCTCAGTGGTTTTAATTTTTTTTTTTTTTTAAAAAGCATCAAATTAGTCTTTTAAGTAGATGGCTCTGGCATCAGGGTTTCAGGGTGGCTAAAACTGGAGTAAGGACATTGATGGTTCAGTGGTAGAATTCTCACCTTCCATGCGGGGGGCCCAGGTTCGATTCCTGACCAGTGCACCTCCTGCACAAGCCACTACCCATCTGTCAGTGGAGACATGCGTGTTGCTATGATACTGAACAGGTTTCAGTGGTGCTTCCAGACTAACACAGACTAGGAAGAAAGGCCTGGTGATCTACTTCCAAAAAATCAATCAATGAAAAATCCCATGGATCACAACGGTGTGATCCACAACCGATCATAGGGATGGTGTACGACCGGGCAGCTCCATTGTGTTGGAGCTGACATGATGGCAACTAACCATAACAAGACTGAAGTGGCCAGAGATGAGAGGCAGGGCCGCCATTACCTCCACCAGGAGGCTACCACGCCCATCCAAGGGGATGAACATGGAGCTAAGCCTAAGCAGAGGACAGGCAGGGAAGGAGCCAGGTCCAAGAGACTTTTCTGACAGAGCGGACGGCACTTAGGGAGGGCTTAGGTGTGGGGGTTCTGGGAGAGAGAGGACTTGACGATCATGCTGAAGTTGTGTGATGTGGTTAAGTAGTGACGACATTAACTGAGAGAAGATTCAAGAAGTCTCTGGGGCTTTGGGGGAGGGAAGGGAAGGGAAGTGGCCTTGAGCCACACTGCCCTTGAATTCACAGCCAGGTGGCCTTGTCCAGTGAGCAGCTGGAAATTTGCTGCTGGAGTTTAGAGAAAGGTGATGTCACATATACTATAACAATGGAAAAGGAGGGACAGAGGGGCTTCAACTGCATACAAAACACTGGTTCAACGCAACACGGGTTTTCGTGGGAGTGAGTTCCAATTTAATTAGACTCAATCGGTCCACAAATACAGTAATTGGTCTTATAATTATGAAGCACGGAGGTGAGAGCTCAGGGGAGCCCACAAAGGGTCAGGGCTCTCCAGAAGGAAGGGAAATGTCCTGGGAAGAGAAGGCTGGGGAGGTGGTCCTACATTTCACAGAGCTGGCTTGGGGCCAGGCCACATGGATGCACAGGGCAGGAGGTCTAGTGGGCCTGCTAGGCATAATTCTTTTTTTTATCTGGCTTTTTTTTTTTTTTCTTGACACATATTTAAAAGGATTAAGGCATCCTCAGTTATAGTATTTGTGAATTGAGATGTGACACCATTTATTTCTACAAATGCTCCTTTTTGTGTGTTTCCACTAGAGGCTCAGACTTGTAATGAACACTAGCTTGGGACACAAACAGCTAAAGCATGAATAGATCCAAACCCTACAGGCACTTCCTGTATGTGTATTGTGTGGTATCTATTTCTTTATTTATGAGTTTGTACAAATGGAGTCTTGTTTCACAAAGGATTTTTGGAGGCTTTAAGGACTTAACCGCAACCCATCTGTCAGTTTGTTGTACTGTAGTGGCTTGTGCGTTGCTGTGATGCTGGAAGCTATGCCACCAGTATTTCAAACACCAGCAGGATCGCCTATGATGGACAGGTTTCAGCAGTTTCCAGACTAAGGCAGTCTAGGAAGAAAGGCCTGGCCATCTACTTCTGAAAATTAGCCAGTGAAAACCCTATGGATCATAACAGAAGATTGTCTGATACAGTGTTGGAAAATGAGCCCCCTAGATTGGAAGACACTCAAAATACACAGTGGCCACAACAATGGGCTCAAGCATACTAACGATCATGAGGATGGCACAGGACCGGGCAATGCTTTATTCTGTTGTACATGGGGTCGCTGTGAGTCAGAGCCAATCCAACAGCAGCTAACAACATCAAAGGACTTAAAATTTAGCTGAGGAAAAAAAGACAATGCACATAGGAGCTAGATAACAGAAAAATGAAATAGAAAACACTGTGAAAATATACAGGGAGGAGGTGAGATTTCAGAGACTCTGGAAAAGGCTTAGAATTGGAGGCAATGCAGAAGAGAGGGCATTCCAGCAGAGGGCACAGCACCGGCAAGAGAAGGGAAGGGCAGAGCTGATGTGCTCAGGGTCCCTCAGCTGGAGGTGAGGGCCCCTGTTGGGAGGTATCCTGCAGAGGACACAGTTCCCAATAGTGACTGTCCCTTCACAAAAGCATCGCTGCAAGAATTAACCTGTGACTAGTCACTGTACGGACTTGTCTGCATGGAGTCCCCGCCTAACGCAAACAGTTAAACGCTGGGCTACTAACCGAAAGGTTGGCAGTTTGAACCCACCCAGAGGCACCTCAGAAGAAAGGCCTGGTGATCTGCTTCTGAAAGGCTGCAGCCCTGAAAACCCCATAGAGTGAAGTTCTCCTCTAACACAGATGAGGCCGCCATGAGATGGAAATTGGAATCAACTCAATGGCAACTGTTTGGGTTTGATTTTGGGGTCACTGTATCTTTGATCTATGGACAGAACACAGTTAAGCAGGGCAGAAGCCAGTGTTAGGTAGGGCTCTTGTAAATCTGTAAACTTCTCTGTGTTCCATGGCCCCGGATACTCCTTGATCATCTTGCCAAAGGGTGAGCCCTGTTAACCTGAGGGAGCAGTGTTGGAAAAACCTTCAGAGAAGGATGCTCCATGTGATATGATGCTCGGATTGTGTATCTCAGTTCCCTCCCCCACCCTTCCTGGCCTTTATCATTACCAGATAGTCTAAATCACAGCTTTCATTAAAAATCAAGTCAACTCCATCCTGAAAGACGAACATGTCAGTAACTTATTAGGGGGCGAAACCATACTGACAAAGATGAAATAACTATCCCAGGTCATGAAAAATAATCATTTATTTGCTAAGCTAAGGTGGCACAAAGTAACTGGAAAGCTGGGAACCTTCTAAGGGTTTAGGAGCTAGAACAAAGCTCTAGCTGTTCCCAAATTTTGCAAGCAGACAGGTTAAGCTGAATTGATATTAGCATGCCAGGTAGGTTAAAGCTAATGGAAAATTCCCCAATCATCAAAGAACAAAGCAAATTAGAACAGAAAGTAACAATGAAAGTCCATCTGGCCAGGGGTGCTGAGCAGCTGGCTGGCTGCTTCAGGCAGGGCTGAAAGGAGAACCATTAAATTAGACTGGAATATGCATGAGAGTGAGAATCAGGGGAGGGTCTCAATGGGTGCTGACCCCTCTGGGCAGGTGATGGGTGAGGAGAGAGAAAGAAGGCATCTAGCCTCAGCTCACCTCATCTTAAAGGTTCTGGACCCATCTGGGCAAGGGGGTAGGGGAACAGCTGTACCCGCGGAGGGTCACGAAGGGTCTGCCCCGAAAAAGACCACACGAGACCTGCACGGGACATGCTACATCTTTTAGGTTATAAATTAACGTATGATTACTATTTTAAGGAGCCCTGGTGGTGCAATAGTTAAGTGCTCTGCTGCTAACTGAAAGGTCAGCAGTTCGAACCCACCAGCCATTCCATGGGAGAAAGACCTGGTGATCTGCTCCTGTAAAGATTACAGCCTTGGAAACCCTATGGGGCAGTTCTACTCTGTCCTATAAGGTTGCTATGAGTCAGAGTCAGCTCAACAGCACACAATAACAACATGCTTATTACAGAGCCTGGGTGGCACAAGTAGTTTGCCATCAGCTGCTAACCTAAAGATTGGTGGTTCAAACCCTCACAGAGACTCCATGAAAGAAAGCCCTGGTGAACTGTTTCCATAAAAATTACAGACAAGAAAATCCAATGGAGCAGTTCTACTCTGCAAGACATGATGTCACCATGAGCTGGGGACCAACTCAAAAGCAGTTAACAACAACATGCTTATTATGAAAAAAAAAAGAAAACCAAACCCATTGCCATTGAGTCGATTGTGACTCATAGCAACCCTACAGCACAGAGTAGAACTGCCCCACAGGGTTTCCAAGGAGCAGCTGGTACATTCAGACTGCTGACCTTTTGGTTAGCAGCCAGGCTCTTAGCCACTGTGCCACCAGGGCTTCTATTATGAAAAAATCCCAGGAATGTATAAAGAAAAAAATTATCTATAATTGACCAGTCTGCAGTAACCATTGTTAACACATGAAGGCATTTTATTCCAAACTTTTTTCTATACAAATATTTTTAACTAAGTTAGGATATCATTTTTAATTCACTTAACACACTATCATTTTCCATATGTTAACTACTCATCCAACCATTATTTTTGATGCCTATGTCCAAAAAAACCAAACCAAACCCACTGCCATCGAGTTGATTCTGACTCATAGTGATGCCTATGTAGTTTTCCGTAATATAGGAATAACAAAATTGATTTCACCAGATTCCTAAAACCAGTTGCTGTGGAGTTAGTTCTGACACATGCAACCTCATGTGTGTCAGAGCAGAACTGTGCTCCACAGGGTTTTCAATGGCTGATTTTTTGAAAGTAGATTGCCAAGCTTTTCTTCTGAGTTGCCTCTAGGTAGACTTGAACCTTCAACCTTTCTGTTAGCAGCTGAGCTTGTTAACCATTTGCACCACTAGGGATTGAATATTTAAATAATTTCAAATTTTAAATAATATTGCAACAGAACATCTTTGTACATAAATCTTCATGTATTTGGATGATCATTTCCTTATGATGATTTCCCAGGAGTGGAATTAAAGGGTCAAGAGCAAGAACTTTTTTAAAAATAATTTATTTTATTTTTTGTTGTCATTGTTGAGAATATACATAGCAGGACACACACCAATTCAATAATTTCTTCAAGTACAATTCAGTGACATTGATCACATTCTTCCAGTTGTGCAACTATTCTCACCCTCCTTTTCTGACTGTTCCTCCCCATTAACATAAACTCACTGCCCCTTAGGTTTTCTATCCAAACTTTTAAGTTGCCATTTTCAATTTGATCCCATATAGATAGTTCTTAAAAGAGCACTCAATGCTCAAGTGCAGTGCAAGGGTCACTTTTGTGTGGCCTTTCTCATCACGGTCTTGTAATTCCCACCCAACTGATTGGATAGGGCCATACAAATAAAGTATATGGAACCTTAACAAAAGTATTGGTCAATTCTGCCATCCCACTAGGCTTAAAATGCACCATCCTGGAGGCAGGAAGGAGAAGATCTCACCACCACCAAGGAAGAAAAGCCAAGAGTGGAGCATGTCCTTTGGACCCAGGATCCTCTGCGCTGAGAAGCTCCTGGAACCAGGAGACCGAAAGAGAGAGAGAGAGAGCTGTAACACTGAAGACAGTGAGAAGTGATAGCAGAGAAATGGTGGCAGGAGAGACCAGCAGGAGATGGCATGGTTGGGCTTTCTGGCCCACAGAGCAAGAAAGCTGAATGCCTTCAGGCAGGAGGCTTACTGGTAGAGTGGAGTGCCTTTGGGTACCTATCAGCAGAGCTAAAAGAGCTTTGTAACACTTGCCAGAGGAGGGATGAGCCCGAGGGGCCAGAGAAAGGTGTACCTGCCAGCATGGCTGAGAAGAGGCTGTCCTGATGGAAGAACTGTATCCTGAGTGTTCCTGAACCTGAATTGTAACCTGTTACTTCCCTAATGAACGCCATAATTGTGAGTATTGTCTGTGAGTTCTGTGTGGTCATTGCAATGAATTATCGAACTCAGCAGAGAAGTAGAGTGCCATGGAAGGGAAGGTTGGTGCTGGAATTGGTAAAGAGGGAAGAGAGAGAAGGCATGTCTGACCTCTGCCTCATAAGAATTAGCCGCAGGCTGTTGTTGGTTTTGATTCTCCTTCCCTCTTGTTAAGTTAGAGGAGGTCAGCCGCCTTCCCCACGTCATTCATACATTTTTTACTAGTTAAGCTAAACTATTGTTTGGTTTTAAGAAGACTTCAGGGGATATTTTTGGTTTAAGTTCTAAGGATTACCTCAGGCAATAGTTTCAGGGGTTCATCCAGCCTCCATGGATCCAGAAAGCCTAGATTCCATGAGAATTTGAAATTCTGTTCTGCATTTTCTCCCTTTTGGTCGGGGTTCTTCTATAGAATCTTTCACCAAAATGTTCAGTAATGGTAGCCAGCACCATCTAGTTCTTCTAGTCTCATGGCAAAGGAGTTCGTGGAGACAATTAGCCACACATTCCAAGAGCAGGAACATTTTTAAGGCACTTAAAACAGATTGCTAAGTTGCCCTCCTAAAAGGTAGGGTCATGATTGCTGTCCTCCATTTCACATCAGTTTCATGCACAGAAACCCAGTCCCTGTGAGATATGCCCTTCATCCAGCGATAGCCTCTAGTTCCTGCAGTTCAAGATCTAGTTGATTCCAAAAAGGAGGCGTCAATGGCAGGTAGGCAATTCTGCTTCTGTCTAATGAAGACCTGCAAGGTAATCATGGGACCATGAGTGTTTCCCTGAGGATATCTCAGGAACACCCCTACCCCATACATGGATGAACCAAGTAGTGAATGGAGGTGAAGGAGAAAAGGCTGTGGGGAGGTCCCCTGACAAGGGAGAAGCAGGGGTTTGGATGGGGAGTAAGCTGCCCTCCTGACTTCCAGGCCAGGACTATCTCCACGCAGAACACTGTGTCTTTTGTCCCTATTGTCTGTGATCATGTCGTTGCCATTGAGTCAATTCTAAATCATGATGATTCCATGTGTGTGAGTAGGATTTTCAAGGTTGTGACCTTATGGAAGCAGATCACCAGGCCCATCTTCCGAGGAGCCTCTGGGTGGGTTCGAACCTAGTAGTTGAATGCTGAACAATTTGCACCACCCAGAGACTTTGTAGTTTATCCTAAGAAGGACCATCCCTCATGGTCCATTAAACTCAAGAACATCATGGACAGCTTTGTGGTGAGAAGCCTTGAGATTTCCCAAATAGTAACCATTTCTCACACGGCAACCAGCACCATCTCAGGGAAGATTAGGCAAATTGCTGAAGGAAGCAAGTAGGAATCATATCATTTGGCACATGAGGCAATACACAGTGAGCCCACAAGCAGCAAATTATGAGTGGAATTCATCTGTGAAAAACATGGTCATGATCAATATAATTATTTTTTCATTAAGTCACACTGTTCCTAAGCTGTGAATGTTAACATCCTGAGACGAGAGACTAATTGGCATCTGAGAAAACGAAATCATTTGGTGGCGTTGGCACTGATGTAGAGGCCAGAAGAACAGTCAGAAATAACCCAGGGACAACTGGAATTGAGGGATGGGAGAGGGCCTCTCAGGCATGGCTCCCACCACCGTATCCTTCCCTGGGGTCTTGAGAATCCTCTCCTGAAGCTAACTAAGTTTATCTTTGGATTATTCAATTCAATTCACTTCAAGAAATATTTCCTGGGCACCTACTACATGTCAGGCACCATTCAAGGTTCTGGGAACCAGGTCCCAGGAGACAAAGTTACAACAGCAAACAGGACATCTGAGTACGGAAAGCTAGGGCAAACAGTGAGCCCACAGTGGGACTGGAGCTCAAGAATTCCTTCAACACTGAACTGTAGTTTCGAGGTGCTGAGGGAAGCTTAGCAGTTGGGACTCAGATTTTTTTCTTTTATCCTCCTATAGAGGATTATTCTGGAACCCATTATTTTCCCTGACCTCTGGAATTTATCCTGGGCTGGAGGAAGGAAAGCACTTACAACCAAAGATCAACTATAAGATCCAAAAAAACATGAGGTTTGTTAATTTGTTTGTGTAGTTTATTTTTTTAATGAGGAGCAAATTACTTTTAAAGGTAATACAGCCTTGTTTGAATTCTATCAATCCATGCTCAGTGAGAAGACTAACTACAGACCAGAGCACAGGCTCAAGACAAGCCAGAGCCTGATCTGGGTCCGTCTTCAGTTCTGCTCAAGACCTACTTGGTGACCCAGAGGCTTCAGGATATCACCTGGTGAAGAGGGATGTTAGGATGCTCACCACCAACTCACCCTTAAGTGACACATGGAAAAAAGGTAGATGAAAAGCAGCAAAAGAGCACACATAGTGGGACCCTTCAGAGCAAAAGCCCTCTGGAAATATATTTGCTTATCACATCATTATCCACTCTCTATGTGGCAGTCTGCTTCCGTAAAGATTACAGCCTTAGAAACCATGTGGGGCAGTTCTACTCTGTCCTATAGGGTCACTATGAATTGGAATGGACTCAGTGGCAATTGGTTATATGGAGTGGTACAAATGGTTAAGTGCTCAGCTACTAACCAAAAGGTTGGTGGTTTGAACCCACCCAGAAGTGCCTCTGAAGAAAGGCCTGGCAATCTGCTTCTGAAAACCCCACAGAACACAGTTCTGCTCTGACATAGATGGGGTTGCCATGAGTCGAAATGATTCAATGGCAACTGGTTTATTTTTTATTATTTTTTTTTTACCCGTTCCCTAGCCAGGGAAAGCCCTTAGAACAAACAACCTTTTATATTATTCTAATTCACAGTAAGAAATACATTGTATATCATGTCAGCTGCATAATGTAAGTACAGTATATATAAGTGTCTGCCTGTATATAAGGTTGAACGATATAAAATTACCTTTCGTCAAGGTTGAAAATGGTCAAATATCAGCAGCTTCCTGTGGTTCCAACTACTATGTAATAGTTATAATTCATTGTGCATTTACTATATGCCAGGCACTGTTCTCAGCTCTATCTGTGTTTTAACTCATTTACTCCTTACAGCAACCCATGAGGTAGGTTCAATTATTACCCTGTTACCTGAGGTCAAAGGATCCCTGGTGGTGCAATAGTTGAGCACTCAGCTGCCAACCAAAAGCTTGGTGGTTCAAACCCACCCAACAGCTCTGTGAGAGAAAGACTTGGTGATCTGCTCCCATAAAGATTACAGCCAAGAAAACTCTATGGGGGAGAGATTCAAGATGGCGGCCTAGTCAGAAGCACCATGCCATCCCTCTACAGCAAAGACCTGAGAAGCAAAGTAAAACAGATACAGATGACAACCCTGGAACCCTGAGCATCAAACAAAAGGATACAGAATTAGATCAAACACCAACTGGAAAAAGAAACTGAACAACAGCAGAGACAGGGAGATATATGGAGCGGAGGTGTCCTACCAGACAGTCTGGCACAGTGGGGCCATTTTGAGACAAGGCCAGCAGCAACCCTGGGTGAGGAGCACAGGAAGACAACATCGTGGAACTCTCAATAGGAGACAGAGAAACTGTGTCGACGTACCCAGAATGAAGCAAGGTGAGCAGGGCATGAACTGGAGACAAAGAAGGAAAGCACAGGAAGGAGGACGAGAGCTTCAGGAATCCTGGCATACACAGAGCAGGGAGAGAGCCAGGACCCAGAGACAGGGCGACTCTCTAGTGGTGGCACCTGACCAGTAGAGCAGATGATGAGCATGGAGCAATAGACCAGCTTCCACCCTGTTTTTCCTCTCTCTTTCCCCATCACCAGCCACCTGCCCCACCCCTCCCCTGCCAGAGAAAGCACCTGCAGGACCCCCAACCCACCCTTCCTCTGCAGAGAGAGCACCTATGGGACTCCTAACCACCCACCCCACCCATCTCCTTCTGGAGAGAGTGCATGCATGTCCCTCAGCCACCCGCCCCACCACTCCCTAGCCAGCCAGTGTCTGTGAGATCCCTGGCCACCCACTCCACCATTCCTCTGCTGGAGACAGTGCCTGCACACTCCTCTTGGGCCACCCACCCCACTCCATGGCACACTATGAAGAGGAATAATTTTTGCGTGATGGGAATCCCAGAAAAGAAGGAGACAAAAAAAATTTTTTTTAAAAAGCACAGACAGAATTTTTGAAGATTTGCTGGAAGAAAACTTCCCCAATATCATAAAAGATGAGAAGATTTCCATCCAAGAAGTTCAATGAACCCCATACAGGACAGACCCCAAAAGAAAGTCACCAAGACATATCATAATCAAACTGTCCAAGTCCAAAGACAAAGAAAGAATTCTGAGAGCAGCTCAGGAAAAACAAAATATTACCTACAAAGGGACTCCAATAAAACTAAGTTCTGATTTCTCAGCAGAGTCCATGTAAGCAACAAGGCAATGGGATGACATATATAAAAACCTGAAAGAAAATAATTACCAGCCAAGAGTCATATACCCAGCAAAATTATCTCTCAAATACAATGGTGAAATTAGGACATTTCCAGGTAAACAGAAATTAAGGAAATTTGTAAAAACCTGACCATCCTTACAAGAAATATTAAAGGGAGTCCTTCACATAGAGAACCAATGACAGCAGACGTCAACCTGAGAGCAAGCCACATGACGGTGAAGGGGAAACAGGCTTTGTGAGGCCAAACATGGCAGCCCTCACGCTTTCCCTTAGTTCACTGCTGTTTCTGTTAGCTCACTGCTGTTCTCTAAGCCCTGTTATGTGACCTTGCTGAGGTGGCCTTATGTAACATCATTGGCATGTAGCCACTATTGTCCATAACCACTATAAAACCTCCACCCCCTACTACTGGGTACAGATATCTGCTTTGGTCCTGTGGCCGCCTGGGACGGCCTTGTACATAAGTCTTCCTAATAAATTCCTTCACCACCACACTAGACTTGCCTGCCTCTTTCTTCAGTCTCTCAGCACTCTATAGTTTCAGAAGCAAATTTCAAGTTACTCGGCCATGCCTAGACAATTGGTGAGCCAGCTTGGAGACTGAGGAAATAGCAAGTGGGAGTGAGGCATCTACGGGGGAAATCCCAGGTTGGCCAGTGACCTCCATGTGGGGAGGTCTGGCCCATATGCTTGATGCATGTGGACCGCCATCTGAGTACAGGGATGCCCCAAAAATGTCAAGGAGCATAGCACAGTTGTGGGAAGACATACACCCTCATAAATGTGGAAAAGAAGCTAGGAGAGCAGAAGCAGCCATAGGATGGCCACTGCTTTGGGTGGTTCAGCTGGCTACCAATGCCCAGCTAGTTGCTGAAGTGCTCGTAAGAACCCTGCAGGAAGAGCTGCAGTTAGAAAGACATGTGTGGCACTCCTGTGTGGCAATGACTGACATATTAAGTAGCCTCATCTGAGAGCAGGATGAGTAATTAGATGCTTGCCTGCAGATTTGTAAAGATAGGGGGAAGGAAAGTGTCAAAGGCAAGGATTAGGGCAGTAATGATGAGAGGTGACTGGGATGCAAAAAAGTGGAATCCGTGGGAGAGTGAACTGAGTAGTGAATCTGATGTGGAAGTGAGCAGAGGAGGAGTCTGACAGTGCAGAGTGGTCCCTCCGGGCATGGCTGCTCATTATTCATAAAATGAAAGAAAGCTACCCAGGAATCCAATGACCCCAGACAAGAAATCCCACCAGCTAGTTCCATGACAATGCAGGAATACACCCTACTGAGCTGATTGAGCTGTGTGGGAAATTCTAGCAGAAAAGAAAGGAAACTATTGCAGCTTGGTTACTACATCTATGGGATAATGGGGGAGACAATGTCTCTTTAAATGGAGCTGAAGTAGAGAAAATGAGCAGTATAACCACACACCCTGCCTTCTGGCAACGTCTGCACGCAGCTCAGAGCACAGAGGGCATACAAACCCTCACAGATTGGATCATCTTGTGTTGCAGAAAGGTGTGGCTAAAAGAGGGAGACCTTCCCAACATGACTGGGAAACGGTTCATAGAGGAGTTATGGCAGTTAATTTGGGAGTTAGGTATTTGCCATGCCATTTATCCCAGCACTTCTGGGGGCCGGATAATGAACTTTTTACTGCAGGAATGAAAACAAGAATCCTGCAGGCAGGTCCTACCTCCTGGTATGGCACACTGGTGGCTGTTGTTAGTCTCTTAGTGGGCCAGACAGTGTATCAGGTGGGACAAGCTGTAGCTGATTTGGGTGAAACCAAGAAGGCTAGAGAGAAGGGGGTACGAGCCGTGGTAAGAGAGAAAAGAAAGACCGAGAAATCTGCAAGACAACTGTCCAAGGGCCCCTTGAAAGTAATCCAAAGGTAGATGCCGGTAGACTTAGTGGCTGCTGGAAAGGCAGTGGACAAGACAGATAAGCAACCAAATGCAGTTTTTGTTAGCCTTTGGAAGGATCTGAAGCCAGGGCAACAATATCACCCTCTGGCTCCTACTGCCCCTTGTAAGGAAGTGCCCCTTGCTGCTGCGTGGACCCCACCCATCCCTAGGAACTAGGGATGGGGCCAAGGTCACCTGTAGGTCAACGCCCTGCAGGGAGACCGTAAGCCCCACGTAGAGGTCACAATACATTGGTCAAGAACAAACAAGCAGCGGGTGTTAGCTCTGGTTGATACCAGGGCAGAGTGCACCCTTCTCTTTGGAAACCCTGAGTAGCTTCAAGAACCCTCCCGTGGCAGTTGATGGGTAGAGCGGAAAGTCCATTTGCATACACCGGGTACTTCTGACCCTGTAAGTAGGACACACTTCCCCTAAACTGTATCAAGTTTATATTTCCCCAATACCAGAATACATTCTAGGGGTGGATGTCCTCATGGAACTGACTTTGATCACGTATGTGGGACAATTCTGACTGCAAGTGAGGGTGGTAAAGGCAGTCCTGAGGGGTAATGCAGCATGTGAACCAGTGACCCTGCCCCCACCACAAACAGTGGTAGATACCAAGAAATATAAGTTGTTTGGAGGACATAAGGAAATCAGTGAAACTCTTTTGGAATTAAAAGGAGTAGGTAACCTCCGGGACATCCACAGTGCTGTTAATACCCCTGTGTGGCCTGTGAAGAAACCAGATGGGTCCTGGCATATGACCATGGACTACAGGGAACTTAGCAAGGTGATCCCTCCTATATATGCTGCAATCCCAACATAACTTCCTCGTTACAAACCCTTAGTAGGGACCTGGGCACGTATCATTCTGTGTTAGATCTGGCCAATGTGTTCTTTAGCAACCCTCTAGCCCCATCTGCCTAAGACCATTTGCCTTCATTGGGGAGGGGCAACAATGGACATTCCAAGTGCTACTGCAAAGATATCTACATATTCTCACTATTTCCTATGGTATGGTGGCTAGAGATCTGACTCTTTTCCCCTTCCCTGTTACTGTCCACTGGTTTGATTACACTGATGACATCATGTTAACCACTGTAGATGTTTCTCTGTTACAGGAGTGTCTAGACACCCTAATCATCCACCTACAGGGGAGAGGATGAGCCGTGAATCCTCACAAGGTGCAGGGTCCAGGAACATTGGTAAAATTCCTAGGAGTCATCTGGTCGGGTAAGACCCATGTGTTGCCTGAAGCCATAGTTGATAAGATACAAGCTTATCCCACCCTTAAGACACCAAAGGAAGTGCAGGCCTTGGTGGGTCTTTTAGGGTATTGGAGAGTATTTATTCCCCACTTGGCCTAGTGTTTGAAACCACTCTATCAACTGGTAAAAAAGGGTGCCTCTTGGGATTAGTGTAATGAACAGCAGCAAGCTTTTGAGAAAGCAAATGTGTTGGTTGCACAAGTGAAAGCTCTGGGCACAATATGGGAAGGATTACCCTTCCAGTTAGACGTGACCAACACTGAGGACAGCTTTGGCCAGGCCTTGTGGCGTGATCAGGATGGAACTAAAGTCCCCCTAGGGTTCTGGTCCTGAGTGTGAAGGGGGCAGAAAATCAATACGGTGCCATGAAGAAGCAATTGTTAGTGGCCTATGATGCTCTCTACCAGGTAGAGCAGTTAAGAGGAGCAGGAGCTGTCACCCTTCACACAGCTTTGCCCTTAAATGGGTGGGTCAATGGGATGTTTTCCAAGCTGTCATCAGCTATCGCCCAGACAGCTATGCTGACCAAATGGCATGCATACCTGCAACAGTGCAGTGTCCTTTCTGCCAGTCCATTGTCCCAAGAGTTACAGGCTGTACTTGGTCCAGTGACATATCAAGATGACCCCCCCCAGCACAGGATAGCACACCACCAGAGCCGCCTCCTCTCTCCTCCAAGATGCCTGGTACACAGATGGCTCTAGCCGAGGTATGCCACCAGTGTGGATGGCGGTAGCTATGCAAGCCTCTACTGATACCATTTGGTTTGAAACCAGCACAGGACAAAGCAGTCAATGGGTTGAATTACAGGCTGTATGGATGGTCATCACCCACGAATCCTGGCCCTTAACTCTGTGTATGGACAGCTGGGTGGTAGCCTATGGGCTAACGATGTGGACAGGCTAATGGCATAAGGATCAGTGGGCAATAATGGGTAAAGTCCTGGGGAGGAAAGCCTTGTAACAGGACATTTGGGATCTCCTCCAAACCCCGGAAGCTGACTGTTTTTCATATAGCAGACCATTCACCCATCTTCCTGCCAGGAAACCAAGAAGCAGGCACTGCACAAATTAGAACAGTGCATCCTGAGGGGGAAGCCGCTCACTGGATTCACCATTAATGCAGACACCGTAGTGCCCCTGTTGGTTGGAAAATAGCCAAAGAGGCAGGCCTAGCAGTGAAGTATAGTTATCTGGTGGGTGCTTTACAAAATTGGCCTGTGTGCTCATGCCAATGTCCAAGGCATCTGCCCCACGATCCTGGGAAGATACATTAAGGGAACACAACCAGTGATAAACTGGCAGGTAGTTTATGTAGGGCTCCTACCTCCCAGTGAAGGAACAAAGTATGCTCTCGTTTTTGTGTGGACGCTGTTACCAGCTTGACACAGGTATTCTCATATAAAGAGTAAATAAGGCTGCTAAAATAAAGGGGTTACAAAAATTTAGTGTTACATATGGGATACCCCAAAGGGTTGATAGTGACCAAGGGACACACTTTACAGGTCATGATGTGTGCAACTGGGCAGCTGAGAACAAGGTACAATGCCATTACTACCTGCCTTACAACCCCCTGGCTGTGGCCTAGTGGAAAGGAAGAATGATGTCCTAAAACAACAAACACAAACCTTTACAGGCAAGGCTTCCCTGGTGGGATGGACCAAGTAATAAAAGACTGGTTGAAACTTAGGAAGAGAGGGGTCAATTTCAAGATAACCACAAACAAAGTTAACAAACCTACTCATCAAAATAAAGAAGAAAAACATAAATTCTCAGTAAACACAAAATCACAAAAATGAAAGAAATGGGGAAAAAAAAACCACAAACGAAAGGAATTCAGCACAGGAGAATAAGAGGAAGAAAGAAAACATCAGCACCACAAAAAAAAAAAAAAAAGCATTACAAAATGACAGCAATAAACTCATACCTATCAATATTTACACTGACCATAAATGACTTAAATGCACCCATAAAGAAACAAACAGTGACAGAATGGATTAAAAAAGAAAAAAAGAAAAAAGGACTCATCAGTATGCTGTCTACAAGAGGCACACTTTCAAAACAAGGACATAAGTATATTAAAAAACAAAGGACGCAAAAAAATATATCAAGCAAACAGCAATCAAAAATGAGCAGCAGTGGCAATACTAATCTCAGATAAAATAGACTTTAAGGCAAAATCTACCATGAAAGACAAGGAATGATATTATATAATGATTAAAGGGACAATCCACCATGAGGACATAAACATAATAAATACCTACACACCCAGTGACAGGGCTCCAAAATACATAAAACAAAATCTAACAGCACTGAAAAGAGAAACTGACAGTTCCACAATAATACCAGGGAGACTTCAACATACCACTCTCGGTAAACGACAGAACATCTAGAAAGAAACTCAACAAAGATACAGAAGATATGGAAAGGCCACAATCAACCAACTTGATCTTAGACATATATAGAACACTTCACCCAACAGCAGCAAAGTACACTTTCTTTTCCAACACACATGGAATATTCCTCAGAATAGACCATATCTTAGGCCACAAAGCAACCCTCAACAAAATCCAAAACACTGAGATAATACAAAGCATTTTCTCTGACCACAGCACCATAAAAGCAGAAATTAATAACAGGCAGAGCAAGGAAAAAAAATCAAACACATGGAAACTGAATAACACCTTGCTTAAAAACCACTGGGTAATAGAAGAAATCAAAGATGGAATAAAAAAATTCCTAGAATCAAATGAGAATGAACACACATCACACAAAAACCTTTGAGACACTGCAAAGGCAGTGCTCAGAGGTCAGTTTATAGCAATAGATGCACACATCAAGAAAGAAGAAAGGGACAAAAATCAAAACATTAGCTATACAACTCGAACAAATAGAATGAGAATAGGAAAAGAAGCACAAAGCTACCAGAAAAAAAGGCAATAACAGAGATCAGAGCAGAAATAAATGAAATAGAGAACATAAAATGATAGAAAGAATCAACAATACCAAAAGTTGGTTCTTTGAAAGGATCAACAAAATTGACAAACCATTGGCCAAAGTGACAAAAGAAAACAGGAGAGGACATAAATAACTCAATTAAGAAATGAAATGGGGGACACTGCAATAGACCCAACTGAAATAAAAAGGATCATAACAGAGTATTATGAAAAACTATACCCCAACAAATTTGAAAACCTAGAGGAAATGGACAGATTTCTAGAAACACACTACCTATCTAAGTTAATGCAAACTGAGGTTGAAAATCTGAACAGACCCATAACAAGAGAAGAGATCGGTAATAAAACAACTCCCCAAAACAACAAAAAAACCCTGGCCCAGATGGCTTCACTGGAGAATTCTACCAAACATTCAGAGAAGAGCTTGCACCGGTACTACTCAAACTATTTCAGAACATAGAAAAGGAAGGGATACTTCTGAATTCATTCTATGAAGGCGGCATAACCCTGATACCAAAACCAGGCAAAGATATCACCAAAAAAAAAAAAAAATTACAGACCAATATATCTCATGAATATAGATGCAAAAATTCTCAACAAAATTCTAGCCAACAGAATTCAGCATCATATCAAAAATAATAATACACCATGACCAAGTGGGATTCATACTGGGTATGCAAGGATGGTTCAACATTAGAAAATCAATTAACATAAACCACCACATAAATAAAACAAAAGAAAAGAATCAAATGATCATCTCAGTCAGTGCAGAAAAGGCATTTCATAAAATTCCACACCCATTCCTGATAAAAACTCTCACTAAAATAGGAACAGGAGGGAACTTCCTCAACATAATTAAGGGCATATACACAAAAACAACACCCAAGTTTATTCTCAATAGAGACAGCCTGAAAGTATTCCCTGAGAATAGGAACCAGACAAAGATGTCCTTTACCCCCACTCTTATTCAACATTGTACTGGAAGTCCTAGCTACAGCAATAAGACAAGAAAAAGAAATAATATTGGAGGATTCTATGGGGAAAATATTAAATGACACAGGAAGCATCAAAAGCAGATGGAAGGAATACACAAAGTCACTATACCAAAAAGAACTGGTGGATGTTCAACCTTTCAGGAGGTAGCATATGATCAGGAACCAATGGTACTGAACGAAGAAGTCCAAGCTGCATGGAAGACGTTGGCGAAAAACAAGGCTCCAGGAACTGACAGAGTATCACCCAAGATGTTTCAACAAACGGATGCAGCACTGGAAGTGCTCACTCATCTATGCCAAGAAATTTGGAAGATAGCTACCAGGCCAATTGACTAGAAGAGATCCATATTTATGCCTATTCCCAAAAAAGGTGATCCAACCGAATGTGGAAATTATCAAACAGTATCATTAATATCACACGCAAGTAAAATTTTGCTGAAGATCATTCAAAACCAGCTGCAGCAGTACATTGAAAGAGAACTGCCAGAAGTTCAGGCCAGATTCCGAAGAGGACACAGAACGAGGGATATCACTGCTGACGTCAGACAGATCCTGGCTGAAAGCAGAGAATACCAGAATGATGTTTATCTGTGTTTTATTGACTATGCAAAGGCATTCAACTGTGTGGATCTAAACAAATAATGGGAATTCCAGAACACTTAATTGTGCTCATGAGGAACCTGTACATAGATCAAGAGGCAGTCGTTCAAACAGAACAAGGGGATACTGCGTGGATTAAAGTCAGAAAAGGTGCGCATCAGGGTTGTATCCTCTCACCATACTTATTCAATCTGTATACTGAGCAAATAATTCAAGAAGCTGGACTATATGAAGAAGAACACAGCATCAAGATTGGTGGAAGACTCATTAACAATCTGCAATATGCAGATGACACATCGTTGCTTGCTGAAAGTGGAGAGGACTTGAAGCACTTACTGATGAAGATCAAAGACCACAGCCTTCAGTATGGACCGCACCTCAACATACAGAAAACAAAAATCCTCACAACTGGACCAATAAGCAACATCATGATAAACAGAGAAAAGATTGAAGTTATCAAGGACTTCATTTTACCTGGATCCACAATCAATGCCCATGGAAGCAGCAGTCAAGAAATCAAAAGATGCATTGCACTAAGCAAATCTCTTTAAAGTATTGAAAAGCACAGATGTCACCTTGAAGACTAAGGTGTGCCTGACCCAAGACATAGTGTTTTCAATCGTCTCATACACATGAAAAAGCTGGACCATGAATAAGGAAGACTGAAGAAGAATTGACACCTTTGAATTGTGGTGTTGGTGAAGAATATTAAGTATACCATGGACTGCCAAAAGAATGAACAAATCTGTCTTGGAAGAAGTACAACCAGAATGCTTCTTAGAAGCGAGGATGGCGAGACTACATCTCACATACTTTGGACATGTTATCAGGAGAACTCAGTCCCTGGAAAAGGACATCATGCTTAGTAAAGAAGAGGGTCAGCGAAAAAGAGGAAGACCCTCAACGAGATGGACCAACACAGCTGGCTGCAACAATGGGCTCAAGCATAACAACGATTGTGAAGATGGTGCAGGACCAGGCAGTGTTTCGTTCTGTTGCACATGGGGTGGCTATCACGGCTTCTGTAGTTGGATCATCTTGTTTCCTACCTCCTGCCCTGAGCAATTAGCTTTTATTCACTGTAACCAAAGCAGCACATGCTACCCATGGCTGGCACAGCTGTCTACTTAACAATCGTCTTTCTTGTGTCCCCAGGGGAAAGTTACATTCTGTAAGGATAGAGAAAGGTCTTGGTTTTTGTATCCCCCTGTGGGCCTACCAAGAAGCCCTGGTGACACAATGGTTAAAGTGCTCGGCTGTTAACTGAAAGTTTGGCAGTTTGAACCCACCAGCTGCTCCGCGGAAGAAAGATGTAGCAATCTGCTTCCGTAAAGATTATAGCCTTGGAAACCCTATAGGGCAGTTCTGCTCTTCCTACAGGGTTGCTATGTATAAGTCGGAATCGACTCCACAGCACTAGTTTGGTTTTGGTTTTGGTTTGGTGGGCCTACCAGTCTTAAAATGTAACACCTACCAAGTGACAGACTGAGTCCTTGCCAGGTGTAGAACCTCCCAGCTGCCCGTCTAGCCCAGCTGACTGCCGGACCCTCTCTTCCCCTCCCCAGTATGTAAGGACACTCAGCCACGCGTAAGGGAGGGAGGCAGAAGCAGGCAGTTTCTTTCTGCCATAGGCGATCATCAGTGTGACGGACTGACCCCAGTAGAACAAGAAGACTGTGATGGTCACCCATATCTGGATGTCCTCCACTCCTGGGAGTCAGAGCCAACTCAATGGCAACAACAACAACAGCCACAGTGTAATTTTTCAATTTTTATCAACCTTTTCTCACATAAACACGGCCCAATGTCTTGCTTCCAATCTTCTCACAAATAGAAAAGCCCTTGCAGTTGCTGCCCATAGAAAGGTTTACCAGTTGCGGTCAAGTCAACTCCACCTCATGGCGACCCCACGTGTGCCAGAGCAGAATTGTGCTCCATAGGGTTTTCAATGTCTCATTTTTCAGAAGCAGATTGATAGGCCTTTCTTCCAAGGCACCTCTGGGTGGACTCAAACCTCCAACCTTTCAGTTAGCAGCCCAGTGCATTAACTGTTTGTTCCACCCAGGGACTACAGAAAGGTAGCCAGGAGAAATGTAAGACAACGTGATCCCACCTCCACCATCACCACTGCCCTCTGTAACACTTTGGAAAGAAAAACACAGACTGAAACTCACTCTAGTAGCTGAGGGAAGCTGAATGACTCCCTCCTCCTGCTCACCGGATTCCCGTTTCCTGACACATTCCCTCCTAGTCCAGTCAGCCTTCCTGATACTTGACAAAGGGTCCAGCTACAAAAGAAATTGTTCCTCACTGCAGGCTGCATAAATATCCCATTATCCATAGGAAGTAATTTATTTGTTTACAATCGCCAACTCTCTCTCATTTTGTTTTTACATGCTGATTCTCCATCAAAATAAGCCTGCACCTTTGAAAAGACTATTTTGAAAGCCTCTCACTGGCTCCAGCTTGAGAAAGAAAACCGATATCAGCTGAGGGTACTGACCTCATCCTAGCCCTCCAATAGTAAAAGGATGGCTCGGAAATGGGGGGCGAACTGCTTCAGGAATTCTACCCAGAAACTTAATCCTAAGTGAGTCGCATGCACGCGTGCACGCACGCACGCGCACACACACACAGACACACACCATTCCAGATTTCTCCTAAACGGTTAGGCTGCCTGGCTGGGAGCTGAGGAGGAAGCTGAGGGGGCCACGCTTGCTCGTGTGAAACTACTGATTATGAGAGTGAGCATGTGATAGAGGTAACATTTCAATCCATGGAGAAAAGAGTTACTCAGTACATATTGTTCCTACTCTTGTTAGCTGCCGTCAAGTCATCATGGTCAGTTGCAGATCAGACCTTTGTGATCCATAGGGTTTTCATTGGCTGATTTTCAGAAATAGATCACCAGGCCTTTCTTCCTAGTCTGTCTTAGCCTGGAAGCTCCACTGAAACCTGTGGGGACTGCTACATCTGTCTCCCGCAGAGCATCATCGCAACACATAAAGCCTCCACGGACAGACGGGTGGTGCGTGAGGTGCATTGGCTGGGAATTGAACCTGGGTCTCCTGCATGGAGGGCAAGAATTCTACCACTGACCCACCACTGCTCCCCACTAAATATACCTACCAAACCAAAAAACCAAATCTGTTGCTGTCAAGTCAATTCCGACTCATAGCAACCCTACAGGACAGAGTGGAACTACCCCACAGGGTTTCCAAGGCTGCAATCTTTATGGAAGCGGATTGCCAGGTCTTTCTCCTAGGCAGCGGCTGGTGGGTTCAAACTGCCGACCTTTGATTCAGCAGCTGAGCATTTAACCACTGTGTCACTAGGGCTCCTTCACTAAAGATATAGGGCTGGAATAATCAGTTAAGAACTTGGAAAAAATGAAGTTAAAATGGTCATCACACCATATACCAAAATCAATTACTGAGAAATTAAAAAGTAGAGGGAATTACAACAAGAATTAGACAACAAAGGAGGAAGGTCTTTCTAAACAAGAGCTGAAGGCAGAGTGATACATCAAAAAAAAAAAAAAAAATTAAGACAATGACAACCTGGGGAAAAAAAAAAAGATAAATTGACATATGGCAGACAAGGGGATACTTCTTCATATATTGAAGGTTTTATCTGAATACCCCAACAGAAAAATGAAAAAAGACAAGAATAGGCTTTCCCCAAAAGGAAAAATACAAATGGTTACAAATCATATAAAAAAATTCCACCTGCTATTAATTTTTTCACTCATTGTACTTTTTACTATTAATTTTCTAGTGCAAATGAATGTAATCATAATATATGCATTCAATAAACATGGGTTGAATGCCCACTCTTGTGCCAGGCACTGTTCTAGGTGCTAGGATGTGACGGACAAAACAAAGGTCCCTGACCAGTGTGCTGGCATTCCAGTGGGGTAAGACAGACAATCAACAACAGGAATTTTATAAAGTAAATAACATGACATAGTAGGAAGGTGACCCATCACCCATCTGTCAGTTCATCATACTACGGTGGCTTGCATGCTGCTGAGATGCTGGAAGCTATGCCACTGGTATTTCAAATACCTGCAGGGTCCCCAGTGGTGGACAGATTTCAGTGAAGCTTCTCGACTAAGGGAGACTAGAAAGACCTGGCAATCCACTTATGACAATTAGCCAGTGAAAACTCTATGGGTCACAACAGAACAATGTCTAACTCCCTTGCTTTGGACCTGTCATCAGGAGGGATCAATTGCTGGAGCAGGACATCGTGTGTGATGAAGGACAGGGCCAGCGAGGGTGAGGGAGACCCTTGGTGAGTTGGATTGGTACAATAGTCACAAAGATGGACTTGAACATGCTGGTGATTGTGAGGATGACACAGGACCAGGCAAGGTTCTGTTCTGTTGTACATAAGGTTGCCACGAGTTGGCGTCAACTCTATGGCAATTAATAACAACAGAAAGTTGGTAAGCGCTAAGGAAAAAGAAAAAATAGAGAAGTAGAGCAGACAGTTGGGGGAAGGGGTGGAGGAGCTGGCTACAATTTTAGATACAGAGATTAGGCTGCATTTGAGCAAGAATTGAAGGTGCCATGTGACCATCCAGGGGAAGAGTGTTCCAGACTTCCAGACAGAGCAAACCAAAACCAAAAAACCCATTGTCGTCACGTAGATTCCGACTCAGCAACCCTACAGGACAGAGTAGAACTGCCCCATAGGGTTTCCAAGGAGCAGCTGGTGGATTCGAACTGTCGATCTTTTGGTCAGCAGCCAAGTTCTTAACCAGTGCTCCTCCAGGGCTCCAAATAGAGGGAACAGTCAGTGCTAAATATCCAGGTTTGCATGTATCTGGTGAGCTGGAGGAATGGCAAGGAGGCCGGGGTGACTGGGGAGAGGAGGAGGCAAGAAGATCTGAGAGGTAATGGTGGGAAGGCAGATCAATCAGGTAGGGCCTTGTAGGCCACTGTCAGGACTTTGGACCTTACTTTGAGTGAGGTGGGAGCCACGGCAGGTTGTTGAGCAGAGGAGTGACATGAGCTGACTTGGGTTTTAAAACGATGCCTCTGGCTGCTGGGTGGAGGATAGATTGTAGGGTAAGCAGAGAGAGGCTGCTGCAGTGGTCCTGGTGAGAGATGATGACAGCAATGGAGGAGGGGAAGTGGTCGGATTCCAGATGGATTTGCAGATAGAGCCAGCAAGATTTCCTGAAAGATAGGATGTGGGGTGTGAGGATATGGGGTGTGAGGATGTGGGGTGTGAGAGTAGAGGAGCCAAGAAGATCTCCACGGTTTCTAGCCTGAGCAATTGAAGGATGATGGGCAAGGTTTCTTGGATGATGGGACAGGTATCATCAAGGACTTAAGGTAAAAGCTTTTCTCACTGCTTGGGGGAGGGCAGCTTGCTATAGTCTCTCTGCAGGGCAACTGAGCAGTAAGTATCAAAAGGCTTAAACATTGTTTGGATCCTAATTAAAGCAAATCTTAAAAGGATAGTTTTGAAATAATCATAAAATTAAAAAAAAAACTTAGTTTTGTTGGTGTGATAAATGTATTGTGGTTGTTTTAGAAGAAAGCAACCCTTAGTTGTTTGAATGACACACTAATGTGATTATGGATGAAATGATATGATGTCTGGGCCTTGCTTTAAAATACACCAGGGAAAAATGTCCATACTTCACCCTACATTGCACAAGTGTACCTATAGGATACATTTCTAGATACATTCCATCTGTAGATGAAATAAGATTGGCAACATGTTGAAAATCATTGAAGCTGAAGGGTTGACACTCAAGGGTCTATACTATCCTCTCTGCTTTTTTTCATTTCCATATTAAAAAAAAATTCTAGATATGCACACCCTTTGACCCGTTTATAGGAACTTACTCCCCAAAATAAGAAATGTGTACAAAGATGTATTTACCAGGATACTTATTACAGTATTATTTGTAATAAAAATGGGAAATCACAAACAATAGGTTATTATCTAAATAAATGATAAGAAAGCCATTCAGTGGAGAACAGTAGAAAGATCAGAAATAGGTTTGAATACAAGAGTGACACTTCAAGTAATGGGGAAGGGTGGATTCCATAAGTGATGTCAGGACAACTGAGTAGCTCTCAGGTGAAAAATAAAAGTGAAACTATTCTCCACACTCTATACCAAATAATTCCAGAAGAATCAAAGATAAAACATAAAAATAAAACAATCTCCTAAATATAATGGAAGAAAACTTTGAGAAAAAAAATTTTTTTATGACCTTAGAGTGGATAAAACCAAACCCGAGTCAGTCACTTCCAGAGGGATAAGGCCGTACTAACTAAAACCCAAAAGCCATACAATAAAAGACTGATAATTTCTACATAAAAATTAAAAGCTTTTTCATGGCAAAAAAAATCACAGTAAGCTAAGTCAGAAGACAGATGCAAAGAAAATAAAAATATTTGCAACTTACATATTAGGAGCTAATTTCCTAATATTCAAAAAGGTTCTATAAATCATTAAGAAAGGCCAACAACCCAAGGGAACATTCTTCAATGAATATGAACAGACAGTTACCAGAAAAGGAATTACAAATGGCTCCTAAACATTTAAAACAATGTGAAACCCCACTCATCACATGAGTAATGCAAATTAAAACTGTATTTGCCTAATGTATGTCGGTTGCCTAGGTGACAGTAAAGATCAAGAAGTTTGATAACACAATGTGTGGATAAAGCCACAGGGAAACCGGTGGTTAGTTTATAAACTTCATACAGAGGGGGCTTAAATTAGTATTATCTCCTTGGAGTGCAATTTGGCAATCTCTATTCAAATTATAAATGCACACTTTAACTCAACAAGCCCACCTCTAGAAATGTATCTTGCAGGTACACTTCCACAGGTGTGGAATGAAGCATGAGCCAGGCTATTTGTTGTGGCATTGTTTGTATTTTGGAGCCCTGGTGGTGCAGTGGTTAAGAGCTCGGCTACTAACCAAAAAAACGGTCGGCAGTTCGAAACCACCAGCCACTCCTTGGAAACCGTACGGGGCAGCTCTACTCTGTCCTGTAGGGTTGCTATGAGTCACAATCAGCTCGATGGCAATGGGTTTTGTTTCATTTGTATTTTTAAAAAATGATCAGATTTAATGATAGTAAGGAATGACTGTCAATTTTGTTAGGTGTGATATTAACATTGTGGTTCTTTTTCAAAAAGTCCATTTATATATATATATATGAGATATATACTAAAATAGTTATGGATGAAATGATGTAATGTCTGGGGTTTGCTTTAAAGAAATACTGGAGAGGAGAATCAGTGAATGGGGATATAGATAAAACAAGCTTGGCCATGAGTTCAGGTTGGGTGATGGGCCCAATAAGGTTCATTACACTCACATTTTTTGTAATAAAACCTTAACAAATAAAAAGATCATAATCAACTCAAATACCCATTAGCAGAAAACTGGTTAAATAAAGTATGGTGCATGCAAACAAGGGAACAGCATGCAGCTGTAAAAAGAATAAGAGAGTTCTTTATCTTCCACGTGGAATGAAAGCAAATGCAAAACAGTGTGCATCAAATGCTACCGTTTGTGTAAAAAAAGAAGAAAAGACTGCGCAGACTTGCTCCCTTCCCCCTCCCATGGCTGATTTTTCAGAAGTTGACTGCCAGGCCTTTCTTCTGAGATGCCTCTGGGTGGACTTGAACTTCCAACCTTTCAGTTGGCAGCCGAGCGTATTAACCATTTGCACCACCCAGGACCTCCAATGCAAACCTGCTTTTAATTGTGTAGAATATCTCTGGATGAATATACAAGAACCTGGTAACCCTGCTTGCCTTGGGGAAGAAAACTGCAGGAGGGCGGCGTGGACAGGAATAGGAGAAACACTTTTCATTATATACACCTTTTTCTACCTTTTGAAATTTTACCATTAACCGTTTACCATTATCTATCCAAATAAATAAAATTTAAGATTGCAGAAGTATACACTAAATCATTAATAGTGGTTATTGCTGGAGAGCAGAATTAGGGGTGATGTTTATTTTCCAAATTGTCTACAAGCAACAGTACTACTTTAGTAATTGAGGTGAGGGATTTTTTTTTTAAAGGAAAAACCAGGAAAGGAGCTTGTCTCAACCATCAAACAGAAGATGACCCCATGACTCCCAATGGTGTCACAGTGCCGCAACTGTCTTCCTTCGAGGCCACCCTCTCCAGGGCACTGTGCTCAGTCCACAAGTCGTCAGGGATCAGGCTAAGGTGAGGACAGGAGGCTAAGCAAGACCTGGCCCTGCCCTTAAAATGCTCCTGATGGGGCAGGGTCAGGAGACAGGCAGAAATGCAAACAAGCAATTACTGCATTATATCATAAGTGCTGTAATATTCATAACCTAAGAAAGCTAGGGAGTCATGGGAGGAAACCAATTTTTCCATGGGAATGTATAAGATCATTAAAGATGCATGGTAATTGGATTTGGAATTATATGATGATGATTCACTTTAGAGTCCACGACAAAATGACTGACCCCATTTGTTAATTGGCATCCCTGGGTGATTCAGCACTAAAACAGTTCCTAATCATTTGATTGGTCCTCCAGTGCAGAGCTGAGCTAAATTTACTTATCATTCCTCTTCATGTTTGTAAACCTTTACCATTTATCAAAACAACAACCTTTCTCCATTCCAGACTCCTGTTATTACTCTAAGTGAGTTCAATATCCTGAAACACTACTTCTCTTATAGTTTTTATATCCATTCCACTCAAGAAACCTTCACACATGGCCACATTTGAGTCTTTGTCATCACTCAACCTTTCTCCAACTCTGAAACCATTAGCTCTAAAATTTCACCCTCATACATACAACCTCATAGTTTTTCAACTTGGCTACTCCCATGGTCCACTCTTCCAGCCCCCAAGACCTTGACTCTTCACCACTTCTCCAGACTGTCAGCCCACCATTGGTTCCCTTTCTTCTTCAACCCAACCTGACAATTCACCTGAGACACAAATTCAACTGAATCACTTTCTTTCCAATCTCTGTGCTCCTTCACCTCCTAGCTCTCTCTAGACCTGTTCTACACAACATAAGGGGTCTCTCCACTTCCATAGCTGGACGCAATCTCTACCCCATTCCCCATGGCTGCTATTCAAAATCTTCAATTTCTCCTCAAGCTCCCAACTCCACCGCCCAAATCCATCCCCAAGCTCTCAGTGAATAAGGCAGTCCTCCAATTATTCTTCAGAGAAAAAAAGGTTATCAGTCCAGAATGTCTTTAATTTTTTTACCTTCTCCTCCCCTGCCAATTTACCTACTGCAAAATACATTCTCGTTTCCTCTCTTGTCTCAAAAAAAAAAAAAAGAAAAAGAAAAGAAAGAAAGAATAAGAGATATCCCATTCCATTTGTACCAGATTCATTTGATGAGTCTCCTCAGATTCCCTTGGGCTCACCCATCTCCTGAACCCTTAGCCATTCGTGTTGCAGTAGCTGTTACCAACTCAGACACTCAGATCAGACTCCTTGGGGCCATATGGCTCGAAGGTCTGAGGCTAGTGCACTTGGTACTTGCTTTCCATCTTTCGCCCTTCACTCCTTTTCTCCCTTATTCTTGCTGCCCTGGGTTTGCACCTTCCCAAAGGCATCAGCACGTAAGCCTTGCCTCAGGCTCTGTTTTCTAGAGAACAGGAGCTAACTCGTGTAGACCATGTAGACTATGAGTTCCATGTCTTTCCTCCTGTCCAAAGCCTTTGAACCCTAGTTATTCTGTCACTTCTACAGCATATATTTTTGTGCATACAGAATGATATAGTATATACCCACAACCAAGCTGTAGAGAATTTTAACATTTTGCCACTTTTATTTATTATTTTTTTAAGGAAAAGAAATTAGACATCAGAAATACAAGTGAAGCCCCCCTGTGTACCAATCCCTGGTCCCATTTCTGTCACTCCCCAGACATGGTCACTGTCCTGAATTTGGCATGTATCATTCCCACTCATGTTTTCATAATCTTTACTCTTATCATGAAATACTTCCAGTAACAGCCCAGAAAAGATGATAATATAACAAACATGTATTTGTAAGTACTTACCTAACCCAGCAATCCCACTCTTAAGTATATCCCCAAGAGACCTGAAAGCAGCAACGCTACAGACATATGTACAACATCTATTTACTTTTAAAAATCAGGATATAAAATTATATATGCCATATGATTTCAACTTTAAAAACATATGTCTAAGGAAAAAAAGACAGGAAGGAGACATAAGAAAATGTAATGGTGCATTATCTTAGAATGGCGATATTCGACATGACTATGGGCAGTTAGTGGTGGTTGTCAATACGTTTCTTTATTTACAAATGTCTCCACACATATAAGGAGTCCCTGGGTGGTGCAAACAGTTAAGTGCTCAGCTACTAACCAAAAGCGTGGCAGTTTGAATCCACCCAAAGGCACCTCAGAAGAAAAGTCACAACCGTGAAGACCCTGTAGAGCACTGTTCCTCATGGTGCTGGACGATGAATAAGGAAGACCAAAGAAGAACTGATGCCTTTGAATTGTGGTGTTGGCGAAGAATACTGAATATCCCATGGACTGCCAGAAGAATGAACAAGTCTGTCTTAGAAGAAGTACACCAGAGTGCTCCTGGGAAACAAGGATGGTGAGACTTTGTCTCAAGCACTTGGACATGTTATCAAGAGGGACCAGTCCCCGGAGAGAGACTTCATGCTTGGTAAGGTAGAGGGTCAACAAAAAAGAGGAAGCCCCTCAATGAGAAGGATTGACACAGTGGCTGCAACAATGGGCTCAAACATAGCAACGATTGTGAGGATGGCACAGGACCAGGCAGTGTTTTGTTCTCTTGTACATGGGGTCGCTATGAGTCAGAAGCGACTCCACGGCACCTAACAACAGCAACAATATACCTATAGCGTGCGGGTGTGCTCCCATACTACCTCCCACAACTATTTAGTATACATAACTACCTATGTGCCCACTCATAAATTATCGTTTGTTATTACTGTTGTTGCAGGATTGTATATGTGATTGCATTTACCGTATTTGTTCTTATCTATTCTCAGTGTCTTCCTTTGCGTTAATCACGTGCTGACTTCCTCATAACTTTTATAAGAAGAGTAAAACTTTTTTTAAAAAAAAAAATAAAGCAAAGCAACAAATGGACTAAAGCCTAGACTGTGGCTGCCACCTCCATTCTGGGCTCCTGGGGCTATCCGAAGTCTCAGTCAGAGTGGGAATCCTGTTTCACAAAGCTTGAGGCTTCTGTTTTTAATCCCGATCTTTCTGGAAACTCTTTTCCCAACTCAGATTAATCAGTTCAGCTGTGAGAAGCCCACCTGTGACAGACAGCCCTTTGATGGGCTGACAAGGTGCACATTTTAGCCCAGGCTGAGAAGTGAGTTAGCTCATCTTCAAAGTTAGCTCATCTGCCATCCCATTCAGCAACATACAAAGAAACTTGTTTGGGAAGGAAAGCCGTTTCAACATGAAAATTGGTTTCACAACCAATGCTTGATGAAAACGACACTTGAAGGATGTGTGGGCAGACCATCGCACTGCCCCGTGCCCTTCCCTCTCTCACTCATTACCCTTTTTCTCCAGTGTGTCATTGTGATGGAAAATGAGTTTCTCTCAATGGAAAAGCAAGCTGGGACATTTTTCATGCTGGAGCAGTGAACCAAGCAAGACTGTTCACACAATTTATGGAAAAAAAATTAGCCATTCTGCTCTTTCTACCTAAACATATGACAAAGGTTTTAATGTCATCATCATAATTCAATCTAGAAAATTCATCCTCAACTCGTTTCCCATCTTGTTGATTCATCCTCAACCCCTCCCCCTCCAAAATCCAGAGTCATGTGCCTAAAACAGCAGATCTGATCATATTTCACTTCAGTATCAAATTCTTGCTGGTTTCACACATTAATTCAACAAGCATTTATTTACAGGGCTCCTATTCAAAGCCAAGAAGCTCTGGTGGTGCAATGGTTATGCACACGGCTGCTAATTGAAAGGTTGGTGGTTCAAACCCACCCAGTGGTTCCATGGGAGAAAGATGTGATGATCTGCTTCCATAAAGATTTCAGCCTAGAAAATCCTATGAGGAAGTTCTAATCTGTTACATTGTGTCTCTGTGAGTCAGAATCAACTTGACAGCACCTAACGACAACAACATTCAATGCCAGGCCAGAGTCCGTTGCTATGGAAAAAAGTTAAAGGCCCTCCTTGGTATACAAGGCTCTTCCCAAACTGACCCCTGCCCACCTTCTACTACACATCTAGGCACCACCCCTCTGCCCACCACACACACGTACTCTACAAACAGGACACCCAACTTTTTGCTGTATCTGTGTGATAGTTAATTTTATATGTCAAGTTGGCTAGGCTATGGTTCCCAGTGGTTTGGCCAAACACTAATCTAGTTGCACGTGATTACATGCATGGAGTAGGTGCATGTGATTAAATCAGTTGGCCCTGGGTAGAGCAGTTTACCCTCTATAATGTAATAGAATGTAATGGTCTTCCATAATGTAATGTAATATAATGTAATTACTTACCATAATGCAATCTAATGTAATAAAATCAATCATTTGCCATCATACCAGTGTAGGGTAGATCCTAAACCTAATCACTTCTGAGTTACAAGAAGACCAGCAAAGACACAGAGACACTCCCACAGAGGAAGACAGATGATATGTGAAGATCATCTACAAGCAAAGGAATGCCAAAAGGAACCAAGGAATGCCCAGGGCTTCCGACACGGAAGGAATCGACACGGCCGAGACTCTGATTTGGATTTTTAGCCTCCAGAACTGGGAGAAAATAAGTTCTGTTCTTTACAGCCACCCACTTGTAGTATTTCTGTTACAGAAGCTCTAGATAACTAAGACAGAGGTGTTGCCCAGCCATGGCAAACACATATTGCCTTCAAGGAAGCAGGAGGTTCCCAGGAAAATCCTGTCCTCATGACTCAACTTCCTCTCCATCAGCCAAGGGAGGGAACTTGGGTGGGACTCGTCTTCCCAGTTGTTGTTAGTGTCTTGGACATGATGGAATGCGTTTGTCCAGCCATGGACACATTCCCATAGACTGAGCATAAACAGATTCGGGTCTCCCCAAAGTGGGGAAGGTTACGTGAGGTCACCCCATGGGGAAGAGGTATGGAGAGAATAAACAACTCCAAATAAGGCATTGTTTATCTCCAAACTGTCCCTGGTCACTTGGACAAATAAACCCAAATATGAAGTTGTTTTTCAGCGCCTGAAGCTACGCCCCTTCATAGCTGAGTATAAATCAAACCACCCTTCAGAACAGGACAAAGGCTCAGTGCTCATATTGGACTCCCCAAGCTGTCAGAATGGAATCGCTTTTCTTATAAATCAGTCTCAAACGGGTAATGTTAAGACTGACGTAATGTTAAGACTGACGCTTCCTCCTTGCAGATCCAAACTCTGTTCCAAGAAGTATATTGAACAGTGTTTGTAATACCCCTGGGCTTCGGTGGTCCCACCGGCAAGTGTGACGTTATTGCAGGGCAACTACAAACAACAGAGATGGAAAGCAGATTAGTAGTCGCCAGGGGCTGAAGGTGGGGAAGGGAGTGGCTGCTAATAAGTAAGGGTGTTTTGAGGGGAACGTGGGTGATGAAAACGTTCTAAAATTGATTGTGTTGATGGTTGGACAACTCTGTGAATATACAAAACACCTCTGAATTGTACACTCTAAACAGGTGAGTTATATGTTATGTGAATTATATCTCAATCAAGCTGTTACTTAAAAAAAAATCAATCCTGGTGCCAGAAAAACACAATTAAGCTGTCACAAGAGCATATGATGACTTCTACGACGGAGGAGTGCTAGGGGAGGTGTTAGGGGCCCCCAACAGCACCTAGTGGGAGAAAGGTTTGGAACCTTTCCTGGAGGAGGTGACATTTAAACTGCAATTTGCTTCCAGAGAAGGAGCTAGGCAGGCAAAGTGAGATGCTAAAACAGTTCTAGGCAGACGGAGGAAAACAGGCTGAGGGGAGAAAACATACAGCGTGTTTGAAAAACCGAAGAAAGTTCCAGAAAGCTGGAGAAGAGTGGAGGTGTGGAGCGGCATGGGGAGAAGTAAAAATGTAGGCACTGACCACTCCATGAAGACAATTTCCAGAAGGTGTGACTTCATCCTAGGGGCAAAGGAATCCATTCAAAGGTTTTGTGAGCTATACAACCAAATCAGATTTGGTTTTTATTAATTGAGTCAGTCAACAGATATTTAAAAAGCATCCTTGATATGGAGCCCTGGTGGTGTAGTGGTTAAGATCTTGGCTGCTAACCAAAAGGTCAGCTGTTCAAATCCACCAGCCGCTCCTTGGAAACCCCATGGGGCAGTTCTACTCTGTCCCATAGGGTTGCTGTGAGTTGCAACTGACTCACTGGCACCTATCAAGAACAACACCCTTGATATGTGAGTCCCCCTGTTTAGGGATAAAGCTGTGAACAAAACAAGTCTCCTCCCTCATGCAGTTTATATTATTATGAGAGATATAGAGAATAAACAAGGAAGCAAATAAATTAACAAGATAATTACACACGTTGGAAATACCACTCTGGCAGCAGTAACAGCCAGGAGAATAGATAGAAGGACAGCAAGAGTAGAAACACAGAGAAAGAGTAGGAGTCTCTATCATGCAGACCCTGTTGAATGCCTCCCCCACCTCACATTCCCACCTTCCTCCTGGCCAACAGAACCTGCCTTCCACTATGCCAAATGAAAGTGCCAGAAACTCGCTTTCCCAGCCTTCTTAAGCTAGAGCATGGACAAGTACCCAATCATGGCCATTGGGACCTGAGAGTCAGGCTGTAGAGGACTTCTTGGGAAGGTTGTCCTCCCTCAGAAAAAGAGACACACAACAGGCAATGCCACCCCTCCTTTACTTGATGTGGTTGTGTCTGCAAGCAACGCTTTGGATTGCTGCAGCCATCCTCTGGCCATAAGGATTGACTTCGTTGAGATGTTAGGGACAGGAGAGTGGAGGAAGGTTTGAAAGAACCTGAGTCCTTGATGACATCTTTGACTCAGTTAGCACTGAAACTGATCTACTCTTGTTGTTATTAGTTGCCATCAATGCCAACTCATCGCGACCCCATGTGTGCAGAGTAGAACTGCTCCATAGGGTTTTCAAAGCTGTGACCTTTCAGAAGCAGATCGTCAGGCCTGTTTTCCTAGGCGACTCTAGGTGGGTTTGAACCGCTAACCTTTCAGCTGGCAGCCGAGCACTTATCCGTCTGCACCACCCAGGGACTCTTATTTCCTACTATGTGAGATTTAAAAAGAAACAAACAAAAAACCTCTCAGAAAGTAAGCCACTTTTTGTTGAGTATTCTATTTACTGCAACCAAAACCAGCATGAGTGACTTCATGTGTGAGCCTAAGATGCTGACAGTGGAGTGTAAGGAGGTGGGCAGATGCAAAAAGATATTCAGGAGGATGACTTGTCGGTGCTTGGTGATTAATTGTCTTTGGGGGTGAAAGAGACAGATGCCTCTGGTGTTTGTGACTTCAATAGCTTGGCAGGGAGACTGTCATTCACTGCGTTGGGAAAAGAGGAGGAGGAGCAGATAGGAACAATTCAGAGATTCCTTTGAAATTTCCAAGTGGAGACTGGGTAAGAATGGATGGAAAGACCTCTGCTGGTCTAGGCAACCAACCCAAACAAGTCCAAATGACCCTGCAGCATCCTGACAGTCAGCAATATAAATTACACATGACAACAGAGAAGAACATGGTTCTTCTAATCGAGGTGCTAATATGGCAGCAAGCAATGAGCTCACAGTAAAATCATCAGCTCACCTAAGGGTTCTCATGAGGGATACAAGGAAGAGGAGGCACTGGTCAGAATCATCAGCACGCAAGATCGATTTTTTTTTACACATTATTGTTGTTGTTGTTAGCTGCTGTCAAGTTGGCCCCCAACTCATAGCGACCCTGTGCACACTGGAATGAAATTCTGACCAGTCCTGTGCCATCCCCGTGATGGTTACAGATCTCACCATAGTGATCCATAGGGTTTTCAATGGCTGATTTTTCAGAAGTAGATCACCAAGTCTTTCTTCCTAGACCATCTTAGTCTGGAGGCTTCACTGAAACCTGTTCAGCATCATAGCAACACCCAAGTCTCCACTGACAGATGGGTGGTGGCTGTGCATGAGTTACATTGGCCAAGAATCAAACCCGGCTCTACTGGGTGGAAGGCAGGAAATCTACCACTGAACACAACACTATATTAAGCTTCTAATGCTTAGTAGTTGTACAATATGAACTTTTTTTTTATCTATTCCGACCCTGAATAATAATAGATTAAATTTATGGGTCCAAAGCATTACTATAAGGGGCTACTTCTTAGCTCCTTAAAGCCTAAGATCCCTAGGCCTGAGGAGGCGCATGATGCTAACATCAAATCCCTAAATGGAGAAGGGAAGCACCACCACTGTGCAGCACTGTTAGTGGGCTGACCCAACACTCATTCCCAACAACCTCACTATAGAGGCAGGAAGAGCAAAATGTTCACTTTCCCAGCCTCCTCTAGATCTAGGGGTAACCATGTGACCCAGTCGTGGTTAATGAAACATAAGCAGAAGCTGATAGGGGCTTCTGGGATAGCTTTTGGTTTTCTGATTTAAAAAAAAAAAAAAAAGTCAGACAAAGCTGGGCCTCTTCATTTCCCTTCTCCCTACCCTCTCCACAGTCAGGTCACCATGCCCGGAGCTTAAATAGACATCTTGTGACCATAAGGGGTCAAGCAAAAAAAAAAGAAGAAGAAAGGAAGACATAAGAAGTACAGTGGACAGAAAGACACTGGATCTTTAATGGCATCATGGATGAGCTGAACCTACGTTAGTGACTTTCTGCCCCCAGATTTCTCATATAAGAAAAATACATCCTATTTGTTTAGGACACCAGTGTTTGGTTACTTATAGCTACACCAAAAAAAAAACAAAAACAAACCAGTTGCCATCGAGTCGATTCCAACTCCAGGTGACGCCACAGAGTTCCAGCTGTGCTCTGCAGGGTTCTCAATGACTCTGACCTTTCAGAAGTAGATCTCCAGGCCTTTCTTTGGAGGTGCCTCTCTGAGGATTTGAAATGCTAACCTTTCAGTTAGTAGCCGAGCACTTAATGGTTTGTGCCACCCAGGGACTCCACTTACAGTCAAAAGTACCTTAAAATATCTAGAATTTGGTACTTGAAATGATGGCTGCAGCTAACAGACCCTAAAATGTGGAACTGACTGACTGAAAGAGGTAGACTGCTGGGCAGAGAAGACTCAATTATTCTAGGCTAGGAAGTTGGTGACCCTCGCAGCGTGGTGTAGTCAAACACATGCTGACTAATAGGTATATTTGGGAAAATTGTAAGAAAAATTCAGTATGTTGGCTCTTTCTTGAAGTTTTCATCAAATTTCTGTAAGAGTGAGACAAAGCAGGGAGAGAATAAAATACAGCTTTGCTACTAAAGGCTCTTTCCACCTTCTGCAAAGTTCTCCGAGAGTCACAAAATCCATCATCTTGGGTTTATAAAGTCAATTTCTGTGCTCTAAGCTAAATATAAGGAGCCCTGGTGGTGCAGGTGGTATGATATTAAATCTAAGTAAACTGCGATAAATAAAGTATGTATATTGTAATACCTAGAGCAACCACACACACACACACACACACACACACACACACACACACAAAATCAAAGCAGTATAGGCAAAAACTTAATAGAGAAATCAAAATTAAATACTCCTCCCCCGCCAAATTCAATTAACCTAAAAGAAGGCAGGAAAGGAGAAACAGAGAAACAAAGAGAACATACAGACGAAATAAAAGGCAAATTAAAAAAGTAGAAATAAAACCAACTATGCAATAATTACATTTTATGTAAGTGAACTAAACATTCCAATTAAAAGGCAAAAATTACCCAACCAGATAAAAATGCAAGACTCAACTAAATATTATCTTTAAGAAGTGTACTTTAAATATAAAGCCATAGAAGGAAAATAAAAGAAGGGAGAAAGACATACCAAACAAATAATAAGGATAAAAATAGTTAGTGTAGCTCTATTAATATCATCAAAAGTTGATTTTAAGGCAAGGAGTTATTACCAGAGATAGAAAAGGACATTTCATAATGCTAAAAGCATCAGTTCATCAGGAAACCACACAATCCTATATGTACCTAATAACAGAACTTCAAAATACATAAAGCAAAAATTAACAGAACTAAAGGAATAAACAGACAAATTCATGATTACTTTTGGAAATTTTAATATCTCTCTTTCAGGAATTAATAGAAAAAAAGAAAGAAAATCATAACTGTGGGTCATCCCACTAAAAATATCTGTCATAGTCCACCACTTTAGCTGCCTGACACAATGTATAACCTCTTTCCCTTGACTTGATCTAATTTCTACACAGCCTTCTACAAGGGGGAGCCCTGGTGGCACAATGGGTGAGAGCTCGGCTGCTAGCGAAAGGTCAGCAGTTCAAATCCACCAGCCACTCCTTGGAAACCCTATCGGGCAGTTCTACTCTGTCTTGTAGGGTCACTATGAGTTGGAACTGATTCAACGGCAATGGGTTTGTTTTTTTTGTTTTGTTTTGTTTTGTTTTGTTTTTTCTACAAAGGAGACAACCCACGAGGCTGGAGTTCTACCATTTATTTCTAGGTAATTTTGAGTGTTTGAGTACCATAGCTAAAAGATAGTACCTAGATGCCACTTTTAAAGTTGATGATCCCTGTCAGTTCTTGTAAGTTTCTGGGTTCTGCCATACTTCTTAGACCTAAGTTTAATGACAGTTGCTTTGAAGAATTTAAAATAGTAGGTTCTGGTAAACAATGCCAATGCTGAATCTGTTCTTTGCTCTCAGGGTCCCTGGTCTTATATCTTACTAAGGCCTTAAGGCCTCTGCTTCCTGCTTATACTTTTTATAAGATTATTATTATTACTATTATTATTATCAATTTAGAAATGGTGAAATGCATAGATCTTCAGTACACAATTGGATGAGTTTTGGTAAGTGTATACACCCTGTAACCATGTTATACCATGTGACATATTAGAACAGGGGTTGACAATATTTTTACTGTAAAAGGCTAGACAGTAAATATTTTGGGTTCTGTGGGCCATACAGTCTCTTTGGAAATTACTCAGCTCTGCTGTTGCAGCATGAAAGCAGTCATAGGCAATACACAAACACCAGAGTGTGACTCTGTTACAATAAAACTTTATTTACAAAAATAGGGGGTGGGTTAGATTTAGCCTGCAGGTCATAGTTTGCTAGCCGTTGTATTAAAACATTTCCATCCCCCTAGAAAGTTCCATCAGTCCTCCTTCCTATTCAATCCTCACATCCCACAGGCAAACACTTTGCTGCTTTCTATCACTATAGATTAGTTTTGCCTGTTTGGGGACTTCATGATCAATGGAATCATACAGTATGTGCTCTTTTTATCTGTTCTCAACTGTTCAGCATAATGACTGTGAGATCCAACCACATTGTTATGTATATTAGTGTTGTATTCTTTTTTATTGCTGAGCAGTATTCTATTGCACGAATCTACCACAATTGATTTATCCAGTCTCCTGATGATGGACGGATAGGTTGTTTATAACTTTGGATTCTTATGAAGAAAACTGCTTTGAAAATTCTTGTACATGATTTCTTTCATGGACATACATGCTTTTTCCTCCTGAGTAAATATCCTAAGGTAGAACTGCTGGATAGGTATATGATTGATTTTATAAGAAACAGTTCTCCAAAGTGGTTGTACTGTTTTGCACCCTTATCAACTATTATGAGAAATCTAGTTGTTTCGCATCCCCGGCAGCAATTGGTATTGTCTGTCCTTTTAATTTTAGCCATTCTAGTAGGTGTGTACTTGTATCCCATTGTGATTTTAATTTGCATTACCATGATGGCTAATAATGGGTTAGCAGCATTCCTAACCTCCTTTTCCTTTACCCTCTTTTACTATAAAAGCTGAAAAGCTAAATATTCACTTTTCCAACTTCGTTTGCAATTAGAAATGGCCATGTGTTACAATTCCAGCCAATAAGAATATTAGGTGACTTCTGTTCTTGGCAAAGTCTCAGGAGTAAGGTGTCTCGCTCTTGCCTTTTCCTTGATGCTTCAGATGCTTGTGTGATGCCTGGATCCAAGGCAGCCATCCTAACACCATGAAGCAACAAACATAAGAACAAACAGCCAACAGCTGTTTATGGCAGGGTTGAAAGCTGGAAAGAGTCTAAAGTCTTGAGGGCATCAATTGGTTACTGCCGTAAACTGTCTGCCTTGAGATATCTTAAGCAAACAACAATTGTGTTTGTGGTTTAAGCCACTGTTCATTAAGATTTCTGTTACTTGCTGTCAAATGCATTCCTAACTGATAAAACTAACAACTCTTTCCCTCTTAAGAATTCTAGCAAATGAGAGAGAAAGTTGGGAAATAAAGAAGATGTGAAATTAACTGTAAATATACCAAGTATCCTTCAAAGATCCAAGGAGACCCAAGTCTACTTGTGGGCAACCTCTAACATGAAAATACTGAACAAAAAGTAAAGCAGTTAATAATAACAGGAGAAGAAAAATGAGACTTGTTAGCACTTATTGAGGGCTTACTAGGCTGTAAGTGATTTACATGCATTGTATTATTAATTCAGATGATAACTCTTGTACCACAATGATGTGCAATAAGCATGTCAACCAAGTAATTCTAGGCTATGACCTGAATTATGTATTAAGAAAAAGAGTACTAGACTGAGAATCGGTAGACTAGCATTCTAGTTTTGACACTACTATTCATGGTCTATTTGAATTTGGAGAATTACTTAATATCTCTGGGTTAGTTTTTCTTTTTTTAAAGGAAGATGTTGGAGGAAATTATCCATAGGATCCACTTGAGCTCTATCATTCTGATTTTTGACTGATTTACTCTGGCTCAAGTAATTTGGTTAGACTTGTAAGAATTCATGAAACATGTATGAGACATCATGGTCACATCAAAGGATTTATAGCAATTGATTATCCAGTTTACTTGGCACAAGTGGTCAGGGTAGGATATGGAAGACTGGATTCTGTTAATAATATGACAACTTCTAAGTGCTCTCCACATTTTAATACAGTAGCTGTGGACTTAAGAAAGGCATTCTTGCCCAAGTCAGACCTGGGTTTTGTTGTCAGATCTATGTAACATATGTGAATGACCAGAGCCCATTTACATCTGATTTGGGGGTACAGATGGTTTATTCTTTTTTAACAGCAAATTTTCCCTTTAAAAAAAATTTTCCCCTAAAGTTAGCATTAAAGTTAGTTTACATTTTCTCAACACACACATTTTTTTTTAAAATGAAAATAAACAAAATGAAACAAAAAGTGAGTTGGATAGTGAATTGGGAAGAAGGCCTGAGATGAAATATTCACACAGACAATCCACAAAGTCAATAATCTTCAGGACAGAGAAACAAAGTTGATTGTTTGTGAAGTAGATTGAGAATGATTTAAGAAAAAAAAAGTTATTCAAGCTGTAGAAAATTACAAGGATATATATTTATGTTTAGCATCAGTAGTAAAATTACATTTTATGGAGAATCTACAGCCCAGGGCTTTAAAATATAGATCTTTTAAAATGCACGAAGCAAAATCCCAAAGATTGCAAGAAATGTTTTATTTATAATGTTTGCATGAAGCTAGACACTGTCCCCATCTGTCTCTTCCAGTATATTTTCAAAGCTAGATTTATAGACCACAACTAGAAAGGTAAAAGGGATAGTGTTCTGACTCTTTCCCAGTCTAATTCAGTTTATTATATTTTTTTGTTATAAACAGCCAATACAATTTACCATGTTGTTATTGTGTGCTGTCAAGTTGATTCCAACTCATAGTGACCCTACAGGACAGAGCAGAACTGCCCCATAGGGTTTCCAAGGCTGTAGTCTTTACAGAAGCAGATTGCCACAGCTTTCTCCCGTGGAGTGGCTGGTGGATTCGAACCGCCGACCCTTCAGTTAGCAGCCGAACACTCTACCATTGTGACACCAGGGCTTCTCTCATAAAGATTACAGCCTAGGAGACCCTATGGGGCAGTTCTACTCTGTCCGATAGGGTTGCTATGAGTTGTAATCGACTCCGCGGCAATGGGTTTGGTTTTCTTTGTTTAATCTTTACGGGAGCGGATCACCAGACTATTTACCTCACTGCCCTTCATTTGCTGGTTTCACAGAGGTAAGTTCTGTGTCTCTCTTCTAATAAATTCTCCAAGGATGTGGAGAGTGGTGTCTACTTCTTTATCAACCCCCTTCACACCCACTTTCCCACATACTTGATGTGATGGGAGATAAATAAGTAAGTATTGAATGAACGGCCAGTAGTCTCGTTACATTCCATCTCCTTCTGTGAAAAGGACTTACCTGAAAGAGGAAAATTCTCCCAGAAGTGAAATTTCCCGTCCACTCTCTACAGCCCTCACCTGGCTCTTGTCTCAACCCTCCCTCTCCCTCTAACTCTTTGTTTTGCGTCATTTCGTTCCACTCTCTTGTCACTCAAGGCTTTAATGACTCTGAAACTAGTTAAGAAAGCATTTCATATTCTTTTAGCAATCACCATAGAGTCTCCAATCACGAAGTCCACTCTGAGCCAACTACATGAGTGGCAGCTGCAACCACTTGCAAAAAAAAGAAGTCTTTAAAAGGTTTTTTTTTTAAAGTTAATGATGATTTCTAAGTAACTCAATCAAAGCCTCAGGAATGTCAGGTCGTCCTCGGGATGTTGAGCCCACTGGCATCGTCCTCACCATTGACCCAAAGAAAAGAAAATTAATACCCACAGTTGTCAGGCGTGAGGAAGAGTCCCAGAGTCTAGGCTCCAAGGCAGGGTCCCTGAGCAATTCTCCACCGAATTTAAGTCACCTGTCACCACCCCACGAATCCCTGAGTGACGCAAATGGTTAAGAGCTTGGCTACTGACTGAAATGTTGGGGGTTCAAACCCACCCAGAGGCACTTTGGAGGAAAGGTCTGGCGATCTACTTCCAAAAGATCACAGCCATTGAAAACCCTATGGAACACAGCTCTACTCTGACACAAGATGTGGTCGCCATGAGTCAGAATAAACTCGACGGCAATAGGTTGAGGTTTTTTTTTTTTGGTCACCACCATGCCTTTATCAAGAAATCAAAAAAAAAAAAAAAAAAAAACTAAGAAATTCAGACATGCCCAATTTTTTTAGGCAGATCATTCAGAGAAAGAGAAGAGTTATTTGGTATATTGCACCATAGATTGGAGAGGAACTGAATAACTGAATTAAGAAGAATAAACTCATGCCTATGGGAACTTTTAGCTAGAAGGATGAACAATAAATAGGATTTCACACAGACAAGATTAGGTATCAGCTGGTTTAAACTTGTCACTCAATCCCCAGGAGGCAAATTACCTTCCAAGCAAATTCAACTAGAGAGCCAAGGGCTCAAGCATTAACTAGAGCTAAGCACTTTACCTCCAAATAATGGAAAGTCTCCTAAAATATCTTCTTAAAAATGCATGGTGACACAAATGAATGAATAAACCAGTGAATGAAAAACATATGAAACCCTGTATCACTTAGCCTACTATACTTGGCTGCTAATCGAAAGGTTGGAGGTTCAAGTCTACCCAGAGATGCCTCAGAAGAAAGGCCTGGTGATCTACTTCTAAAAAATCAGCCACTGAAAACCCTATGGATCACAGTTCTACTCTGACACACATGGGTTGGCCATCTATTTGATGGCAACTGGTTTTTGGTTGCTTGGTTTGTTCTTCATACAAATTTGTTACCCTGCAAAAAAGATGTAACAAGAGTATAAAAGAGGCCTAAAAATTCAAGTAGAAAAGAGAGAAGAGAATGAGTTTTTTTAGTATCTACTGTGTATAAGGTGCTGTGACTTCATTCCAGTTTCCAAATAACACTGTGAAATCATCCTCATTTTACGCATCATTATGTTTATTTTACACATGAGTAAACCAAAGTCCAGAGAGTTTAAGTACTGAAGTAGTAATAACAGTTACTATTTATAAAAATACACACAACCTCACACACATACACACGTTATAGTGTAGTCTCACAACCTTGCAAGGAATGTATCGTTTTCCCATTGTAAAAGCAAAGAAACTGAGGTCAGGAAGAGTAAGCAATGGGCCACAGGTCACGTAGCTGTGAAGCAGCCCAGCCAGAACCAGAAAGAGAATAGGAGACATCCCAGCAGCAACCTGTTTCCTGGCCCTTCCTTACGCCCACTACTCTCTGACATTGTCACAAATAAACTCAGCTGCAAAAGGGCAATCAACAGCAGGGAGCTGACCCACAGACTCCAGCCTGACTGACCAGGCAGGTGGGCACGGCGTCGGTAGAAAGGCTGAACCAAGGAGTCTCAGTTTACAATAGTCACCGTTCAAAGGCTCATTGCTTATTTCTTAGCTTTTGAAGGATTTTCCTGTGCAAAAATAGGGTCATCCTTGCCTCAGAAGGATGCCATAAAGACATGAGATGGCTGCCAGGAAAGCGCTTTGACACCTTTCCACTCAGACCACTTGTCTCTTCTTCTTAGCCACCAATGGTGAAGACTCAGAGGCTGAAGGTGCCCACTAGCCCAACCTGCATAGCTCTGGTGCTTTGTGTTCAGTAATGAACTGGAGCAAAAGCAGACAAAGCAATGACAAGAAAACTACAGACCACTAGCTCTAATGAACATAAATGCAAAAATCTTTAATACAAATCATTTCTAGCAATGTATATAAATATATTAAAAGGATAATACATCATGACTAAGTAGAGTTTATCCCAAGAATGCAAGACTGGTTTAACATTCAAAAATCAAGGTAATTCACAACTGCAACAGAATAAAATAAAAATCCATATGATCATTTCAATAGATGTAGGAAAAAAAAAAAAAACTTGACAAAATTCAACAATCATTCATGATAAGACCTCTCAGCAAATTAAGAATAGTAGATAACTTCTTCAATCTGTTAAAACCTACCATCTATGAAAAACCTACAGCTAATACCATACTTGATGGTAAAAGACTAAAGGCTTTCCCCCTAAACTTGGAAACAAAGCAAGAATGCCTGTTCTCATCACTTCTATTCACCATTGTACTGCAGGGCTCAGTCACTGCCAGAAGACAAAGAAAAAAGGCATAAAGATCTGAAAGGAAGAAGTAAAACTGATGGTTTATGTAGAAAATTCCCAAGTATCTACAAAGAAACTTCTAGAACTAGGAAGTGAATTTAAAAAGGTCACAGGATACAAGGTTTATATAAAGAAATTTTCATTGTATTTCTGTATATGAGAAGTAAACAAATGGAAAATAAAAGTTAAAAACCATTTCCATTTACAGTCATGCCAAAAATTAAATAAAATACATAGGAATAAATCTAACTAAACGATATGCAAGACTGCTAAATGGAAAACTACACAAGTCTGCTGAAGGAAATTAAAGAATTAACTAAACAGAGCTAGATATCATACTTATGGAATACTCAATGTTGTTAAGAGGTTAATTCTCCCCAAACTGATCTATAGATTCAAAGCAATTCCCATCAAAATCCCAATGACCTTTTTTGCAGAAATGGAAAAGCTAATCTTCAAATTCATACAGAATTTTAAGGGGTCCTGAGTAGCCAAAACAATATTAAAAAAGAAAATCAAAGTTGGCAGACTCACACCTCCCAATTTCAAAACTTACTACAAGCCTACCAAAATCAAAACAGTGTGGTACTGACTTAAGGACAGACATATAGACCAATGGAATATAACTGAGAGTCCAAAAATAAACCCAAATATCTACACATAAAAAGTTAAAATGTTCAGGATAGAACTGAAGAGGAATTTTCCAATCCTTCTCTATTTGGTGCCTGATCCTCTTCTTTCTCTTTGGCCCAGTAACACTCACACTGAAGATAATTTTTGGTTTTGCTCCTTTCCAAAGCTCATCTCGCAATCAATAACTAGTTTAAAGTTTGCACAAACTGGCGGCAGCATTCATTTTAAGCTGTGGTGTGCTGACTTCCAGAGTGTTCCTCGTATTACATTTAACAGATCTCCTTCGCACCTGCTGAAACTGTGTGGAGGAGGAATGTGTGGATGCATCCTTAAGCATTACGAGAAACCAGCAGGACCAGCTGAACTCATGCATTCATTCAATAAATTTATGACCATCGCTGATGTGTCAGAATGCTATCCTCCCTGTTCTGACTGTCAGCTCTTTTCATTGTTATTTCGAGTGTTTCAGGGAGTAGGATATCCATAGCAGGAGACACACTTCGGGAAGGAAAACAAATAAGGGGGAGTGGTGGCTCAGGGGTAGAATTCTCACCTTCCGTGCAGGAGACCCAGATTCGATTCCCAACCAATGCACCTCATACGCAGCCACCACCCATCTGTCAGTGGAAGCTTTTGTGTTGTTATGATGTTAAACAGGTTTCAGCGGAGTTTCCAGACTAAGATAGACTAGGAAGAAAGGCCTGGTGATCTACTTCCAAAAATCAGCTAACGAAAACGCTACGGATCACAATGGTACAATTCACAACTGATCATGGAGATGGAGCAGGACTGGGGGCATTTCATTACATTGTGCATGGGATCACCATGAGTTGGGGGCCGACTCAACAATAACAAAAAGAAATGAGACCTCTGGGCAACTATGTGACTTTCACGCAGGCCTGGCCAGACGGTCAATGTAAGACTGATAAGCAGCTCATAGAACTCTGTTGTTAAATTCTGATTATGCTCAAAGGGCTCAGGATTCTTTATCCTCTAAGCCAAACTTTATAGTAAAACGGGACATTTTCTGGACATCTGACCCTATAGTAGGAAGCAGAGTCATTTTCCTGAACTTTTTAAATTTTTTTCCTTTTTATCCCCGCTCGAGCTCTCTCTCCTTTATGTACAGGTTCATCAGCACCTCTGCCCAGTGGTGGCCAAGGGCAAAAACAATAAAGTTTACTTGGTCCAACCACCTGCTTTCTAGTCAACTGCTCTTGTTCAAAGAGAGAAGGCAGAAGCTCATTTGGTCAGTAGCTTTATCCCTTTCAAGACCCTGTTATTTTCTGCTTTGAATTTTTTTTTTTTTTTTTTTTTGATACTGTGTGTTTTCATTAATGCAAGCATGCTGAATCATGGAGTGTGTTTGCATTTTTGGTTAGTAATATGGATTTTGAGAAATGTTATTTGGGAATATATGGTTCCCACAAAACTTGGGGGGTTCTCAGGAGCCAGGATTAGTAGGTGCCCATCTGTCCCACTGGTTGTGGGTGGTACTTATCTCTCCCACTGGTCATGGGTGGCAGGATGTATTGCAACACACACACACACAATAAAAACAAACCCGCTAGGGCTCCCTAACTATCACAAAGAAACCATAAATATGCTTACAAGGCTTATCTAGCTGTACAAAAGCCAAAAGAGACAAAATTTTTACCCAATCACACTTCCTGGATGCACTACCTTATATTTAAGGCTGATATCCCAGCTATTTTGCATCAATGAACATTTCCTTCCCTTTCTACCCTTACACAAGTCCCCACTGGAGGGTAGCAAATACTTTTAGCAGGAAAAGTAGCATTCCAAGAAACCTGAAAGCTGGGGAAAGTGGGTAGTATACCATATGTCCCATGAGTCATCAAAGGGTTATCTGTGGATTTTGATTATCATCAACCTCACTGGCTCCAATCTGACAGGATAATAGGGAGGTGTGTTTCAAATTAGCTCTTCCAAATAATATCCTGAAAGTTCAGTGTAAAAAGCCATAAGCTACTAAAGTGAAAATAAGGCTCAATGTAGCCTGGATGAAGGGATGTGGATCCTGAAAGAACAGTGCTGTCAGAGCCAAAGGCAGAGCCAGGCAAGCAAGACCCCTTTCCAAGAACTCAGATCAGACCCAGGTCAGTGCTGAGAAGCATTTTAGCTTTGCATTAAAGGGAACCCTGGTAAAGAAATGGCAACAGGAAGTATGACCAGTTAAAAGGCTACATTCAATCTCTGTGCAAGAGATGGAATCTGAGTAATGCCGAACACATAATCACAGTGATTACTAATTTGAAAATGGGTCCTTTAAAATATTCTCAACTTATTTTTCACTTGGGTAGTATTTTTTAAGCATATTATAGATGTCTATTTCAATTACGGAGTTCTGGTGGCACAGTGGTTAAGCACTAGGCCGCTAAAAGAAAGGTCGGCTGTTTGAACCCACCAGCTGCTTTGCAGGAGAAAGATCTGGTGATCTGCTCCGGTAAAGATTACAGCCTAGGAAACCCTATGGGGAAGTTCTGCTCTGTCCTATAAGGTCGCTATGAGTCGAAGGCAGAATCGACTCGATGGCACACACAACATTTCAGTTAGGGACTGCAGAACTCATTTTGTCAAATTAAAGACCTTTTAAAAATAGTAAGTTTTGAAATGCTTTTTTATTTTTCTTGTATTTTATTTAGTTATTTTTGGTCTTAGGCATCATGGCTTACTTTAAAAGACAGCAATATCTGGTTTCCTTTCCAACACACAAGATACTAAATGAAAATTGGCGGGTTCTTCCCCTTTATTTTATTGTAAAATTGTAGATAGCACAGCATTTACCAATTCAACATCTTTCAAGTGTACAATTCAGTGACACCAGTTACATCAGTTACGTTGTACCACTATCACCAATATCCGTTGTCAAATTTTCCAGAAAACTGGTGATTTTTTTAGACTAAAATTAACAAAGAGTAAACTTCAGATATTTTCTCAAATACAAGTAAGTTCTTAAGTTGGACTCATACCTCAGTTGGACTAGCTGGGTGAAAAGTTGATCTGAATTACAGATCCCTGAAATAAATCCAGTGTTATGACTTTCAGAGACCGCTGAGCGGAGCAAACAGTTTGCACTCGAATATGATGGTGATGGTTTTTTTTTTACTAACCTAAAGATTGGCGGTTCAAACCCACCCAGCCACTCCATGGAAGAAAGTCCTGGTGATCTTCTTCTGTAAAGATTACAGCCAAGAAAACCCTATGAAGCAGTTTTACTCTGTAACACACAGGGTTGCCATGAATCAGAATCAATTTGACAGCAATGGGTTTGGTATTTTATTATGATTTTCAAGGGCATTTGATAACCAACTGAAATAAATAAAAATATTCTATTCATATGTCTAACCAGGACAGCTCTGATGATCGAATAAGCTTCACGGGTAATTAATATCACTTGCATGAAGATTAATATGAATGAGATTAAAAGTTTTTTCTTAAATGTAATTTTATTTTCTTGAAAAGTATGAGAAGAGTTATAATGTCCTGACTGTGACTTAGAGTAACAGCTGGCCTGAAGAACACATCTGCCTCAGAAAACCAAACAAGTTAAACACTCTTCACACAGACCTGAGTCTCCATCAACAGAAACTAGCGATTTTTCTTAAATGTAGAGTCTTATCTCACTGTATGGTTGTAGAGACTATTTAACGTACACCACAGAAATTAAAATAAGTAGGAAATAGTTTTATATGTACACGTTATATTTTCAAAAATGAGCAAAATTATAAAGAATAAAATGAATTCCCACATCATCCAGATTCAACAGTTACCAAGATTTTACCACGTTTACTTTTTTCCCCTTTATTGCTGAAATATTTTAAAGCACATCTCGGACATCATCATGTCATTTCACCCTTACGTACTTCAGTGCACATCTGTAAAAAAAATTTTTTTTCTTACATAACTACATGCTGTTATCACACTAACAAAGTATACAATAACTCTTCAATATCATCTAATATTCTCCCTTCATCTCATCTCCCTGACTGTCTCACAAGTGTCATTTCACATGATCTGTTCGCATCAGGATATAAATAAGGTCCACATATTTCCTCTTTCCCTTTAATCTAGAAATAGGTAGGTCCCTGGGTGGCACAAATGGTTTGCACTTGATTACTAGCCTAAAGTTAATGGTTCTAACCACCCAGCAGGTTCATGGAAGAAAGATCTGGCAATCTGCTTCCATAAAGATTACAGCCAAGAAAATCCTAAGGAGAAGTTCTACTCTGTAACACATGGGGTTGCCATGAATCAGAATCAACTCAATGACAATGGATTTGGTTTAATTTTTAGGTTTTAATCTATAGCAGCCTACCTTCTCCCCCACCCTTCACTCATTTCAGGTCACTCACTGGTTGCAGAAACCAGGTCAGCTTTCCCGTAGACTGTCCCACATTCTGCAAGCCCTGTGAAATCACTTAGCTTGTTTCTCTGTCCCTCATCTGTTGAACAGATGGAAGTTGGCTCTAGAGGTTTCATTAGATTCATATTCAATTTTCTTGGAAGACAACTTCATAGTCAGTGCTATGAGCTTATGTTGCTTCCCATAGAGCTCCCCACAGTACCTGGATATCCCAACTGTAATGATGCTAAGCGGGGTCAGGGTTCATGTGGTGACGGTCTAAATTTCCATCGTAAAGTTCCCCGTTGACCCAAGCTTGATACAAATGTTTCTTTTTTTTTTTTTTTGGTTTGGTTTTCTTTTTTCTTTTTCTTTTTTATTGTACTTCAGGTGAAGGTTTACAGAACAAATAGTTTCTCATTAAACAGTAGTACACATATTGTTTTATGACATTGGTTAACAACCCCACGACATGTCAACCCTCTCCCTTCTCGACCTTATTTTATTTTATTTTTTTGGGGGGGAGGGAATATACATAGCCAAAGATACACCATTTCAAAAATTCTACATGCACAGTTCAGTGCCATCGACTACACTCTTCTGATTGTGCTGCTATTCTCACTTTAGATGAAGGCTTACCGATCAAAATAGTTTCTCTTTAAACAGTTAGTACACATGTTGCCCTATGACAATGGTTAACAACCTCACAACACATCAACACTGTCCTTACCCAACCTTGGGTTCCCTATCACCAGCTCTCCTGTCCCCTTCTGCCTTCTAGCCCTTGTCCCTGGACTGCTGTGCCTCATTAGTCTTACTTGGTTTTATGGGGCTGTCCACTCCCCGGCTGAACGGTGAACCTTTGAAGTGACTTCACCACTGAGCTAAAAGGGTATCTGGGGGCCATACTCTTGGGGTTTCTACAAATGTTTCATTTTTCATGGCAAATGGTGATTTCCAACTTTAAGCATTTCTACCATATTATTAGATGAAAACGTCTATAAAGATTTCTCCCTTATCCATTTGGGCTACTTGGTCACCCTGAAATACTGCTTTTGCTTTTAAGTGCCAATCTTTAAAGTTTTGGGAGCTATTTCCCCTACCACACTGTAGTATCATAATGAAAATAAGTGTACATATATATATATATTTGAGTCCATTGTTGCGGAGATATATGTATAGACTCAAACATACCAATGATTATGAAGATGGTACAGGACCCGGCAATATTTCATCCTGTTACACGTAAGGTCTTCATGAGTTGAAGCCACCTTGATGGTAACTAAAAACAACTATGTGTGTGTGTGTGTGTGTGTACTATGTGTGTGTGTGTATGCATGGACTATGTGTGTGTGTGTGTATGTATGTACATATGTAAGTTGAATGTGTTTCTACCAACTGCATTTTTCTTTTTAACGCTCAAATTGTCCCACTGGTCTAGTAAAAGAAACGTTTCATCAAATATAATACTATGTATATGTTCTCACAATGCTATAAGAATACAGATGAGCATGCAATTAAAGAAATCTCAGTCAGCAGGTAAATATGGGTTGGGCTTTGAACAACGGCTGAGACTTCATCAGTATGGGTGAAAAGATGGAAAAGAGCATTCTAGCCAGGGGGACCAGTTTCTGCAAAGGCATGGAGACGTGGAAACTTCATAAGCAAAAGCTATTAATTCTGTGTGGCAGAAAACAGGGTGTGCTTGGGAAATAGCAGAGAAAGGCTGGATGGGGCCAGGTGGCGAAAGCATCGAATGCCATGATAAGAAGTCTGAACTTTATCATTAGGCTGTAGGCAATCACCAAGGTGTTTAAGTAAGTGTAATATAGTCAGATCTATGTTTTAAAAGGATAACTCAAAGGAGGTGGAGGAGGGGAGAGATGGATCAAAGAGAAAGAAAGTAAAGACATAAAGATGAGTTAGAGGTCTACTATAGTCCAGATAGTCCCTGGATAGCATGAATGGTTAAACACTTCATTACGAACTATAAGGTTGGTGGTTCAAATCCATCCAGAAATGCCTCAGAAGAAAGTTCTGGTGATCTGCTTCTGAAAGGTCACAGCCATTGAAAACCCTACGTAACACGGTTCTATTCTGACACACATGGGTCGCCGTGAGTTGGAAGCAACTCGACGGCAACTGATTGGTTGGTATAGTGCAGATGAAAAATGATCAGGACTAGAAATACCCCTTGAATCTGCCAGGTAGAGAAAAAGGGGAAGAAGTTGATTCAAGAAGCTTTTCAAAGGTGAAATGTATAGAACTTTGTAACTGACGAAATGTAGAAGTCAAGGAGAAAGAGAAAAAAGGTTGACTCTGAGGTTTCTGAGCGTAAGCAGGAAGTGGTTGAAATGCAATTCCATTTGCTAACTAGCCAGATCAGAGTACAAGTTGATTAAGAATTAATAGAAAGTATATTTGCAAATAGGCGAGATGTAAAAAAATATCTCAGGGAAATAAACTCATCAGAATTTCCATTTAAAAAATAGGTGCAGGGCAACTAGCATTTATAGTCTCTTGGTTTTTAAATTTTAATGTTTCATTTGTAGTAAATTATAAATGTCCACTGCGCCTGGATGCCATCCCTGGAGTCGAAGAAGTTTCCCCAATTTGAGGTATAGGTTGCCTAGCAACCAGAGTCCCCTTGAGCAGAGAAAAACTGACATTTCCCCCCCTAGTAAAATCTTCCATAGATTTAAAGCAGGAGCAGGGGAAAATGATCATTAAAAACTGATCTTCTGACTCAGGTTCAGTCAAAGAAAATTGAATTTGCTTCACCAGCTGGGGGCATCTCACTTTCTCCAACAATCTTTTCTACAATCCTCAATACATGTCAGTGCCCATATCCCATCCTTGACTAATCCCAGCTGCTGTGGATTGAATTGTGTCCCCAAAAGTATATGTTGATGTCCTAATCCCTGTACTTGTGAATGTGTTCCTGTTTGGAAATAGAGTTTTCTTTGTTTATGTTAATGGAGACGGTTCCTGGGTGGCACAGTTTGCTCTTGGCTACTAATCCAAAGGTTGGCAGTTTAAACCCACACAGCAGTGCCATGGAAGAAAGGCCCGGTGATCTGCTTCCACAAAGATCACAGCCAGGATAACCCTATGGAGCTCAGTCCTACTTTGTAACACATGGGGTCGCTATGAGTCGGAAATGACGTGATGGCAAAGCGTTTGGTTTTTTGGTTCTATGTTAATGAAGTCCTACTGGAGTAGGGTGGGTCCTAAACCTAATCCCTTCTGAGCAGTGATTTATAAAGGGAGTACAAAGACAGATGTACCCACAGGGGGAAGAGACCACATCAGAAACCGGCTACAAGCCAAGGAATGCCCACAGCTACCAACAAGGAAGAACCCTCCCTTAGAGCTGATGCCCTGACTTGGACTTTTGGCCTCCAAAACTGTAAGGCAATAAATTTGTGTTTTTTAGAGTCTCTCACTTTTTGTAGTATTTTGCTAAGGCAGCCCTAGGAAACTGCAGCCCATGATAATCTCTTCTCCCTCTAAACTCTTACCTCACTGGGATAACCCAGGAGGCACTGTCTCTTTCCCACCAGGTAGACATGTCTTGAGCCAGCTCTTACATGTCACATACTTGTTAAAAACACAGGTTCTGGAGCCAGAATGCCTGGGTTTGAATCCTGGCTCTGGCCATTTCTAACTGTACGGACTTGAGCAATTCTTTTAAAACTCTGTGCTTCAACTAAGGTGTACCTGACCCAAGCCATGGTATTTTCAATCATCTCATATGTATATGAAAGCTGGACAATGAATAAAGAAGACCGAAGAATTGATGCTCTTGAATTATGGTGTTGGCAAAGAATATTGAATATACCACGGACTGCCAGAAGAATGAACAAATCTATCTTGGAAGAAGTACAGTCAGAATGCTCCTTAGAAACAAGGCTGGCAGACTCTGTTTCATGTACTTTGGACATGTTATCGGAAGGAACCAGTCCCTGGAGAAGGACATCATGCCTGGTAAAGTAGAGGGTGAGCAAAAAAGAGGAAAACCCTCAAGGAGATGCATTGACACAGTGGCTGCAACAAGGAGCTCAAACATAGCAATGACTGTAAATGGCGCAGGACTGGGCAGTGTTTTGTTCTGTTGTACACGGGGCCGCTATGAGTTGGAACTGACTTGAGGCCACCGAACAACAATGGCATACTAGGTATCACATAGTGTTCTTGTCTTTATCATGTTTGGTTTTGTATTTCACTTAATATCATGAACATTTCTCCAAGTGATTCTTAAAACCCTAATTTTTAATGGTGGCATAATAATAGTAAAATTTAACTATTTCATTATTTATATTTCTCCCATTGCCCATTTTTCTATTATCAAAACACTGTATTAAACATATTTGAATTAATAAAAACTCTGTGCCTCAGTTTCCTCATCTTTAAAATGGAGATAATAATAGTACTCGCCTTCAGTGTTGTGAGCATTAAAGTTGACACACAGTAAGTGCTCAGCAACTGCTGGCTACTGTTAGCACGGAGTCCCTGGTCAAGTGCTCAGCTACTAACAGAAAGGTTGATGGTTCGAAGCTGGAAAAGATTTCTGACCTCAAGAACTGTAAGATAATAAATCTACGTTGTTTTAAGCCACCACATCTGTGGTGATTTGTAGCGGGAGGAAACTAATTCTCAGGTGGAAGGAGGAAGAGATATGCCCTGCATACCCAAGAAGACAGCAAGAGAAGTTACCTGTACCACACCTGCTGTCACTGAGTTGATTTCAACTCATAGCGACCCTATAGGACAGGGCAGAACTGCCCCATAGGGTTTCCAAGGCTGTCTTTACGGAAGCAGACTGCCACATCTTTCTCCCATGAAGTGGCTGGTGGGTTTGAATCGATGACCTTTCAGTTGGCAGCTGAGTGCTTAACCACTGTGCCACCAGGTCTCCCTGAGGGCAGAGGTTACAAGGCGGCCAATCAGAGTATAGCACGAACGAAAACAAAAGTGGAACCAATTTGAGCCTGATAGGAATTTGATAAAAGAATGTGACTGCTTCAGCCAGTTAGGAGTTGCAGGAAGGGTATTATTATTATTATTATTCTGCTTTTTGTCGGGGGAAACTATAAGACTTTGAAGTGGGCGAAAAAGATTATTGAGTGTCTTGTCCCTAGGTAAGCAGCCCTGGTGACACAGTGGTTAAAACGGTCAGCTGCTAAATGAAAGGTCTGTGGTTCAAACCCACCAGACACTATACTGCAGGAGAAAGGGTCGCTATGAGTCGGAATTGACTCAACGGCAACGGGTTTGGGATATTAGTTTTTGTCCCTGGGTGGTGCCAATGGTTAATGCCGTTGGCTGCTCACCAAAAGGTTGGAGGTTCAAGTCCACTCAGAAGCACCTAAGAAGAAAAGCCTGGTGATTCACTTCAAAAAAATCAGCCATTGAAAACCCTATGAAGCACAGTTCTACTCTGAATACATATGAGGCGCCATGAGTTGGAACTGACTTGATGGCAACTGGTTTTATCTAATACAATCTTCCAGATTATCTCAGTCTTTCACCATCTTTGAACTACTATGCATCTCTGGAAGTTGTTGATAATAATGCAAGTGATTCTTGTTCATAGAGACGCAAATTAGCTGTGTCCAGTGAAATGCCATCCTTGCCCTGTGGATTTGCATCTACTTGTAAATCCATTTCAGCGTTCCTCATTTGCCACACACGTGTGGGTCTTGGACTTTTCCTTTGACCAGGTTGTATCATCTTCCATTAGTTCCCTCAACTGATGACTTAACATCTTTGCCACGTGTTCATTTTTTATCTGTATGAGAATCACGGCTTTGTGTTTCAAATATTTATCCTGTAATTTTTAAAATTGTAGTAAATATATAGGTAACAAAAGATTGGCCATTTCAACAATCTTCACATGTACAGCTCAGTGACATTAACTGTGTACATCATGTTTTACAACCATCAATATTATACTTTTCCAAATTTTTTCTGTCACCCAGAACAGAAGCTCAGTGTCCTGTAAGGAATGAGCCCCTCTTTACTCCCACCCACCCTTGTAACCACTAATAAATTCAGGCTTGTATATTCTATTAGGGTAGAGCTGCAGTGTGGCTAATAAAGACCCAAAGCGTGTCTGTCTGTCTCCATGCCACCTTCCCAGGAGCTGGCTCTGTGCCCCAAACAGCGGTGCTGCAGGCCCAGGTGGCACCTGCCAAAGGACAGAATAGCAGGCTCTCCCCACCAGGAGGGCTCCGTACAGTGGGAGAGCTGCTGTCTCCCTGACTATAACTGACCGAAGGCTGGGTCTAGGAGCTGGGGGGGGTGAACAGGTGGTGCCCTCTGTAGGAAGCATCCCTCCTACAATTCGTTCCTCATCACTCCCCAACACACACCCCCAAGGTTCTTCCCCATCCTGGTCCAGGAGGGGCAGCTAAGCATCCTTCATACCAGGCCTCTCCCTGCCTTTAGAAATGTAGGTTCCGAAGTGAGAAAAAAAAAGAGACTAAGAAAAGAGGCAGGAAGAACGAACGAGTGAGCCTCATTTTATGGGAGCAGTGGTGGTACAGTGGTAGAATTCTCGCCTTCCGTGCAGGAGACATGGGTTCAATTCCTGGCCAATGCACCTCAAGTGCAGCTACCACCTAGCTGTCAGGGGAGGTTTGGGTGTTGCTGTGATGCTGAACAGGTTTCAACAGAGCTTCCAGACAAAGACAGACTAGGAAGAAAGGCCTGACAATCCATTTCCCAAAATCAGCCAATGAAAACCAATCATGAGGCTGGTGAAGGACAGGGCAGTGTTTCTTCCATTGTGCATGGGGTCACCATGAGTCAAGGGCTGACTTCACAGTAGCTGACAACAACAAAAACGCCGCTTTATACGACCAGGCATAAAATTAAAGATCTTGTAACTCCAAAAATTGTTTAGGTTAAAAACAAATAAGCTCCAGGAATTGTGTGAACATAATCATGGATGAGATTCATCAGGGATTATCATAACAGGAAATTAGAGTGTTTATTAATGTCCCAACATTCGGAATGTGTCCTTATTTCTGCTGTGTGGCAAAATTTCCAAAATAACGTTCATAATAGCCTGGGGAGAGTGGAATTTTCCTGATTAGTTCCTACTTTTATAGAAAATGATTTTGTTTCTTCATCAGCTCAACATTTGATCCTTGGTTTCAAATAGAATTTTATATTAAAATTAAGGAGCCCTGGTGGTGCAATGGTTATGCGTTTGCTGCTAACCGGAAGGTTGATGGTTTAAACCCACCCAGTGGCTCCGCAGGAGAAAAAGACTTGGCAATCTGCTCCTGTAAAGATTACAGCCTAGAAAATCCTATGGGGCAGTTCTACTTGTCCCATGGGGTTACTGTAAGTTGAAGTGGACTCAATGGCACCTAACAATAACATATTAAAATTATGAAACTTTTATGAAGTGTTGGAGTTTATTATTAAATCATTTCAGTATGTATTGAGATTATTTTTTCATTTCTTAGACTATTAATAAGATGTACTATGTTAACAAATTAATTCATACTGACTTATTCTTGCATTCTTAACACAAGTCTCCCCATCTGGGCATGGGATGTAATACTTTGAATGCATATAGCCAAATTCTTCCCACTGGTAAATTCCTTTAGACTTTTGTGCCCATAACAGCATTTTCTAAAGTGTTCAGCAAGATGTTATTAAGTGTCCAATGACTTTTAAAAAGAGTTTTATTATCCAGCTTGAGAATAATAGGTTGAAAAAAAATAGCAGGTCTTTACTGCATCAATGCTCAGAAGGTTTAAGATGCTGACATGTGCTGTGAATCTGAAAATAGGGAGTGTGCAGCATTCCCAAAACCGATTTGACTATGGAGCTTTCTTTCCAGCACATCTATTTACATTGTCCAGAACCATGCTCTGCAGAGGACCAATTTTCAAAATTCTAGTCTATTAAGGAGAAGGGGACAGTGGTGGTTCAGCGGCGGAATTCTCGCCTTCCATATGGGAGACCCGGGTTCGACTCACGGCCAATGCACCTCATGCGCAGCCACCATCCATCTGTCAGTGGAGGCCTGCATGTTGCTGTGATGCTGAACAGGGTTCGGTGGAGCTTCCAGACTAAGAATAGGAAGAAAGACCTGGCAATCTACTTCGAAAGTCAGCCAATGAAAACTCTATGGATCACAAATGTCTGATCCCGTAGTACACGGATCACCATGAGTGGGGCGCTAACTCAACAGCACCTAACAACACCACTAAGGAGTAAGATTTGTTTATGTTTTTTCTTCTGAAATACCTTTATTGAGGTTTGGATTCAGGATCTTGTTTGCCTTGTAGCAAAATTTAATACATTAATTTGTCCATGTTTCGGGCAGCTTTTTTTTAATAAAGGAGTCATCTATACCTCGAAAAACTGAAAGAATTCATTGTGATGTCATGAGATGTTTCATGGGAAAGGGCTACATTTGGATACATTTTATAAATTCTTACTCAGTCCTTCTTTACCTAGCCTTATTCAAGTGTCTTAATTTCTGAAAATTGAATTTTTTTCAGTTAAAAAATTTGATTCTTTATTTAAAGATCAAAATCTGATAAGCATTCCAACTGTGCACTCTCGTGTTTGAATATTCTTTACAGCTGTTGTCATATACACACTCTCATTTCTAATTTTGGTATAGCTTCTGCATTCATTCATTGAACAAAGAACACAAAGTGACTATTGTGTGTGGCAGGAACCAGGCATGAAAAATGGCTAAGATGTAGTTATTGTTTTTGGAAAACTCATGGTCTCGTGTGAGACACAGACACATAAACAAATCATTACAATTCCCTGTAATAAAGGATGTAAAAAGACATGTAAACAGGCTGTAAGGACAGCCACCAAGTGAGTAACGGCTGGAGGAGCAGGTGACGTCTTCAAAGACTTCAGGGCTTAAAAGGTGAATAGAGAGGCACATGGCAATTTAGCTAGAGGCTTCTGATTGTGCAAGAGGAGACGTGAAAGATGGCATGTGAATCAAGACAGAAGAATGGAGTGTCGAGAACGTGAGGCAAAGGGAGGCAGGAGATGAGGATAGGAGAACAAGTCTGAGCCACAAGGTTGAGCCTGCATTAGCTTCCTCTGGTTGCTGTCATGAATTACCACGAACTTTGTGACTTAAAGCGACACACCTTTATTATCTTACAGTTCTGGGGGTCAGACGTCTGAAATGGGTTTCACTGGGTCAATGTTAAGGCATTGGCAGGGCCACGCTCCCTCTGGAGGCTCAAGGGGAGAATCGTTTCCTTGACTTTTCTAGCTTCTAGAAGACGCCTGCGTTCCTTGGCTCATGGCCCCATCCTCTATCTTTAAAGCATGCAGCATAGCATCTTCCAATCTCTGTCTGACTCTCCTTGCTCTCTCTCTCACCATTCTGCTTCCCCTTTTTGAAGGACCCTTTTGATTACACCAGCCCACTGGATAATCTATGATAATCTCCCCATCCCAAAGCCTTAACCTAATCACACCTGCAAAGTCCCTTCGGGGATGAGGACATAGACATCTCTGTATACTGATTTGGTGGCTAACATAGCACCTAGCACTTTTAGCCACTAAGTCCTGGTGGTGCAGTGGTTAAAGTGCTCGGCTGCTAACTGAAAAGTTGGTCGTTCAAACCCACCAGCAACTCCTTGGGAGGAAGATGTGGCAGCCTGCTTCCGTAAAGATTACACCCTTGGAAATCCTCTAGGGCAGTTCTACCCTGTCCTACAAGGTCACTATGAGTAAGAATCCACTCAACGGCAACAGGTTTGCTGTTTTTCTTTAAGAAATTGTTTGATGAATGAATAAATTAATCAATGAAGAAGAAATGAACAATCAAATGGAGTCATTGTAAGTTGTAAGCTGTCAGATGTAGTCCATCAACCGATAAATGGAGAATCAAAATGTGGCATATCCATAAGATGGAATATTATTTGACAATAAAAAGGAATGAAGTACTAATACATGGGACAACATGGATGAAAACATTATGCTGAGTGAAAGAAGCTACTCACAAAAGAACACATGAATGTAAGAGTCTATTTACATGAGCCGTCCAGAATAGGCAAATCCATAAAATTCATAGACAGAAAGTAGATTAGTGGTTGCCTAGGGCTGGGGGTGGGGAAATTGGAGGAGTGAAGGCTAATGGCTGCAGGGTTTCTTTATGGGATAATGAAAATGTTCCAAAATTGATTGTGGTCATGGAGGCCCAACTACATGACTATACTTGCTGTTGTTAGCTGCTATCATGTCTGTCCCCAACTCATGGTGACCCCATGCACTATGAGACAAAACACTGCCCAGTCCTGCATCATATCCCCATGATCAGCTGTGGACTGGACCACTGTGATTTACAGAGTTTTCACCAAAAGCCATTGAACTTTACATTTTAAATGGGTGAATTATCTTGTATGTGAGTTATGTCTCAATAACACTGTTACAAAAAAGATGTCATATTTAGAGTCAAATGTAATTCATTAAGGAGGCAAACAAGAGGGCCAGGGTAGTACTGGGAGATAGACCCAGTGAAGGTGGATATTCACCCAGTCAGGAAGGGAGGAACAGGAAAGTGAATAAGCTTTAGCATATGTTACACACTATGTGGCTTAAAGGAGTCCTGGTGGTGCAAATGGTTAAGCACTTGCTGCTAACAGAAAAGTTGGCAGTCTGAACCCACCCAGGGACTCTGCATAAGAAAGACCTGGAGATCTGCTCCCATAAAGATTACAGCCTAAGAAACCCTATGGAGCAGTTCTACTCTGTCACGTGGGGTCACTATCAGTTGAAAATAAACTCGACAGCACCTGACAACAACATATGCCTTACTAAGCGCATAGTATTTTCTCAGTAAATCCCCATTAGCTAGATATTTGTTATTACTACTTACAGATGAGAAAATTGATGCACGGACAATGTGAATCATTTGCCCAACAGCACAGTGAGCAGGAGGCGAAGCCAGGATTTGAACATAAGCCGACCAGCTCTCAAGTCCACACTCTTCACTACTTTGCTTTGTTTATTGATTCGGTGGGTAAATTTTTTTTGTTTTTCTTTTTTTTTTCATTTTTTGGGGGGAGGTAATCTTTTTAAAGTTTTTAGTTGAATGAATTGGTTATTTTCTTTAATAATGAAAGCACTTAAATCTATGAAGTGACCTCTGGGTAATTTTCGAGTGAACTCTGGCCGTATGTCATTTGGATTGACCTCATTTTTTTATTATCTAAACGATTTATTATCCTGTATTTGATTTCCTTTTGTTCATTTATTTTTCATTATCAGATGGTAGGTTTGTGTCTTTAGGCTTGGGTTACATGACCAGACAATGCAAAGTTTCTCCATTTAAAGATTTCATAAACTTTTCTTTGTACTCTAATGTAAAATCAAATTTTGTAGAAATTGTGAAGACTCTTGAAAAGAAGGTCCAGTCTCTATTTATAGAGGAAGTGCCCAGTGTTCCCTAATATCTTAAATATATTTTATTGTTTAAAGACTTCCGAAAAAAAGAAATTCCAATTTCTTCTTAAATTAGGTTTAAAATAGCAATGGCCTTTTCGCTAATGCATTCTTAATGGAAGCAATACACCCAGAAGTTAAAAGAGAAAGAGTACGTCTGAGCGATTCAATAGGTCAGGAAGCACCCAGCCATTTGTAATCAGATATTTCAATACCTACAAGGCTTTTCGTTTCAGCATGATGAATGGCCAAAAAAAGAGATAAAAATTCATGTAAAAGACTTGGCTTCCTCTGCTTTTTACGTAATCAATTTCACATTTCAATTTTAGCAAAGGATCGAAGTTCCATGCTTTATTTATTACCTGAGATTAGATAAAAACATCGTTGTTATCAAGCCATACCAGGCTTTTTCCTAAAATAACGTGCAGTTTTTCAAGCAAGTTTCACTTTGTCCTGACGTCAAAGTCTCCAGAATAGGACTTCCAAGGATATTCCAACCATCCTCCTCCTACCCCCTCTTACCTTCTCCCCTCGCTTTCCTGCCTGCCCCTCAAATAATCAAACTTCCCACCCCCCAAACAGCCCATTCCCACTAATTCTGCCTTCCACCAACCACTACATTTATAGCATGAGATCAACCTAAAAAATAATATAATAATAAGGAATCACAAAATAACTCATCATGAGAACCGGGCCAGAAAAGAGAAAAATATCTCAGGTACTGACTTGGTGGCTCTGCACGCTCCATACAGTCAATGGGGAAAGCAGAGAGGTGCCCTGCAGCCGCAGGCTTGCCTTTACTCAGGCTGGGCAGACGTTATCACTTGGAAGCCTATCAGGTTCTGCACCAGCAATGGGCATCCAGGCCATCAAGCCCTCACCAGTCCCTACAGTGATCCTCGTGTCCCTCAAAAGCACCCCCATGGAACGCTCTTTCCAGAACCATCTGAAAATTACGGAGTGGAGGCTTAAAATCATGATAAATGAAGAGAAAATTGAAGTTGTCAACTATTTCATTCTACGTGAATCAGCATCTGTGGAAGCAGTAGTCAAGAAATCGAACAACATTTTGTATTGGGCAAATCTGTTGCAAAGGAACTCTTTAAAGTTTTAAAAAGCAAGGATGTCCAAAGTTAATATAAAAAAATTAAGAGTTCCACTTGTTCCAATCAAAACATATCATTTACAAAAGCAGGAAAACATCATCAAATATCTAGGAGTAAGTCTAAGAAAAGATGTGCGATTGGAAGACTGAATATTGCAGACATGTTAGTTTTCCCTAAATTACAGATTAAACACAATTCAAATCAAAATCTCAGCAGTTTTTAATTGTGGACATGAACTAACTCTAAAATTTATAAGGAAATATAAAGAGCCAAAAATAGCTAAGGCAATGCTAAAGAACAAAGATGAAAGATTTGCACTATCAGATATCAAGTTTTATTATAAAGATAGAGTAACTAAAATAAAGTGATATTGACACAGTGAAAGAAAAATGAAACAATGGAAAAGATGAGAAAAAAATCCATAAATATACAGATTAACATGAATAGTTCTGGGAAGCACAATGTGGAGTGAAAAAAAGTGAGTTCCATAACTGTAAGTATATTTTGTTCCTAGTCATCTAAAAATCTAAAGCCCAGAGTAACACTATGTAATGTTTATGTATACAAATCTGTGTGATGAAAGTTTTAAAAATGGACTCTATGAAAAAAAAAGCATAAAAGTCACTTTGATGACTACGGTGCACCTGATCCAAGCCATGGTCTTTTCAATTGTCTCCTATGCATGCAAAAGCTGAACCATGAAAAAGGGAGACAGAAAAAGAATTGATACATTAAAACTGTGGTGTTGGCGAAGAATATTGAATACACCGTGGACTGTCAGAAGAACGAGCAAAGAAAACACCAACCTAGGTGGCAGTATATGGTGATGACAGTAGTTTTTCAAGTGCTCCGTTGGTTTAAACAGGAGAGAACTGGACGGTGGGGATACGACAAGATGTCACCGTATCAAAGCAGTAGCTATAGCAGGTGACAATCACCTACTAGAACCTGAGACCTAAGTTTGGAGTATCGTACATTAAACTTCCCTCCAGTCTTAGAAGGAGCACTGACCATCACCCAAGTGGACAGAAGGCACAGACTGGACCAATCCACACACTGTCTGTTGGCAAGAAAGACATCCGAACAAAATAATGAGTAAAATCTGACCTGGAGGCCTGTAAAAATAACTCAGAACAATATCCTAAAGTTCCAGTGGAAGGGCATGCCTCAAGAGAATTCAAGGACATGCAGACGTTCATGAAACAGGAGCAAAAAAACTATATAGCAAGAGAACAGAGTGAGAGGAAGAAAAAGCACAAGGAGATGACAAGGGATATGGGCAACAAACATCGCAAGAAATCAAAAAGCAATGAAATATTCACACGGAGGCGAAGCAAAACCGACACAGCAGAAGAATCAAACCAGTGATGTTAAGAACACACGAGAAACTCTCCAAGAATGCAGAGGGAAAGGAGAAAGAAAGTAACGAGAATGATGGAGATGCAAAACCTGTTTTTAAAATTCCATATAATGATAGTTGATTTTTCTGAAGAACAGGACAGAACAAAAACAACAAAATAATGAAAAAAGGGGTAGAAAACAATTTTGCTTGACCTTTAGAAAAACCACGTTCTATGAAAAGAGATCCTCACACAGATGCACTCTGAAATAGGGGAGCAATTACAACCCTTCAAGGATCTGAGGAAGAAAAAAAAAAGTTACTTAGAAAGGAACAAAATTCAGACTAACCCTAGCTTCTCCTTTGCAATAGAAAATTCTAGAAGACACTGGAACACCATCTACACAGTTGAGGGAAAGGAGTAGAGGCCCAAGGAGCGACGCAAGATTTTGAAAATGGATTTGTGTTGCCCAACATCTTTGAAAGACATCCTTAGCTATTCCTGGTCTGAGAATAACCTATCACCCATTTCCATATTTTTAAGCCACTTTAAACTTATGCCCAGAAATGGGCACATCATGCTTTTAATGGACTTGTGGGTCTTCCTTTAATTGATTCCATCCCCAAACTCCAGCAGCCAGGTGGATTGAGGATGGTCAGGATGTTTTTGGGGAGCCTGGATCAAGTTCTCCCCTGGGTGATGCAAATAGTTAAGCGCTCGACTACTAATCTAAAGGTTGGCGGTTCAAACCCATCCAGAGATGCCTAGGAAGAAAGGCTTCTGAAAAGTCATAGCCTTGAAAACCCTACGGAGCGCTGTTCTACTCTGTAACACAAGGAGTCACCAGGAGTCAAAATGGACTCGACAGCAACTGGTTTGGTTTGGGCTTGGGTCAAGTTCATTGGTCCTGCAGTACTCACCTTAGCTACTCCCCTTCTCTGTTCACATCCCACACAGGGAACTGTGTGCACCTGAGATCACATCCTTCACACCACAGTTCACACCAAGGTTCATGACCACTTAAAACCAAAAACGGTGCTTCTCTCTTTCACCCTCATCAGCAAGGGCTAAACGACTTACACTTCTGGACACTGTATGGGAATTAATATACAAAGGGCCTTATTTCTCCTTCCTCAAAACAGTAACATAAAATAATTCAAAAGATATTTTCATTACCAAGCAACTTGAGGATTGATTTCCTCTTTATTAGGTAATTACATTTTTCTCTAAATGCAGAAATAAAGCGCCAAATGGGGAAAAAAATCACCCATAATCCCAATGTCCAAATTGTTAACAGTTTTATATCGTTCATGTAGTGTTTTCCCAGGCATATCCTTCATATAAGAGTTGATGTTGTGTGTTGTCAAGTCAATTCCAACTCATAAAGACCCTATAGGACAGAGGAGAACTGCTGCATAGGGACCCCTAGGCTATAATCTTTGTAGGAGCAGATCTCCAGGTCTTTTCTCCCAAGGAGCTGCTGGTGGGTTCAAACTGCTGACCTTTCAGTTAGGAGCCAAGTGCTTAACCACTGAGCCACCAGGGCTCCTTCATATAAGAGCACCGTACTACTGTTCTTTATGGCTAAGTAATATGAAGTCCTGATCCATGCTACAACACGGATGAGCCTTAAAAACATTATACTGAGTGAAATAAGTCAATCACAAAGGACAAATACATGATTCCACTTACACGAAATATCTAGAATAGGCAAATGTATAGACACCAAAGTTTATTAGTGATTACCAGGGGTGGGAGGGAAAGGAAAAGAGGGACTCATTGCTTAGGAGGCACTGAGTTTCTGCTAAGAGTGACGGAAAGATTTGGAAATGGATAGTGGTGATGGTTGCACAACATGATGAACGTAATTAAAGTCACTAAATTGTACGTGTAAAAAATGTTGAAATGGCAAAACATTTTATATAAAAATATATATATTTACCACAATAAAGAGTACTGCTTTTCATATTAGGAGCCCTGGTGGCACAGTGGTTAAGTGCTCGGCTGCTAACCAAAAGGTCAGCAGTTCAAATCCACCAGCCGCTCCTTGGAAATCCTACAGGGCAGTTCTACTCTGTTTTGTAGGGTTGCTATGAGTAAGAATTGACTTGATGGCAATGGGTATACATCATTAGTAGTTTCCTTTGTTCACGAAGTATTGTATGATTTAAAATTCCCATATGAAAAGATTCTTCAAGAATATCATTTTGAATGGGTGTGCAGCATTCCATCCCATGAATATGCCACAAATGAGCCAAGCAATCCCTGACCATTGAACATTTATTGTAGACATTATAAGAATTACACTATACATTATACTATGCAATGTAATAATTAAAATTTAGGCTCTGAAGCAAAATTTTTCCTGAGATCAAATCCCTGCCCCATCATTTAATAGCCATGTGATATTCGACAAATTACTTCAATTTGTGCCTGTTTCCTCATAAGCCATAAAGGAGATGAAAACAGTACTTAACTCATAGAGTTGTGTGGGTTAAGTAAATTAATATATGAAAAAGCTTTAGAATGTTCCCTGCACCAAAGCAAACACTCAGTATCTATTTAAGTGGTTTCCAGGTCTTTGCTGAAAATAGTGTGGAATGAGCATCCTTCCATATGTATCATTTTTGAACCTGGGTTGGCGGTTTGAACCCACCAACTGCCCCTCGGGAGGAAAGATCTGGTGATCTGCTCCTGTGAAGATCACAGCCTTGGAAACTCCACGGGGCAGTCCTCTTTTAAACTTTTGTGCATATTGTCTAATTTCATACCAAAAAATTGTACAACTTTATAATCCCACCAAGTACGAATGAAAACACCTGTTTTCACTCACCCTTACCAACACTGGATATCTACTTTCCCCTCAGCCCTGCCAAGCTAATGGATGAAAACCGCCATTTTGTTGCTTTATTCTGCATTTCTAGTACCGATTAATCTGATCCTTTTTTTCTGCAGGTTTATTTATCATTTTGATTTTTGTCTTTTGTACAAAATATGTTCTGGTTCTTTGCCTCATATATGTATTTTTCTACTGATTGCCAAAAACCTTTATGTACTAAACCTGTTGCCGTTGAGTTGTTTCTGACTCATGGCAACCCCGTGTGTGTCAGAGGAGAACTGTGCTCCATAAGGTTTTCAGTGGCTGAATTTCTCAGAAATAGATCGTCAGGCCTTTCTTTCTTCCAAGGGCCTCAGGGTGGACTCAAACCTCTAACTTTTCAGTTAGCAGCTGAGCTTATTAAACATTTGCACCATCCAGGGACTCCTTCATGTGTTAGGGATAAACATCTATAATATATAATCGGAAATGTTTTACCTCAGTTTTTCATTAACCTTTCAGCTTTGTTGATAATGTTTTGATTTTTTCTAAATGCTTATATTTTATAACATCATATCTATCCCATTTTTCCTTTATTTACAATTTATGACTTCGGCATTACAGTGGGAAAAGCATTCCCAAACCGAAGCTTGTAAGTATTTCACCTACATTGCCATCTCTAATATTCTTTGTGACTTCATATTTTACATTTAATTCTTTAATCCAAATTTAATTTACCATATGTGTTAGCATGAGGAAAAAAACTAATGTAATTTTCCTCCCAAATATTAACAATTTTTCCCAACAATATTTACCAGATTCTTTCCTCATTGATTTGGGATCTTTGTCACATAAACTCAGTAAACCAAATCCACTGCTGTCGAGTCTATTCTGACTCTTAGCAACCCTACAGGCCAGAGTAGAACTGCTCCATAGAGTTTCCAAGCCTGTAAATCTTTACGGAAGCAAACTGTCACATCTTTCTCCCGCGGTGCAGCTGGTAGGTTCGAACTGTTGAACTTTCAGTTAGTAGCTGAGTGCTTCAACCACTGCACCTTCTTGGCCACATACTAACTATAGAAACTCAAATATATCCCTGACATCTCTATTTTATTTCGTTGCTCTCCCTATTCTGACACTAGCACCACTTTTAATTACCATATTTTTTGCAAATAAAGTGTCCACATAAATAACACACCCACACATACAACGTGCACAGAAATTGGCAGAGCGTATTCACAAAAATAATGTGCAGGGGAGAAGGGAGTTGTAAGGCTGGCAAAAAATGTATAACGGGTGCATTATTTGTGTAAAAATACAGTATTACGATTTTAAAGTAAATTCTTACATCTGGAAGAGCAAGTGCCCACGCACCATTTTGTTTTTGTTTGTTTTTTTCCGTAGTGACCTAATTGCTTCTTCTCTGGAATTTATTCTTCAACTGAGCTTTAGAATAATTTTGTCACATTCCTAAAAAAGCTCAGTGGGAACTGTGTTGTTGTTGTTCAATTTGAAACACAGCAGCTGTTGTTCTTCTTCAAAACTATAAATTATCCATATGTTGGATCTTCACTGTCTGCCCTCTGTGTTTATAATCTCTCATAACTTTTAGTTTCTTGTCCTTGACCTCACATTCAAGGGTTTTTCTCAAACCCTTCTTCCACATGACCCAATGGATTCCCTATAATACTAATTCTGCTCCTTACTTCTCCCAATACTATATACTACTTTGCCACCACATGATTTCCTTATATTATCTTCTAAATTTTGCCAAATTAATTTTCGTCTTAGTCTCTTGCCTTATCATATAAGCTTATATTTCTTCCATTTTGTATCTTGCTTTAGAGTCCCTGGTTTCTTAAGTTTCCATAAGACCAGAGCAGACGTTGACTAAAATTTGTTTCTGTTTTTGAGGAAAAATCTTTTTTAAAATATGCCCTTTCTCTACTCTTGCAGGGTATGTTTACCTCCTCTCATGCTGAAGATCTGTTTATATGCCCCATACTGAGAGTTTTGTTGTTCCTGCTTATTCAGCCTTCAATGAGAATTAATTTATTCCTTGATGATATTTTTCTCACCTGGTCATTGGGATCATATTGAATGACCTAATCCCTGTATTTCTATAAGAAATAAACTAGTAAACTACCCAATGCAGACATTATACATCACTCCAGAAATCCTACTGCCGTTGAGTCAGTTTCAACTCAAGGCGACCCCATATGCTACAGAGTAGAACTGCTCCATAGGATTTTCTTGGCTGTAATCCCTACAGAAGCAGATTGCCAGGCCTTTTTTCCTTAGCGTCACTGGATGGGTTCAAACTTTAAGTTTGCTGTCTAGTGCAAACCCTTTATGCCACCCAGCGGCCTTATATATCATTAACCCCTCCTTATATTATTGACTTTTAAAAAACTGTTGCAATGGTTCCTATATCATGTCTATCTAATATCAATATATATGCTATAAAATCAAATATTAAAATGGCAAAAAGAAAAAGTCTCTAAGGGACCACACAAAAGGTTGATAAAATCTGAACTTCATACCATGCTAATTAGGACATAAATGATCTGGTCCCTCTCCATTTTTTTCTCCTTCTACCCTCTTCCACATTCACTATGCTCTAGCCACCCTGGCCTTCTGTCTCTTTTTCAGATGCATCAAACTTATTCCTGCCTTTAACTTTAGGATTCAAAGGAATGCTCGGTCCCTGGAAAGTCTGATGGCTAGCACTTTCTTATTTATCTGTTCTCCTTCCAAGTGTCTCTCCCCTGAATACCCTAATTGTCCCCCTCCCCCTATATCATTCCTATTATATCCATTTGGGTTTTTTTTCCCTTCATACCTTTTATCAGTACTTAAAATCATCTTGCTTATTTGTTATCTCATACATATGCCTCCACTCTCATATATATAAGGCTTATGAAAGCAGGAACTATTTTTTCATGGCTGCAGCCCCAGAATCTAGAACAGTTTCATGTAAACTGCAGACACGCAGTAAATGTTTGTTGAGTGAATAATGGTTATATATGATAGGTAGGATTCTATGTGATTTTTATTTTTCTCTTCTTGTTTTTCATATTTCACAATGAATATATATTACTTCTATAGTCAAACATAGATCTTAAAAAACAGCCTATACAATTTTATATGCAATACCAATTTTAAACCTTTTAGCAGCAAATCCTTTGTACAAAATCTTTGTAGAGCTCAATATATGAAAGAGAGAAGAACAGTATTTTATTATTGTCAATGTATTTTTTAAATTCTAACACTTGCTTCTTATAAAATCAACCAATGAAACAATGAGGCTGTTTTAATGAAAACCTAAATTTTAAATTGAGGAGTATGGATGCGATGTTCTAGTTTAAAAAGTCTCAAATGACATTTCTTGTATCTGTTTAGTATTACTAATTCACATAGTAGTTGCAAATGGTAACAGTTTTTTAATAAGTCACTGTTGTGAAATGAGTTCCTCTATGTGGCCTTTCACCTTGGTTCTATGGAAAAACAACTTGAGAGATCTTCCCCTAATCCCTGAGGAGTTACCTTTGCCCTAGTTTCCTACCCCAGAGGCTTTGTTACTTTTGTCCAGGTAGACTGACATTTCCTGGGTAAACTGTAAACAACTTGATAGATTGATACTTCTTGTCTGGCCCTGGGCTGCAGCCTGCCCTGTGACTGGTACATTCCTTGCAGGGGTTGGTCAATAGACTATGCAAATGAAGTGACTTTTGTCCACCGAGGGGATTGGTCAGTTTGTGGCCCTGCTGGGAGGGACATGCCTTGAAATTAACAAGGAGTTTGCTTATATAAGCAGCCAACCCCACAGAGGTTTTCAGAATGGAGAAAAGGCAAGCAGCAGAGAAAAAGGAGGTGAGAAACTGTAAGACAGAGAGCCGTAACACAGGTCAAGGGCTGTAACACTTAAGACAGTGAGAGTCTTGGAAGGGGCTCTGCAGCAGAGTTGGCAGCGACAGGCCCAGAAGGGGCCCTGTGGCAGAGTCTGTAGTGATGGCAGAAACCTGCTGTCAGGAATGCAGTTAAGGGAGCTGAACAAAGCCGCTACACTGTCTATGAGCTCGGTCAGTTAGCAGTGGAGAGGTTGATGGCAGGGAGGCCAAAGGCAAAGAGGCCTGCATGGCTGAGAGGGGATGTGCAAGGCACAGAGAAAGGCGTGCTTGCTTGTATGGCCCAGAGGAGCTGAGAAAGCTGTCCTATACGGAAGAAGGGAGGGATGTGCTTTCCACTTCAGGGGAGTCTTCCAGGCTTTGCCTACATGCTTCCTGATCCTGATTCCAAGTAGTAGCATGTTGATCCTGATCCCAAGTTGCATCCTGCATTCCTTAATAAGCTACTTAACTGTAAGTATGGTCTGTGAGTTCTCTGTGGCCATTGCAATGAATTATCTAACCCAGCAGATAAGTAGAGAGAAGTAGAGAGTGCCATGGGGAGGTATGGCTGGTGTCAGGGATAGTAAAGAACTTGGAGAGTAGAGGTGTGTCTGACCTCCACCTCATAGCAACCAGCTTTGGGCTGATCCTGGTTCTCATCCCTAAGGAATCTAGACAAGTTTTGATGCTACTACTACTAATTTACAGTCACCTGTCGTTAGGATATTCTTAAATCGAAGAGGGATTATAGGAGAAAAGCTATTTTTAGGCTTATACAATCACAAGTTAACCATGCTACACAAATTTGCATGTTGATGGTTTCTAATAAATTTGGTTTATAATGCATTTGACTGTGTGTTATTTTATTATGGTTCTAAATAGACTGGAATACATTTTAGATACTAAATTTGAATAAAACACTTACACAACCACTGAAACACATCTACGGAAGCCTGTAGTTTCACAGAGCCTATTTTGAAGACCATGGAAATATACCTTAGACTGGCAATTGTGTAAAAGTCAATATGCAGAGTAACAAGAGTGGAATAAAATACGCCAATTTGTTAACAGTGGTTCTAACTGGGTGGCAGAATGCTTGGAGAACTTTATTTCTTCTTTTTGCTTTTCTGAATTTTTTCCAGAGACTTTTTTTGGTGGGCATGTATTGATGTATAATGGGAAAAACTATTCTTGAAAAAGCCAAAGGTCACACACAATATGGTAAATGTCACAACCATAATGTTGAGCTGAAGAAGCCAGGCACAACAGATCAAAGGGTTCCTTTTACATAAAATGCAAAAACAGGAAAAGTGAATACTTGATGGTAGAAGTAAGGACAGTGGCTACCCTGGGGGGAGGGGCAGCTGGAAGAGGTCACAACCAGTGCTCTGGAATTCTGGTCATGTTCTATTTCTTTCTTTTCGTTTTTTTAACAATTCGGTAGTTTTTAGTACCGTGAAATCTGTGAGAGCTGGAACGTAAAGGACCTGCCTTGTTTTTCCGGGTCTCGCAAGTTTTCCACCTTTGACAGAGTGCAGTCTTACTACTTTTCTACTGCTCGTTTTAGTGGAAAATATTTGCGTTTTCCTTCTCCGACAGGTCTCTGCCTTATGTGGGTTCCATCTTTCGCAGGTTTTACTGTATATTCACAGATATGTGCAACCCTCACTGCAGTTAATTTTAGGACATTTCCATCACCTCAAAAAGAACACTCTTTAACTATTACCCCCTTCTCTCTTTTTCCCCACCCCCGGCCCTAAACGACCACTAGTCTCCCTTCTGTCCCTCTAGATTTGCCTGTTCTAGACATTTCACATAAATGCAGTCACACACGTGTGGTCCTTGTGACTGTCTTCTTTCACTAGCATTGTGTTTTAAGGTTTGTGTTCTGCTTCTTGGCCTAGGTGCTGGTTACATCACTCTGAAAATTTGCTAAGCTGCAGACTATTCTTTATGCACTTTTCCGTAACTATGGAATACATCGTAAGAAGTTCTAAACAAGAAAAACAAAAGACAAAGTCAAAGGAAGGTGTCCCAGGAGTGTCCACCTGAGGCCTCTGTTTCTGAGACGGACACTCTCCCCACACTATCCCCTGTGGCCCTTCCCTCTGAGAAGGACCATCATAGGTAGGCAAGATTGGCTCACACTCACCCCTTCCTCTCCCCCTTTTGGCCTGTCCATTCCGCACCTTCCTCCCTGCCTATCAGGGGTCTTCACCCAGGAGGCCAGCGTGTGTACTGGCAGTTCCATTTTCCTGGTATCCTTCACCCTTGCTCCGACAAAATGTATGTTTTGTGTATTCTGTTCCCTGGGAGTCTTGCTGAATGCTAAGAACAAATTATTTTATGTTGAGATATTTTGTGCTCGCAGAGTAGTAATCTGCTAGCCTCTAATTAAATCTATCCGAAGGCTCTCTATTGCCAACAAAATTAAACTCAGGCTCCCTGTCATTTAACCCTCAAGGCTGCTCCTGACCTGACCTTTTCCTGCCTCTCCAGATCTCAATCTCTGCACCTCTATTCTCGCCCCATCCATGCGGCGGAGAAGCTGAACCATGGTCAGTTCGTCAAATCTATTATGTTGTTTTGCACCTCCTTGGAATTCCTGGGTGGTGCAAACGGTTCAGTGCTCGACTACTAACTGAAAGGTTGGCTGTTCAAACCCACCCGGAGGCACCTCGGAAGAAAGGCCCGAAGATCTGCTTCTGAAAGGTCACAGCCTTAAAAACCTCATGGAGCGGTTCTACTCCATACACATGGGGTCGCCATTAAGTTGGAATCAACTCAACAGCAACTGGTTTGCTTTTTAAAACTCTTGCTTCTGCCTTTTGTGCCCTTCCCTCCCGTTCTCTTTGCTGGTAACAAACACCTTCCAGTCTGTGTGGCTCAGCAAAAACATCCACTCCTGCCTCGCTGGGGCAGTGCCGCCAGCCTCTCCTGTTCACCCTGCTGTGCCTGGTTTCACCTCTATTTGCAGCACCTCTCCGGGGCCACGCACACAGTTTCTCTCTTCCTGACCATGGACAAGTTTACTTAATCTCCTTGTACCTCAGTTTTCTCATCTGAAAATTCATGATAGTTACAGAAATAAGTCTATAGCTTATTTCTATTCAACTCAATAAGCCTATAGCAAGAATTAAATTAAATAATGTGCCTAAAACATGTAAAACAGTGCCTGGCGCAACAGAAATGTTCCATAAATGTTAGTTATTACTACAATAGCTGTCTGTCAGTCTGTCGTACTGTGGTGGCTTACATGTTGCTGTGATACTGGAAGCTATTCCACTGGTATTTCAAATATCACCAGGGTCACCCATGGTGGACAGGTTTCAGTGGAGCTTCCAGACTATGACAGACTAGGAAGAAAGGCCTGGCAATCTACTTCCGAGAATTACCCAATGAAAACCCTATGGATCACGACAGAATGTTATCCAATATAGTGCTGGACGATGAGCTTCCTAGGTTGGAATGCACTCAAAATACACAGTGGCCACAACAATGTACTCAAGCATATCAATGATCATGAAGATGGTGCAGGATGGGGCAATGTTTCGTTCTGTTGTACATGCGGTCGCCATGAGTTGGAGCCGACTCAATGACAACTAACAACAAAATTATTATAAGACGTTATTGAATGTGCATGTTCATATTTATGCTCCCTGCTTCTAAACTTGTGAGCTCCTTAGACACTTAAGCTCAAGTAACTTTTTCACCTAAATTGCTAGCTGATGGTGTGGTGGCCCGTGACAGTACCGCACCTCGCTTTGGGGTCAAGTCAGGCTTTGAATTAATATTTGGCCGCTTATTAGCCGGGCCAGTTTCCACATGTCTAAAACGGAAATATGATAGTGTTGTTAAGAGGCTTAAAGGAGATAATGATAGAAAGCACTTGGCACGGTTTCTGGCCCACATTAAAGACACAATAAATTACTTTATACATAATTTACCATCTGACTCATAATAGATGCGAGATCAGTAACCTATTTTATCGCTCCCAGACACCTGATTGTTTCACACTTCGGAATCTTTTTTTTTTTTAGAATATCATAGAGGCTGGCCTTACCCAATACAAAAATGAGCCAGAAGCCCAAAGGCTGTGAATTGAGAAGTGCCCCACCCGTCAACTTGGTTAGAATATGGCACCCAGCTGTTTAGTAAAACTCTAGTCTAATTGCTGTTATGATGTAGTTACGTGAAATTAAATCAACTGGCCTCAAGTAAAACAAATTACCTTCAGGAATGTGAGTGGGCCTCAACCACTCACTTGAAAGCCTCTAGAGCAAAGAGGAAGTTTCCCTTGGGTGTGTTCTTCCTCCAGGTTATTAGTAGACATTTTAACAGAACTCCCTCTCTTTTCACTCTTCCTGTCACCTGACCTAGAGATTTGGGGACCCACACCTGCAGGAGTCTCCAGCCTGTCACCTGACCTATGAATTTTGGACTTCCCAGCCTCCTACAATCACACGAGCCAATTCCTTGAAGTAAATCTCTCTGTCTCTGTCTCTGTCTCTCTCCCCTCTAACTGAAAGGTTGGCAGTTCAAACCCACCCAGGGCATCTTGGAAGAAAGGCCTGGTGATCTGCTTCTGAAAGATCACAGCCACGAAAACCCTATGGAGCACAGTTCTACTCTGACACACATGGAGTCATCACGGTTGGAACTGACTTGACAGCAACTCTTGCACGTGTGTGCGTGTGTGCGCGTGTGTGTGCAGATAGAACTAGAGAGAGAGATAGAAACAGACATAGAGATAGAGACAGAGAGAGAGACACAGAGAGATAGAGATAGAGACAGCGAGATAGAGACAGAGAGATAGAGACAGAGACAGAGAGATAGAGACAGAGACAGAGAGATACAGAGATAGAGAGATACAGAGAGATAGAGACAGAGACAGAGATAGAGACAGAGACAGAGAGACAGAGACAGAGAGAGACAGAGACAGAGAGATAGAGACAGAGAGAGATCACTGGTCCTGTTTTACTAGAGAACCCTGGCTAAGACACCAACTATCCCACAATATCCTCCTCGTCTTCAGTCACTAATTGGGGTTATTATGAAGATAACCCATTGCTGTTGAATCAATTCCGACTCATAGAGACCCTATAGGGCAGAGTAGAACTGTCCCATAGGGTTTCCAAGGAGCAGCTGGTGGATTCAAACAGCTGACTAAACCACTGACCTTTTGTTTAGCAGCCAAATGCTTAACCACTATGCCACCAGGGCTCTTATTATGAAGATATACTTCCTAATTAACCAGTGAATAGTTATGATGCAAAACACCTTCACACAAAACTTGTGTGGATCAACCTTGTTGTTGCTGTTGTTAGGTGCCAGCGAGTTGGTTTCGACTCATGGCAACCCCACGTACAATAGAATGAAACACTGCCCAGTCCGAGTCATCCTCGCAATCATTGCTATGTCTGAGCCCATCGTTGCCGCCACTGTTGTCAGTCCATCTCGTTGAGGGTCTTCCTCTTTTTTGCTGACCATCTACTTTATACCAAGCATGAGGTCCTTCTCCAGGGACTGATCTCTCCTGATAACACATCCAAAGTACGTGGGGTGAAGTCTCGCCATCCTCACTTCTAAGGAGCATTCTAGTTGTACTTCTTCCAAGACACATTTGTTCGTTCTTCTGGCAACTCATGGTATATTCAATATTCTTCACCAACACCATAATTCAAAGGCATCAATTCTTCTTCAGTCTTCCTTATTCAATATAACAATGAATAAGGATCAACCTTAGCACAGAGAAAATCCCTGAGGGAAACTTTTAATTGGAGAGCCAGAGAAATAAAGACCTGCCAGAAACACCCAAAAAGCCTTGCCCTCAGGACCTTCCTTACTGCTAGTGGTGCCCTCGAGAAAGACACTTCTCAAAGAGTATGTGATAAACCAGTTGATTAATTTTAGAGGGAATAAAAGCCACACTAAGGAAATCAGGCTATTTTGACAGAAACCTTTTTACCACTAAGACATGTCCCATCATGCTTCCTTATTATAATTGTTAAGGCATCTCATGCTGATTAAAAATAACTAGAAAGTATTAACACTTCCTGTTCTCCACTTCTTGCAAGCTGCCCAGGTTGGTCACTCCTGTCTCAGAGTCAGAGGAGGTCAGGTGGCAGTCCTTTGGGATCAAGAATTTTCTGGATCATTTGCTATGTGTCTTCACCTGGGAGCTCTAAACAACAAAGCCTGAGGCAAAAGCTTGTGGGTCAGAAAAGGAAAATCTACAGAGGCGGAAAGTAAATTAGTGGTTGCCTGGGGCTTGGAGTGGAAACAAGGAATGACCGCTAATGGGCACGAGGGGTCTCTCTGGGTGATGGTTGCCCAGCATTGTAAATCTGCTCGAGTCATGGAAGTGTATCCTTAAAACAGGTGAATTTAAAAAAGCTAAGGGATAACACTTGGTCAGGGAAGCAAGAGTGAAGACAAAGGAGAGTGAGGCAGGGAAGGGGCAGAGGAACTGTGAGAGAGAGCACCGCCACACTGGCTGAAGCGCACAGCAAGCTGATTGTGTCTGCTCACCCAGCATCTTCCGGAAGGGGCTCTGCTCGGGTCTCTCTGTCCCTGGCGGAGAGGGGAAGAACGTGCCCACCAGCTCCACTCCTCCACTGGCCAACGTCTGCCCCAGGGTATGAACTCCCTCCCTTCTGGGTTGCACAGGGGCACAGAGGGGGTCCGGCAGCTTCTTGCACCTCAAGGACAACAGACTGAGGTGAGAGACTAGGGTGGGAGGTGAAGGCACCGTTGGGATGTTTGTTCAGCAAGCTGAGGGTCTACAAATGGCAGCCACAGTGAGCCTTTGACCTAGAGTGTTATATATGCGAGCCAAAGACGGCCTCTGTGTATTGGGCCCAGGTTGTTTATCTCATCATAGCAAGCTGGAGCTCGTTAGACCAGAAAGCTCAACGGCACCAAACTCAAGGCTTTACACATCCAGTTGTTTTAAAAATAGCCCCAATAAGCATATTGTTAGCTATTTAGAGCCTGCTTGCCTTGCATGCCCCTTGAAACTGCACCCAGCATCTGCTAGCCCTAGATAGATAAACCTGTAGTATAAAGACCCAAAGCTGCGGCTGATCTCCAGACTCTTCTGATCCAGAGACTTCCATCTTGCTGTTGGAAGACATCACCTAGATGTAAGGCCCCCCTCCTCCTCTTCCGCTCTCTCCCCTGGGAGTTCCCTGCCGTCTTCCCGTTTCAGAGGCTCCCTGCACCGCTAGCCTTTGGAGGGTCTCTAGCTGCGAGGGACCGCTCCCCTACACCGCAGGCAAATGTATCAAAGTGGCAGCCCCAGGGAATACCCTGCAGTGCAACCCTGCTTTCTCCTTGAGCAGCCCTGCCAAAAAACAAACAAAAAAACCCACTGCTGTGGAGTCGATGCCGACTCATGGCGACCCCATGCGTTACAGAGCAGAACCGTGCTCCATAGGGTTTTCTTGGCCGTCATCATTAGGAAGCAGATCGTCAGGTCTTTTTTTCATGGTGCTGCTGGGTGGGTTCGAATTGCCAACCTTTAGGTTTGTGGTCTAGCGCAAACCATTTGTGCCACCCAGGGACCTTTCAGCAGCCCTGAAATCCCTTGAACTCGCTACACAGAGGCAGAAGCGACTGATACCACAGCCACAAGAGTATCACAGGGCACTGCTCGGGCTGCCCGGCCTCAGAAAACAAGGTGAGCGCCCGGGTCTGGCTGGGTGCATACTCTGAATCCAGGCAGTCTACAGATTGTGAATGAGTTCCATTCCTAAATCTGTCTTTAAGTCAAGTTTGTACGTAATACGTAAATCGGAACAGTTAGGTACGGTTTGTATCTAACATTAATCACTCAAAGTTTCTCTTAGTATATAGTATATAGTGTATCTTTCTACCCATGTTGCTGTTGTCGTTAGGTGCTGTTGCGTAGGCTCCAACTCATAGGGACCCTAAATACAACAGAACAAAACACTGCCCAGTCCTGCGCCCTCCTCACAGTCATTATACTTGAGCCCGTTGTTGCAGCCACTGTGTCAATCCATCTCGTTGAGGGTCTTCCTCCTTTTTCACTGCCTCTATTTGTAATGTTTCTATGCATAAAAAATATTAAAGAAACACTTCCAGATACACTAAAACATCTTTAACATAAGAATACAGTAATAATAATGTTTTGATGTACGTTGCGAAGTTGTTTGTTATTAATCATTAAATGTGCCTCAAATTTTTAATATAATAGGCTTTACGGGAGTTGTTTCAAAACTACAGGTTGTACATAAGTCGAATGTTCATAACCAGGGGACTACCTGTACTACGCAATGCCTGCAAAGCCAGATAATGCCACATTTACGGAAGCCTGGCCCAAATAGAAAAACAACCTTTGCTTACCACCTCACTCAAATATTAAAGCAGGGGGAAGGAAAAGGCAGTGAAGCACCAACATAAATAGTTTTTGTCCCATAATGTCTTGAAAGGCCAAAAACAACTCCAAAAACAGCTACTGCCTTGGTGTGGCAGGTGTGTGGGTGCATCACCAGGGTCTCCTTTCCAGAAAGAACTCGCTATTGGGCTGCAGGAAGCCTCCAGCTGCAGCGCCTTCAAGATCTGCCTCAGCTTTGGGGCCAAGGACACGCTCTTCCCAGGCAGCCCCAGCCAGTGATTAAGCATGGCATAGTACTTGGGCCTGGCCATTTCTACCCAGCATGGAACTCATTGAACAGACAGTCTCTGCTCCAGAATTTTCCACTGGTTTGTCCAAGATTTTGTCAGATCTAGGTCCCTGGGTGGTGCAAACAGTTTGCGCTTGACTACTAATCTAAATGTTGGCAGTTCAAACCCACCCAGCCACACCATGGAGGAGAGGCCTGGTGATCTGCTTCCATAAAGATTACAGCCAAGAAAATCCTATGAAGCAGTTCTGCTCCATAACACTGGGGTCGACATGTGTTGGCATCGACTTGATGGCAGCAGGTTTGGTTTTTGGGTTGGTTTGTCAGAGCTGCATTACAATCTGATGCTCTCCTTGCCCCACCCCGTTTCCAGCCTCTTATCTTCCTGGCCACTATTACAGCCGCCCACCTCCAATAAACCTTATATTCTCCATCTCAGTACCTGCTTCCAGGAAGACCGAACGGACAAGTCTGATGACCTTAAAGTCACTGTGATGCCCCCTTTCTATGCACCCCCCAAACCAAAATAAGCCATGGGTCATACGCTAACCTCTGAGGAAAGGGTTCTTCTCCTGGAGCTCATGAACCCCAAGCAGGCATATTCCATGGGGGACAATCATGAGGGGCTGAAGCCTTTTAGTGGAAGGTGTAAAATGATTCCTTTAGGCCAAAGTTTTTGAGAGGGCCTAGGGCCTAGGGGTGTGCCCTGGGTGGTGCTAACATTTGTACTTGGCTACTAACTGAAAGGTTGGCAGTTCAAACCCACCCACCAGCACTGTGGAAGAAAGGCCTGGTGATCTACGTTCATAAGATTACAGACATTGAGAACCTTATGGAGCCCAGTTCTACTCTGAAACATGTGGCATAACCATGAGTAGAAATCGACTCAGTGACAATGGGTTTAGGGGTATGTATTAGTTGCCTGTTGCTGCTGTAACAAACTGCCACAAACTTGGTTTAAAATAACACAAGTTTACTATCATACAGTTCTGGAAGTCCAAAGTCCAAAATGGTTCTCACTGGGCTAAACTCAAGGTGCAGGCAGGGTGTTTTCCTTCTGGAGACTATAGGGGAGAAGCTGTTTCCTTGCCTTTTCCAGCTTCTAAAAGCTGCTTGCATTCCTTGGCTCATAACCCCCTACTAGCCAGCAATGGCCAGGTGGGTTTTTTCTCAGTTGCGTCTTGTAAAAATGGTGGTATGGCAGAGGCATCTGACCTCCTCCAACTTTATAAGGGGGAGAGAGAATCACCATTAGCATCAGCCCAAGGCTGATTCCTATGAAGCAGAGGTCAGACACACCTCCTCTCTCCAACTTTTTTTTACCAATTCTGACACCAGCCATCCCTCCCACGGCACTCTCTACTTCTCTGCTGGGTTTGATAATTTGTTGCAATGGCCACAAAGAACTCACATACAATACTCAAGATTATGGGGTTTATTAAGGAAGTAACAGGTTACAAGTCAGGATCAGGAAAGACTCAGAATACATTTCTTCAGTCAGGACAGCTTCCTGGCTGTGCCTACAGTCAGGCCTCTTCCTGGCCCTAGGCCTCTCAGCTCCTTGGGCCTCTTGGGCCAGCTTGGCCTCTGCCCTGTTCAGGCAAGTGTTACAAAGCTCTTTAGCTCCACCAACAAGTGCCCAAAGGCATCACACTTCACCAGTAAGCCTTGGCCAGAGGCGCTCAGCTCTCTAGTTCCATGGGTCAGTAAGCCTAGCTCCACTGAAAATTGCCCAGAGGCACCCAACTCCATCAGCAAACCTCCTGCCCAAAGGCACTCAGCTCTCTTGCTCCATGGGTCAGGAAGCCCACCACACTGTCTCCTGCCTGTCTCCTAGTTCTGCTGCCTCTGCTGCCACCATTTCTGTGTTGCTGCTTCTTGCCATCTCTTGCCATCGCCAGTATTACAGCTCTCTCTCTCCCTGTCTCCGGGGGTTCTCAGCACAGGGACCCTGGGTCCAAAGGACCTACTCCACTCCCAGCTCTTCTTTCTTGGTGGTAGTGAGGACCCCCTTTCTGTCTCTAGAATGGCTTATTTTAAGCCTAGCAGGATGGCAAAACTGACCAATGCCATCATTAGCATATAATACACCTTATTTGCATGGTCCCACCCCCAAAAGTGTGCCATGCACTTTATTTGCAATATTAGCAAGCTGGCCAATCCCCTTGGTGGGCCACAAACACCTTATTTGCATAGCCTCACCCAATCATTTGGTGGGAATTACAAGAGCATAGTGAGAAAGGCCACATAAAAAAGATCCATCATACTGCAAGTCTTGATATCAGCTGGGTCATCACACTGATATTGATACCTCTGCCTCTTTCACTTAGCAAGACCGTTGTGATGACACTGGGCCCACCTGGATAATCCAGAATAATCTGCTTATTTTAAAGCCAGCTGATTAGCCATCTTAATTCCATCTGCCTTATTTCCCCCCTGCCCATTGACATAGCATATTCACAGTTCCCAGGGATTAGAACACGGATGTCTGTGGGGAGCCATTATTCTGCCTACCATGGGGTAGATCCCAAGTGGAAAGTGCCTGGACTCTTGGGAGGTGGAGAAGGATCAGCACGGAGCCCAGGGGAAATGAAGTATGGAATGAGTGACTCTCTAACCTTCACTTCACGTCACTAGCTTTCCCTTTCACCTGTCTTCTTGCTCTTGAGGTCTGACATAAGATAAAATTTTTTTCAAAAAGAAGAAAAAAAAAAAAAGTTGCCATTGGGTCGATTCCAACTCATGGCGACCCCATGTGTGTCAGAGTAGAACTGTGCTCCACAGGGTTTTCAATGGCTGGTTTTTTTGGACTAGATCACCAGACCTAATTTCCCAGGCACCTCTCGGCTGACTCGAACCTCCAACCTCTCGGTTAGTAGCCAAGAACTTAACTGCACTACTCGGGGACATCCTGACATGAGATGAGGCTGGAGATATCCCTGTTTGTGAGCATTGAACACAAAATTTGGACCAGGTGACCTCTGATCCCAGAGTAAAAGTGCAAACTGTTGTTGTTGTGTACCATCGAGTCAATTCTGACTCATAACAACCCTGTAAGACAGAGTAGAACTGCCCCATAGGGTTTTCTAGGCTGTGATCTTTACTGGGGCAGATTACAGGTCTTTTCTCCCATGGAATGGCTGGTGGATTCCAACAGCCGACCTTCCAGTTAGCAGCTGAGAGCTTAACCATTGCACCACCAGCACAGCCAAATGGGTGCTCCCTCTCAGCATCAGAGGCACTTTTCCAGCCTTTTTAAAGCAATGTGTGAATGTTAGAGGAAACAGTGAGCAAGCAAGAAAGGACTCACAGAGGTGTCAGTAAATGGCTTTAGGGGTGTTTGCTTCCCACTGATGAAGGTGCAGCCTCCCCCAAGGCTAGCTTCAACGCACTGTAGGACATGGTTAAGTGGACAAGCAGGGTCTAGGAGGCCAGCTGCCCAGGTAGGAGAGCAGACCTCTGTGAGCAGCAGAATTCACAAGCCTCGGGGTGGTGGTAGGTCTAGGACTGGGCATCCTGTCACTGGTTGTGTGACTAACACCAGCCCCAAACATCATTATAGAAAACAACTCTATAAAACGCTCTTCCACGCCAATAAAGCTCTTTCCCTGGCCCTGCCATCACCGCTTCTATGGCAACCAGCGCACTTCACAAAGTGAAGAGATGTGGGAGGCGGAAAAACAGATCAAACCGGAAGGCACTAAGTCATGCCAAATGAGCACTGTGGCCAGAAAGCCACATAAAAGTTTAGAGGTCATCGTCAGGGAAGGTCTGGGGAAGGAGGACACACTTAACAGACTTCTCTAAGGTCCAAACCAGAGTGTCCTCAAGTGTCCCATGCAGCGGTCTGCTGCTGCTGTGATCTGTTGGTTTTCCTGTTTTGTGGGACACAAGGCTGTGTGGGGCTCTCTGCTTTGACCATATAAAGAACAACATGCTGAATGAAGACATTTCAAAAACAATAGACATCATTTTCCTTAAGTACATGGTGCCTAAACAAACATAATTTTCCTTCAGAGAAGAGAAAAGCATTAACCCACGCCAGAAGAACACTGGGAAGAATCGGTACAAAATGGTCGTTGATTCTTTTAGACAATGATGGATGAGCCCCTAAGAAACAATGACTGGTAAGGCACTATGCCCGCCATTTTACTTTCCTCTGTAGGAGGACAGTAGAGAAAAATGAGTGTGCCTCATTATCCATTCAGTTAGTACTTTGGCTAAATTCACCCTGTCTGTCCTAGCTCTCAGGTGAAAGGTCATAGGGGAAGAAGACATGCAGCTTGTGCTGTTCCCAGAGTGGATGGATGCAGGTCATTGCAGATGGCACGGCTAGCGCACAACTGAAATGGGAACACACACCCTAACGAATTCCCCACCTGACTCTGACTCTAACAATGTACATTTGGTAAACATCCAGTCATTAAATAAGCTCTCAACTAGTCTATTTCTACATTTAGTCACTGCAAGATCCGACCATGAGTATGGAACGTGACAGCCATGCGGCCATCTTAATTGAGTCAAATAACAAAAGCCCTCGTCAAGCGTCAACTGAACTTCTAAGCAAACGTGCAACTCAGAAGACCAACATGTAGAACATTCTGATGAATTTTCATTAAAATCCACGAAGACACACACACACACACACACACACACACACACACACACACACACATACACAGGCAATAGAATGTTACTGTTGTGTTGTTAGCTGAATTATGGCCACCCCATGCACAATGAAATGAAATGCTGCTCGGTCCTGTGCCATCCCCATGAATGGCTGGGGATCAGATTGTTGTGATCCAGAGGTTTTCACTGGCTGATTTTTGGAAGTAGATTGCCAGGTCTTTCCTCCTAGTCCATCTTAGTCTTGAAGCTGCACTGAAACCTGTTCAGCATCATAGCAACACACAAGTCTCCACTGACAGACAGGTGGTGGCTGTGCACGAGGTGCATTGGCTGGGAATCGAACCTGGGTCTCCTGCATGAAAAGTGAGAATTCTACCACTAAAGCACCACTGCCCTCAGCAGTAGAATAGGAAACTAAATATAAGCGAGAATGTCACACACAAAGGGGAGGAATTTCTATGGCTGAGCTGTCAATAGTGTTGGTTTCAAAACTGAACTCCTGGAACAGGGACCATCTGCCATCTAAACCAGGACAGTATCGATGATATCAATGAATGTAGGAAAGTACTTTGACTCACCCCTCATAGAAAAAGGAAAAAAAAAAGTCACCCTCACTAGTAATCAAAGGAATACAAGTTAAATCAAAAATACATATTATTTTAAACTACCAAATAGGCAACGATGTTTACAATTATAAACACAATGATGGTGAGAGTGTGGTGAAATGGGAATTTTCACACACTGTTGGTGGGAGAAGGAGCACTGGTGGTGCAGTAGTTAAGCACTCAGCTGCTAACCGGAAGGTCAGTGGTTCGAACCCACCAGCTGCTCCACAGGAGAAAGATGTGACAGTCTGCTTCCATAAAGATGACAGCCTTGGAAACACTATGGGGCAGTTCTACTCTGTCTTAAAGGGTAGCTATGAGTCAGAATTGACTCCACAGCAAAGGGTTTGGTTGGTGAGAGTGAGTAAATTGAGACAATCTTTTGGGGAAGCAATTGGGCAACATACAATAAGAGTCCCAAAAACTGTTCATAGGCATTGGCCTGGTGTTTTGACTTGTACAAGTCTGGATTAAAAAAATAATCACAAACACAGGCAAAGATCTGTCCTCCAGCAGCTCATCACAACATCACATATGATCAGGAAAAATTGGAAATAAACCTGAAAGGCTGATAATAGGGAAGGACAAAATAAACAAAGGTGTTATGAGTTGCACTATGCCCCCAAAATATGTGCTGGAATCCTAACCCATACCTGTGGGAGGGAGCCCAGGTGGTGCAATTGTTAAGCACCCAGATGCTAATTGAAAGGTTGGTAGTTCAAACTCACCCAGTGACTCTACAAAAGAAAGATCTGGCGATCCATTCCGATGAAGGTTACAGCCTAGAAAATCCTATGGGACAATTCTACTTTGTCACGTGGGGTAGCTATGAGTCAGAATCATCTCCACAGCACCTAACAACAACATTCCTGTGGATATAATCCTATTTGGGAACAGGGTTTTCTTTGGCATTATTAGTGTAGGGTGGGTCCTAAACCTAATCACCTCTGAGTTATAAGGAGCAGCATAGACACAGAGACAAGCAAGAGCAAAAGGAGGAAGAGAGATGCCACATGAAGATGACCAAGGACTTGAGGAAGACCAGGGCTATGGAAGCAGAAGGAGACAAGGATCTTCCCCCAGAGCAGACAGAGAGAGAGCTTCCCCTGAATTCAGACTTCTAGCCTCCTGAACTATGAGAAATGGTATTTCTGTTACAGGGACACTAGATAAAACTAAGACAAAAGGTAAGGGCGTTTTTCAATTAGCTTGTGTTTTTCCAGAGAATTCTGCCCATGTAGACCTGCCATTAACCTGTGCTGGTGGCACCAGGCAGAATCTGGCCCAAATCAGCTCTCTGCCTCCTGCTCAGGACTGCAACAAGTTCAACAAAGATGGGAGGTCTGTTTTCTGAATGTGACATGAATTATGCAACCTGGAGCAAAAAATCCAAGGGGAAATGAACATAGGAAGGAACATGAGATCGCAGGATATTGAACTGGCCAATGTATCTTATTTATTTAGGATTTTTACCCTGACATTCTTCCCAAAGGCTGAAAAGACTTGATTTCTCCAGTAAAACTAAACACACAAAAAACGAGAACAATTAAAAATAAGACTAGAGCGGGTGGAGAGGAGAAACAATAAAAAGGGCAGAAAAAACATTGCCACCAGACACCAGGGAGTGATTTAATGATTACAATCGGTGCTGAATTTATTGCTGTGATTCCTGACAACTTCAGTAGAACACTTTCGGGAATAGAGTTGTTATTGTCTGATTATAAAGAGGGAGAGACAGAATAGTAACATTGGAGAGAATAATTATTATCCAATACTGAAATAAAATGGCAATTTTCATGCTTCCTTCACATGTGGTTTTCTACAAGAGAGACTGACAAATGTATTGGGAGAGGCTCCGTCCTGGGGCTCCTGACCTGAGCACCCCCCGCTTTCTCTGTTCACATGTGTATCCCCCACTAGGTGCTAAGCCCTCAGAGGGTGCTGACTCAGTTCACTCTGTCTCCCTGCCTTCTAATGCCTACCCTACTGTTGTTGGCTGCTGTTGAGTTGGCCTCCGACTTATGGTGCATCATGCCTAATGCAATGAAAAGCTGCCTGGTCTTGTGCCATCCCCATGATGAGTTGTGGACTGGATCATTGTGATCCATAGGGTTTTCAATGGCTGATTTTTGGGAGTAGATCACCAGGCCTTTCTTCCTAGTCCATCTTAGTCTAGGTGCTCCACTGAAACCTGTTTAGCATTATGGCAACCACTGATAGACTGGTGGTGGCCGCCTATGAGGTGCATTGGCTGGGAAATTTCTACCCTACACTTCTGTTATGGATTGAATCATGTCCCCCCAAAATATGTGTTGTAAATCCTAACCTCTACACCTGTGACTATAATCCCATTTGGGAATGGGTTATCTCTGTTATATTAACGAGGCAGGATTAGTGTAGGGTATGTCCTGAGTCAATCTCTTTTGAGATATAGAAGAGATTAAACAAGCAAGCGGGCCAGTGGTAGGGTAGGTATATAGATGCCAAGTCACATGGAGATCTCTAAGGAACCAGGAAACAGAAGCTGAAGAGGCAACGACCTTCCCCCAGAGCCGACAGAGAGAGAAAGCCTACCTCTAGAGCCGGCGCCCTGAACGCAAGACTTCTAACCTCCTAAACTGTGAGAGAATCAATTTCTGTTTGTAAAACCGTCCGCTTGTAGTGTTTCTTTTACAGCAGCACTAGATGACTAAGACAACTTCCTTCCTAAAAGCACAGTTGAGACGGGAGGTCTAAGCTTGTACTGGATGCTCATCAACAGTAGTTGATTCCAGGTGAAAATGGCCTCTTGCTGCCAGCCTCTGAGACAGCATCTTTCTGTTGTTGTCTGCCCGCCCTTGCCTTGGTTCTATCCCCAGTTGACCTTCCCTTACGTGCCAATCACCAGTCATTGGGATGGGAGTGGGCTAATGACCCCCAAAAGGGCCATTTAGCTGCTGTCGAGTCAGCTCAAACTCATGGCAACCCCATGTACAACAGAACGAAACATTGCCGGTCCTGCACCATCTTCACAATCATGAGTATGTTTGAGTCCACTGTTGTGTCTATTGTGTTAATCTATCCCATTGAGGGTTTCCCTTACTATCACCGACCCTCTATGTCACCAGTCATGAGGTCCTTTTCTAGAGATTGATCTTTCCCGATGACACGTCCAAAGTAAGTGAGCCAAACTCTCACCATCCTCGTTTCTAAGGAGCATGGTGGTTGTATTTCCTCTAAGACTCATTTGTTCATTCTTTTGGCATCCACAGTGTATTCAATATTCTTTGCTATGAAAGGAAACAACCCTGCTGCACACCTTTTCCAATTTTAAACCAAGCATCTCTCTACTTCCCACTAAATGTCAATGGAGAAACAAACATGACCAAAACACCTCACAAAGGAATTTCTATTCCCTGCAAGTCAGATGGAAAGATTGGAAAGCACAGCTGGCAGCACATTTACGTCGGCCACCCCAACAGAACCCGCCTAGCCAAGGTTGCCCTCACCAAACAGTCCCTATTTCCCTGCCCATCCCCGCCCCCACACCTGCCACAGAAGAGAAACATTAGCTCTACACCCACTAAAATGTTGGGTTGACTCTCTTTTCTGAAAACAGTGGTTCATTGCCAAGGTGTAAAACAGAATTAATCAAGAAAGTGTTTTTGTTTGGCTTTTTGTTTGTCTATGTTTGGGCTTTGCGCCAATTTCTGCACCCATATTTCATCAGAGACCCTCTGAACCAGAATCTTGGGGTATGCAGCCAGGCCCATGAATTAGGAAGTGCTCCCGAGGTAAATTCTGGAAGTATCGCTCCCTTAAGAATCTCTGCTTTAAAAGCCTGCATGCAGCCACCCAAGGCACAGCAACTGGTCTCTATATGCCTGGAGCAACAGAGGAAGAAGGAGAGTCAGGAATACAAGGAGGAAATGGAATATGTGGCTAATTGTCTCCATGAACAACTACCTCCTTTGCCATGAGACCAAAAGAACTGGATGGTCCTGGCTACCATTACTGAACATTTGGATCAAAGATTCTATAGAAGAATCTTGATCAAGGGGGAGGGAGGGTGCAGAATAGATTTTCAAATTCTCACGTAATCCAGGCTTTCTGGGGCCATGGAGGCTGGATGAACCCCCAAAAACTACTGCCCTGAGATAAAAAACTTTAAACCAAAAATATCCCCTATAGTCTTCTTTAAACCAAATAACAGTTTAGCTTAATTAATAAAGAATGTCTACCTTGAGCATTATACTTTTTTAAAGAACTATCTATGCAGGATCAAATTGACAATAGCAAAGGCTAGACAGGAAGCTTAGGGAGCAGTGAGGTTATGTTAATGGAGGAGGAACAATTCGGAAAAGGAGGGTGAGAATGGCTGCACAGCTTGGAGGTAATCAAAGTTGCAGAACTGTAGAGGTGGAAATTGTTGAATTGGGGTATGTTTTGCTGTGTATGTTCTCAACAACAATAACAAGAAGAACAAAAAAGAACCTCTGCTGTACCACACAGGGGCCTTGTTCGGAGGCAGAGCGCTGTTCTCTTACCCACCTCTCAGCCCTTCCTTTACATAGCCACTCAGAGATCTGGGACCAGACAGCATCAGGGTGGGGAGAAGGGGACAGGGTGGCCCATTCCTGGGGTGAGCTACACGCCCTCAGAGGAGCAGTCAGCACTGGGACAGAAGCAGGAGAGGTGCTGGCATCTCAGCATGGTGAGAACTGTGGTTCTTCCTTGATGCCACTCACTTGGTGTGCTGCAGATCCCGTTCTCGGGACAGCAGAGTTGAACTTGATAAAAGTCTACCAGCCTCTGCAAAGGAGGCTGGGGCTGAAAACCGAAGGAATGACTTCCAAATCACCGAAGGAGGAAAAAACCGCAACAGAAACATCATCAGTCTACCCAAACAAGGACAAACAAGCCAGCACGTAGAAACAGTGCTCCTTTGGCACATAGGTGGTACGGGAGGTACTGATTTTTTGACAGACATTCTACGATAGAAAAGGAAGCAAGTGGTTTCTCCCACTGCTGCCACACACGCTTTGAAATAAAACCCAATCAACTGAAGGAAGACTCAGTTCTGCTTCTTTAAAAGCATAGGATTTTCACAGAGCTCTCCTGAACCTGGTCTTTCATAGGCCCTATGTGGCACCTCCCACCACCTGTCTGCCAGTGTGTTGTACTGCGGGGGCTTGTGTGTTGCTGTGATGCTGGAAGCTATGCCACCGGTATTTCAAATACCAGCAGGGTCACCCATGGTGGACAGGTTTCAGCAGAGTTTTCAGACTAAGACAGACTAGAAAGAAATGCCTGGTGATCTACTTCTGAAAATTAGCTAATGAAAACCCCATGGATCAAAACAGAATATTGTCTGACATAGTGCAGGCAGATGAGTCCCCTAGGTTGGAAGGCACTTAAAATACACAGTGGCTGCAACAATGGGCTTGAGCATTGGACCAAGCAACCTTTCGTGCTGTTGTGCATGGAGTCACCATGAGTCAGAGCCAAGGCAACAGCAACTAACAACAATAATGTGTGGTTGAATGAACTCAGTATCAAAAGTAGCAGAGCTAAGACACTGACGACACCCGCCCTTCATCACAGAAAGATCCCTTCACTGAGCACTCTGGTTTCTCCCCAGGTGGGAGGGCAAACCTTGGGCAGTCAGTCCAGGTAACCCAGCCATGCTCCGCCTCCCTCTGCCTTGCGTTTTGCCCCCAGCTGAATTTCTCTTACGCGCCAATTACCAGCCATTGCAATGGGAGTAGGCAAATGATCCCCAAAAGGGCTGTTTAAAACAAGCGAGCAGGGGGCTGGAGCCATGTTTACTCATCTTCAAAAGGGGCAGTCCATCCAAGGAAGGGGTCATTTTCCGTTTTCTGTCCCAAAGACAAGCAGCTCACCAGGAAAATAATACAAAGCTCCATCTCTGAAGGCAGAAAATTCAGTCTGTATTCTATTTTAAAGCGGAGCCCTCGCTGCCACCTTGATGATTTTGTAGAATTTATACTGAAAGGGCATAAAATGTCACACCATCTTGTGTGTTCCCTACTTCCACGTGTTCTTTGAAGAAATCAAGCCCGCAACGGCAAACGCATACAGTTTAAGCTTATTGCACATTTGCTGGGGGGCTAAACGCTAGCATGGAGAGAAACAGCAGTGTGAAACCGTTCATGAAGCTGGGGTCCTGCTCTGAATAGTGCTTTCCTCGGCTGTAAGATGGGATGAGACCACCTAGCCCTTGGGCCCCACCCATCTGTCAGTATGCTGTACTGCGGGGGCTTGCGTGGTGCTGTGATGCTGGAAGCTATGCCACTGGTATTTCAAATACCAGCAGGGTCACCCATGGTGGACAGGCTTCAGCTGAGCTTTCAGACTAAAACAGACTGGGAAGAAGGACCTGGAGGTTGACTTCTGATAAAATTAGTGAGTGAAAAGCAACATTGTCTCATATAGTGCTGGAATATGAGGCCCTCAGGTTGGAAGGCACTCAAAAGATGACAGGGGAAGAGCTGCCTCCTCAAAGGAGAGTGAACCTTAATGATGTGGGTGGAGTCAAGCTTTCGGGACTTTCATTTGCTGATGTAGTATGACTCAAAATGAGAAGAAACAGCTGCAAACATCCATTAATAATAAGAACCTGGAATGTACAAAGTACGAATTTAGGAAAATTGGAAACTGTCAAAAATGAAATGGAATGCATAAACATCAATATCCTAGGCATCAGTGAGCTGAAATGGACTGGTATTGGCCATTTTGAACCAATCATATGGTCTACTATGCGGGGAACGACAAATCTGAAGGGAAGTAGCATTGCATCCATCATCAAAAATAATACTTCAAGATTTATCCTGAAGTACAACACTGTTAATGATAGGATAATATGCATATACCTACAAGGAAGATCAGTTAATATGACTATTATTTAAATTTACATACCAACCACTAAGACCAAAGGTGAAGAAAGTGAAGATTTTTACCAGCTTCTGCAGCTGAAATTGATCAAACATGTAATCAAGATGCATTGATAATTACTGGGGATTGGAATGGGAAAGTTGGAAACAAAAAAGAAGGATTGGCAGATGGAAAATATGGCCTTGGTGACAGAAACTATGCCGGAAATTGCGTGATAGAATTTTGCAAGACCAACCACTCCTTCATTGCAAATACCTTTTTTCAACAACATAAACAGTGACTATACACATGGACCTCACCAGATGGAATATGCAGGAATCAAATCAACTACATCTGTGGAAAGAAACAATGGAAAAGCTCAATATCATCAGTCAGAACAAGGCCAGGAGTGGACTGTGGAACAGACCATCAATTGCTCATATGCAAGTTCAAGCTGAAGTTGAAGAATATTAGAACAAGTCCACGAAAGCCAAAGTACAACCTTGAGTATATCCCACTTGAATTTAGAGACCATCTCAAGAATAGATTTGACACACTGAACACTAATGACTGAAGACCAGACAAGTTATGCAAGGACATCACACATGAAGAAAGCAAGAGGTCATTAAAAAGACAGGAAAGAAAGAAAAGACTAAAATGGATGTCAGAAGAGACTTTTGCTCTTGAATGTAGAGTAGCTAAAGCAAAAGGTATAAATGGTGAAGTCAAAGAGCTGAACAAAAGATTTCAAAGGGTGGTTCTAGAAGACAAAGTAAAGTATTATAATGAAATGTGCAAAGACCTAAGTTAGAAAACCGAAAGGGAAGAACACACTTGGCATTTCTCCTGAAAGAACTAAAAAAAACATTCAAGCCTCAAGTTGCAATATTGGAGGATTCTACGAGGAAAATATTAAACAACGCAGGAAGCATGAAAAGCAGATGGAAGGAATACACAGAGTCACTGTACCAAAAAGAACTGGTCAACGTTCAACCATTTCAGTAGGTAGCATATGACCAAGAACCAATGGTACTGAAGGAAGAAGTCCAAGCTGCACTGAAGACATTGGTGAAAAACAAGGCTCCAGGAATTGACAGAATACCAATTGAGATGTTTCAACAAATGGATGCAGCGCTGGAGGTGCTCACTCATGTATGCCAAAAAATGTGGAAGACGGCAACCTGTCCAACCTACTGGAAGATGCCTATATTTGTACTCATTCCAAAGAAAGGTGATCCAACAGAATGCGGAAATTACCGAACAATATCATTAATATCACACACAAGTAAAATTTTGCTGAAGATCATTTAAAAGCAGTTGCAGCAGTACATCGACAGGAACTGCCAGGAATTCAAGCTAGATTCAGAAGAGGATGTGGAACTAGGGATATCTTTGCTGATTTCAGATGGATCTTGGTTGAAAGCAGAGGATACCAGAAAGATGTTTACCTGTGTTTTATTGACTATGCAAAGGCATTCAAGTGTGTGGATCATAAAAAAATTATGAATAACATTGTGAAGAATTAGATTCCAGAACACTTAATTGTGCTCATGAGGAACCTGTATATGGACCAAGAGGCAGTTGTTTGAACAGAACAAGGGGATACTGCATGGTTTAAAGTCAAGCAAAGTGTGCATCAGGGTTGTATCCTTTCACCATATTTACTCAATCTGCATCCTGAGCAAATACTCTGAGAAGACGGACTATATGAAGAATACGGCATCAAGACTGAAGGAAGACTCATTAACAACCTGCAATATGCAGATGATACAACCTTGTTGAAAGTAAAGAGGACTTGAAGCACTTACTGATGAAGATCAAAGACTACGGCCTTCAATATGGATTACACCTCAACATAAAGAAAACAAAAATCCTCATAACTGGACCAATAAGCAAGATCATGATAAATGGAGAAAAGATTGAAGTTGTCAAGGATTTCATTTGACTTGGATCCACAATCAACATCCATGGAAGCAGCAGTGGAGAAATGAGACGATGTATTGTGTTGGGCAAATCTGCTGCAAAAGACCACTTCAAAGTGTTGAAAAGCAAAGACGTCACTTTGAGGACTAAGGTGAGCCTGACCCAACCCATGGGATTTTCATTCACCTCATATGCATGTGAAAGCTGGACAATGAATAAAGAAGATGGAAGAAGAATTGATGCCTTTGAATTATGGTGTTGGCGAAGAATATTGACTATACCACGGGCTGCCAGACGATTGAACAAATTTGTCTTGGAATAAGCACAGCCAGAATGCTCCTTAAAAGCAAGGATGGCAAGATTTCATCTCACATACTTTGGACATGGTGTCAGGAGGGACCGGTTCCCAGAGAAGCATGTTATGCTTAGTAAAGTAGATGGTCGTCGAAAAAAAGGAAGACCCTCAACAAGATGGATTGCCACAGTGGCTGCAACGATGGGCTCAAGCATAACAACGATTGTGAGGATGGCAAGAGACCAGGCAGCATTTCATTCTGTTGTACACAGGGCATAGGGTTGCTATGATTCAGAACCAACTCAAATAGGCACCTAACAACAACAGCTCTTGGAGGTGTTTTACAGATTCAATGACATAATTGCTAGAAGCACCTGGAACAGCGTCTAGCACACCTATAGGCCCTTTCCCTTCCCTTTTGGGGCATCAGTTCCCTCACCAATAAAACTGCAAGGAAGGGTCCAGAAGGGAAACAGTTGCACTAGATGACCAAGCTTCAGTAGTCTACATTTTCAGAATTTCCCCTTAGACATCTCATCAAAGGCCAACTCCATTACCCAACTGTTTTCAAGGCTTACATACAGACAGGATACACTTCCTCATCGCCCACCACATCATCCTACCCCAGAGAGACAAGTGACAGGGCAGAAAGTCTCAGTACCATTTTGAAGATGAGAAACTGAGGCAGCAGAACACTGGAATAGCGCCCCCTCGGATATGCAGTCCATGCCTGGCTGGAGATCCTCAGTCAGCCTGGCAAGCACTCTGTCCAGGACCTGTGCCCTCTCCCGAGTGGCTTTGCTCGCTACGACCCTTGGTCCCACTTCCTCCAAGCCTCTGTAATGTCCGAGAGGAGATTTCAGGTTCACAGCAAACAGCAACGGTTAGGAACATGCTTTGGCATACTGACCCTGCAGCAAATGCCTGCCAATGCCACCTTGCCTTTCCTTGTCAATGAAACGTCCATCAATGCAGCTGCATAATCAGGGCTGGATGCATGTCAGTGTGATGTCTGTGGCCAAAAGAAGCTAAACAGTGTTTCTAGAGACTAGAAAGCTTTCCTTAACCTTCCCTCCACCAAACTTCCTGCCCTCTGTGCTCCCATAATGCACTGTTGTCAGCTACCGTCAAGTCAACTCCAACTCATGGCAACCTCACATACAACAGAATGAAATGCTGCCTGGTCCTGCATCATCCTGCCAGCATGTTTGAGTCTGTCGTTGCTGCTACTGTGCCATTCCGTCTCACCGAGGGTCTCCCTTTCCCTTGCTGGCCCCCTACTTCACCAAACAAGTCAGTCTGTTGTGATCCAAAGGGTTCATATTGGCTAATTTTCAGAAGCAGATCACCAGGACTTTCTTCCTAGTCTGTCTTAATCTGGAAACTCCACTGAAACCTGTCCACCATAGGTGACCCTGCTGGTATTTGAAATACCAGTGGCATAGCTTCCAACATCACAGCAACACACAAGGCACCACAGTACAACTGACAGATGGGTGGTAGATAATAAACTGTAAGTAACTCTATTCCTGAGCTTAACACATCATATAATTGTCAGTTTAAATGGCTGGCTTCTCCCCTGGACTGAGAGCTCTTCTAGGGATCTTTTCGGGGTGACGGAAATGTTGTAAAACTGGATTATGGGGATGCTTGCATAAATCCGTAAATTTACAAAAAAATCATTGAATTGCATACTTAAAACAGGTGAATTTTACGGCACGTATAGTGGAAATTAAACCTCAGTAAAACTTTTTTTTTTAACTCCACCATTCGTTAGTGTGTAATCTTGAACGAGTTACTTAATGCCTCTGGGCCTCAGTCTCCTCATCTGTAAAGTGGGACACTAAATGATGTTACATAAGTTGTGAGGTTTAAATGAAGTGGTGCATGGTACATGCTTTGCAAAGTACCTGGCACACAGCAAGCACTCCCCAAATGTTGGTTGCTGTTTTTATTATCAGTTATTATTAGTTGAGCAAAAAAGAATACAATTGCAGAAAAGTAAAAAACAATGTGGAAGAGGTTAGGTACTGTGGGATTCAGAAACATGGCCTCCCACAGATGTCCACAATCTAACACCCGAAAGCTTACATGGCAAAAGAGACTCTGAAGATGGGATTAAGTTAAGGGCTTTGAGATAGGAGATGATCCTGGAGTCTCCAGGTGCCCTATGTAATCACCAGTTGCTGTTAAGTCGATTCCGACTCACAGCGACCCTATAGGACAGGATAGAACTGCCCCCATAGGGCTTCCAAGGAGCAGCTGGTGGATTCAAACTGCTCATCTTTCGGTTAGGAGCCAGCTCTTAACCACTGCACCACCAGGGCTCCTAATGTAATCACAAGGGTCTTTAAAAGACAGCAGAGGGGGGCAGAAGGTCAGGGTCAGAGAGCGATTTGAAGATGCTACACTGTTGATGTTGAACATGAGGGAGTGGATAGAGGGAGAAGAATCTGGATGGCAGATTGCAATCGATGGAGTAGGGAGTCAGCAGCCCAGGGCTGGGGGTCTTAGGCGAGAGACAGAGGTAGTGCTAACAAAGAGGAGATGCTCTTCCTTTCAAGAGATGGAAGTGACGAGAGGGATCGAGAGAGTAAAAACGGACAGAGTGATACTTACAGGGGAAAAGTGAAGTTGACAGAGTTCACCTGGGAAGATCTCAATCTTGTCAGGCAAACAGAGGGGGAGGCCATTTGCTGGGGGTGGCAAGTGAACGCAGGGAGAGCCCAACATGGAAGAGAGTGGATGGAGCTGAAAGCGCTCCACTTTGGTGTCAGCAAGAGAAGAAAAGCAACTTCTCTGAGAGCCATCCAGGATCAGACCCTACCTAACTGCCCCCAGGGAGGCAGTGGTGGTTCAGTGGGAGCATCCTCGCCTTCCATGCAGGAGACCCAGGTTCCATTTCCGGCCACTACACCTCATGCACAGCCACCACCCATATGTCAGTGGAGGCCTGAGTGTTGCTCTGATGTGGAACAGGCTTCAGTGGAGCTTCCAGATTAAGACAGATTAGGAAGAAAGGCCTGGCGATCTACTTCCAAAAATCAGCCAATGAAAACCCTATGGATCACAATGGTCCAATCTGCAACCGATTGGGCAATGTTTCATTCCATTGCACATGGGGTCACGATGAGTCAGGGCCAACTCAACAACAGCTAACAACAACAGCTGCCTCCAACCAGCAGTGTCTCCCTGGCAATCTAACACACACGGGGTCGATCATCAGGGTGGCCTCTTGACATCTGAACTGCTGTTTCCATTGTCACCTTAAGCCACTTGTCTTATAGTCCCAACTTCTGGAGGACAGAGACCATCTCTAGTCTACCCTTGCACACACTCCAGATCCTGGATCTCAGCAAATGCCCCACAAATATTTACTGATGGATGCGGAGAAATGAAGGAGAAGAAATAGCAATAGCTTCAGGTTTTTCAACATAATGACTACAATTTGCTTTAAAGAAACACTATAGATAAAAAAAAAAAAATTATAAGATAAAGACAAATGAACAGTGTGACCACGGGTTATACAATATCTTTAAATGCTGAGTTCCCTTAGTACGTTTTAAAAAATATTATGCTTTATTGAAATATGTTTTGAAAGCAACTTTTTAAAGAAATAGCTCCACAGTGTAAAAACTATTTACCAACTGTGCAAACAAGCTTGCAAATGAAACCCTTCACAGGCCCACCAGAAAGAGCCCCACACACTGCACTGTGAAGCTGAAAGAAGGGGTTTTAAACAAGCCTCGGTGACTAGACTGTCAAAGTACTCAGGACTCCACTCAGGGGACTTGGCACATTTCTAAAAGTGTGAGGACGCTCTCCAGTTCCCGACTCACCCTGGTCTCCTCCCTGACGTCCCTCGTCCTGCTGTCTGATGTTGTTATTAAATCTGTCAGTCAGACGTCTGCCTGTCTCCCTTCTTGGCCAGAGTCCTGAAGGACTAAGCTATGCTAACGCCCCCGTGATCCCTAATTCCACCCCCCATGCTCACACACCTGTACCTGCACCACCTGAAGGCAAGGAACAAGCACCAAGGTAGTGTATGTCCTAAGACCAAGGTCTGGAGTTCAAAAGACCTGATTTCTTATCCTGGCACCATTCTTGTTGCTGTTGTGTGTCCTTGAGTCAATTCTGACTCATAGTGACCCCATGTGACAGAGGAGAACTGCCCCATAGGGTATTCCTAGGCTGCAATCTTTACAAAGTAGATTGCCAGGTATTTTCTTTCATGGAGCGGCTGGTGGGTTCAAATCACCGACCTTTCAGTTAGCAGCTGAACGCTCAACCAGTGCGTCCCCAAGGCTCCTAACCCCTCCCTTACTAGGCACAAAAACCTCAAAAAAATCACCTAAACTTTTAAAAGGGGGTAGTGACCATAGTGACCTTGAAGGGTTGTTATGTACCTGATGCCTTTTACATACTAAGCACTTACGAAGGTCGAGTCGATGCTCATAGAGACCCTATATGATAGAGAACTGCCCCATAGGGTTTCCAAGGAGCGACCGGTAGATTCGAACGGCCGACCCTTTGGTTAGCAGCCAAGCTCTTAAACACTGCACCACCAGGGCTCCTAGTGAATAATTAAGTAGCTATAGGGCTAAAAGGGAGTCCCTAGGTGTCGAAAATGGTTAAACAGTGTAATATTAACTGAAAAGTTGGCAGTTTGAACCCACCTAGAGGCACCTCTGCTAAAAAGACTGGCGATCTGCTTCCAAAAGGTCACAGCCATGAAAATCCTATTGACGGCAATTCTATTCCGCACACATGGGGTTGCCGTGAGGTAGAATCAACTGTAAGCAACTGGTTGGTTTAGTTTTGGTTTAGAGATAAAAGAGAATGTACAAAACACACAAAGTCAGAATAAATAGTACAGTCATGTGTTGCTTAATGTCCACAACACGTTCTGTGAAATAGGACGTTATGTGATTTGGACGTTGTGCGAACACCATATTATGTACCATACAGAACTCACCTCAAGTTGTGGCTGGTGGAAGTGATCTTCAGTCCGGGCAGAGAGCACATCACGCACGTTGAGTGTGTGTCACGGACAATTCTCCACGTAAGTCAGTTGGACCCAAAAGGCAAAGCTGAGATGTTGATATTTGGGTGGCCTTATTACCAGAAGGACATAGCAAGATGATCATAAATTTGGCTGAGTATCACTGCCAGCGCTGGGCACAAAGCTCAGAGAAGGACCCTACCCCGGAGGCCGGCACCCAGCAGGCTCCAGACGCTGCGCAGTTCTGGGTTACCAAGCTTTGAAGGTAGTTTGTTACCGTGCAGAGGTTAGAGTGGAAGCCCTGTCTTGAACCCTGTTCTATAGGTCCTGCTTCTACCCCCTTGGTTATGAACAGTGGAGTGGGTTTTTTTTTTCTTTTCCTATGTTAAATATTTTCAAACACAAATTTAAAGAGAGTTCTAATAAAGAAGCAAACTTAAAAAAAAAAAAAAATCACGGATGTATATGTGGTCAGACGTTGTCCCAATGGACTTTATGTGGCACATGAGTGTATTCAGATTTATCCATCTAACTCATCCACCATTCAAATCAACTAGAGAAGAAACCAACAAAGTGGGGTTGCCTCATATCAAGGAAGTTCTACTTAGGACACACAATGTTGTAGTTGTTATTAGTTGCTATTGCATTGGCTCTGACTCATCATAGTGAGTATACAGTACTCATAAAGTTCTGTATAACAGAACAAAACGTTGGCATGTTTAAGTCCATTGTTGCAGCTATACTGTCAGTCCAACTCACGGAGGGTTTCCTTCACTTTTGCTGACCTTCTACTTTACCAATCATGACGCTCTTTTCTAGCAATTTGTCTTTCTTGATCACGTGTCCAAAGTAAGCAAGGCAGAGTCTAACTATCCTTGTTTCTAAGGAACATTCTGGTTGTGTTTCTTCTAAAACTGATTTGTTTGTTCTTTTGGCAGTCAATGGTATATTCAATATTCTTCACCAACATCACAGTTCGAATGCATCAATTATTCTTCCATCTTCCTTTTTTCATTTTGCAGAGGTTCAAATATTTTGAGCAAACCCTTCTGGTGACCCAGAAAAGCATTAAGAAAGCCTGTCCATAAATGTGGTAGCAAATACACAATGGGAAACCCAAGTTATGTCGTTCACCTACAGGGATCGAAAGTCTAGAGTTACAGATTTTTACCCCAAACCCTCGCCCGAATCAGATCATCTCGACAAGCTGATAATCTGAACCAAATGTCCCAGAGGTAACTGCACTATGGTGTGTATCTGTGAGGTGGACGGTGTCCTTGGCTTTAAATAAATGATATAATACTTGTGAGTTTCTGTCACATGGAAAAGGACAATAAATGTTAGTTATTACAGAAAAGGCTCAATAAATGTTAGTTACTATTATTTCATAAGCAATGTTCAGGTTCTTTATCCAAGGGATAGGCTTACATCCTAAGACACTTCCCAGTACCTCGAATTCTGTACAATTTAGTTGATGTGCAGAGGGAGCCTGCAATGGAAGCTGAATTTTCACCAAGTTGGGAAATTCATAGTATGCCGGTAAGAGAAAATATAATGGATATGAGGCATCACTAAAGTGTAAAGTCTCAGAAACATCTTGCAAACATCTGCTGGCCTGAATTCTAACCCTCCTGGCCAGGAGCTCCCTTATTCTGGATAAGGGAGAAAAAGGGGAGAGGACAGGGCCAGGAAGGGTGCGCCTGAAGCTGGGCAGAGGCCTAGAGATAGTGCCAGAGCCAGGGGAGGCAGAGACCAGACGTGAAATCACGGTGAGGACCAGGAGACAGAGCCAGGGAGATGAGATGGTAGAACCAGCCAGAAGCATCCCAGCAGGGAGAAGAGTTGAGGAACTGCTTGTAGAGGCAGTAGAGCATTCCAGGTTGCCTTTTTAGTTGCCTGCTGATTTATGAGGAGCTTGGCTTCCCTCAAGAGCCACGAGGCTCTTAGGCTGGAAGCTTCATCTCCCAATAGTTCACCATAAAGACTAACATAGGAATTCTGGCAAAACGGCGCTCTAGGCAGAAGCACCACACCATCCCTCCACAGCAAAGATCCGAAAAACTACACTGAACAGAGAATACAACAATCCTGAAACCCTAAAACATCAAATGAAGAGATAAAGAACTCAGCCAAGCACCAAATGGAGTGAGAAAAGTGACAGAGAACTGAGAGCGAGGAGAGATTCATGCAGAGGTCCCCTACCAGCTAACGCAGCGCGGATCCACCATCTTGGACACCTATCGGAGACCAGCAAACAGGGGGTATGAGAAAGCGGCCTCACGGAGCACCCAGCGGGAGACAAAAAAACCAGTAATTTGTGATATACGCTTTCCCACCCCCCACCCTTCTTCACCCCCACTCAGCCTCCTCTGCTTCCCGCAGCCACAATCTCTTGACCAGGAAACATCGGCTGCTTGGAGTCCACACACCCGAATGGGTGGCTCTCTGAGTGCCATTTGTTGGCTACTGGTGCTGCTTTTTTCTACTTCTTTTGATTTCTTCCTTGCCTCTCGCCAACTCCCCCTCCTTTTGCTCCAGTACCTGGCTCCGTGCGCCATCTTTGCTTCTTCCTGAGGGGCTGCAGAGCACCGGTAATTTGTGATATACGCTTTCCCACTCTCTACACTTCTTCACCCACACTCGGCCCCCTCTGCTTCCCGCGGACACAGTCTCTTGTCCAGAAACACCAACCCGCACTAGCTGGCTCTCTGAGTGCCATTTCTTGGCTGCTGGTGTTGCTTTTTTTTTTCTGTTTCTTTTGATTTCTTACTTGCTTCTCGCCATCTCCCCCTCCTTTTGCTCGAGTACCTGGCTCCGTGCACCATCTTTGCTTCTTCCTGAGGGGCTGCGGAGCTCCATTCGAGTGTGGAGCTGCAGCCTGGTCTGGGCTACCACGCTGGTGGGATCCCGGGGCTTTTGTTCGTTTGTTTGTTTTCAATTGTTTCTTTGTTTTCTTTTCCTTTTCTTAAGTTGGGAGCCATTTGTGGCCAGGCAGAGCTGCATGGCACGGAGACTCCCCTTCGGCTTCCACAGACGTGCAGAGGGATCCCTGAGGGCATTTCTTTTTTCATTGTTTTTTTTTTTCTTTTTTCTGTTTTTTTTGTGGCCTTTCTTGTTCTTTTTTTTTTTTTTAATTTGTTTTGTTTTCTTTTCCCTCTATTTCCCTTTTTGTCTTTCTTCATTGCTCAGTTTCTCATCTCTCTATCTTCCTTCTCTTTCTGTTCCCTGAATACCTGGCGTTGTATACCTCTACGCCTTCTAGCCAGGCTGTACTGCAACACAGACCTCATAGCTGCACCGGTGGGGTCCCTGGGAACTTTGCAGTTCTTTAACCTTTCTGATTTTTATTTATTCATTCTTTTCTTTTCCTTCCTTCCTCTTCCCCTTTCTGTTTTTCTCCATTTCATAGTCTCTCATCTCTCCACTCCAACGGCAAGCTCCCTTAGCATTCTCTTTTGTTTGTTTGTACGTTTCTGGTTCCTGTTCCTCTCTCCTCTCTCCCATATCCATCTTAGCTCCACACGTAACAATCTCCCCGCTGCATCCTGCCTACCTGCACCGTGTGCTTGACAACATACCACCAAGCAGCACAGAGATGGCCTACTGGAACCTGCCCTGTACTGATTACCGACCCGCTATGGTGTCTGTAGTAAGTGCCACAAACAACCCATCCCAGTAACTCCTCTTCAGCTAGACCTGCCCTGCTGTACCATATCTGAGTGACTGACCCTGCCAGTTGGAGAAGGAGGTGAAAAGTATTGTGAGCACAGACGAGCAAACAACAAAGAACACACAGTC
>NW_004444013.1:8150852-8196640 GCF_000243295.1 Trichechus manatus latirostris
AGTCAATGTCACTGAACTGTGCATGTAGAAATTTTTGAAATGGTGTATCTTTGGCTATGTGTATTTTCACCAAAAGAAAAGGTTAAGAAGTTAGAAGGTTGACATGTTGTGGGGTTGTTAACCAATGTCATAAAACAACACGTGTACTACTGTTTCATGAGAAACTATTTGTTCTGTAAGCCTTCACCTGAAGTACAATTAAAAAAAAAAGACTAACCTAAAGAAGGGACCCTCTCTAGGCCTGCTGCATGCCTGGAGTCCTGCTGGCCATTCACATGCAAATCTATAAGACAGGTGAGATTGCAGACAGCAAGGGAACAAGGACAGTTCAACAAGGAGTGCCAGGTAATGTTACTTGAGAAACGGAAGGGCCTGCAAAGTCATGCAACTCACAGCTGGCCACAAATGCGGAAAGGGCAAGACGTTTGCCAAAACAATGGATGTGCACATTGAGCGTGTTGACCCACTCCAAGAGCAGAGGTGCTTCCAGAAGCTTGTGAGAGGACATGACGCCCAAAAGAAGGAAGCCTGACGGAAGACAGGTGGGTTCACCAAAGCTCCAGGTGAGGGCTTGATTGTTTAGTGTCTTGTGTCGGCCTTGAGAAACTTTAAAATTGTTGCTCAGGAATAATGCTCTTAAATGAGAATATTCATGAAGGAAATGTGTATTGATGTTGATAAGAGCACACTGACATTGGAGCTGCAGTATTTCAATTCTTTTTCTTCACTTTTTATTATTTTAACTAGAGCTTGCCCCACTCAGAGAAATACATTTCAATGAGAATGAGTAGCAGAGTCTACTCTGCTGGCACCTATTCCCAAGGAATTCATGGTATGATGGGTATAATAGAAGAAACCACTACCCGTCTGTCAGTTTGTTGTTCTGTGGTGGCTTGCATGTTGCTGTGATGCTGGAAGCCACGACACCAGTATTTCAAATCACAGCGGAGCCACTCATGGTGGACAGGTTTCAGTGGAGCTTTCTGACTAAGACATACTAGGAAGAAAGGCCTGTTGATCTACTTTTGAAAATTAGCCAGTGAGAACCCCATGGATCACAACAGAACACTGTCTGATACAGTGTTTGAATATGAGCTCCCTAGACTGGAAGGTGCTCAAAATACAACAATGGACCTGAGCATGCCAACAATCGTGAAGATGGTGCAAGACAGGGCAATGTTTCCTTCTGTTGTACACTTGTGGAGATCTGGTGGTGTAGAATTTAAGAGCTCGGCAGCTAACCAAAAGGTAAGCAGTTCGAATCCACCAGCTGCTCCTTGGAAACCTTATGGGGCAGTTCTACTCGGTTCTACAGGGCCGCTCTGAGTCAGAATCAACTCGATGACAACGGGTTTGGGGTTTTTTGGGGACATTACACAGGGTGGCCATGAGTGAGAGCTGACTTGACAGCAGCTAACAACAACAATAGAAGAAAAGGTTGGAACGAGATAGAGACTCCTCACGGTCAGACATAGCCCACAGAAGTGGACAAGGTCACGGAGGCTGACAGTTAACAATAACCTGTGAGTCTTTCCACCACCCTGAGCCTTTCCTTTCTGATCTGTGAACTAAAACATTGTACTACATGATGTCTAAAGCACCTCTGTTGTTTCCTTTTCGAGTATTCTATGACGCTCTGTTATCCTGGCTCCTAAACACACACTCCAAGGGCAGAGATTTTTTTTTTTTTTTTTAACTTCTGTTGTATCCTGCATACCTGGCACAGGATTAATATCAACATACAATAAAAACTTAGCGGCACAAAGTATTTTATATGGAGACAGTAAAATCTTTCTAAACTTGCAGAGTATCACTTTTCTAAGGTGTTAATTTTTTAAATTCCCAAGGCAAGTGGCTAGTAGGTCAGCTGGCTCAGGAGATCCACATATGGGTCTTCAGAGAAAACAGACTTTTCTAACAACTCAGCACACCCAGTCTCTGCAAGCTATCTCCTGAATGTGCCTCCTACACCCATGACGTTGAGAGGGTGCATGGCTTAAAACAAAACCATCTCCCTTACTGAAACCAACAGAACCACCCTCAAAGGGCTTCTCCTACCGGAAGTAGGCCAGCCTTATAAATTGTACAACAGGAACCCAACCAGTTGCCATTGAGTTGATTCTGACTTGTGGTGACCCCATGTGTGTCAGAGTAGAACTGTGCTCTGTAAGGTTTACAATGGCTAATTTTTGGAAGTAGACCACCAGGCATCTGGGTAAACTTGAACCTCCAACCTTTTGGTTAGCAGCTGAGTGTGTTAATCGTTTGCACCACCCAGGGACTCCTGCACACCAGGAGAGGTGGGGAAACACAAGTTCAAGCCAAGGGTGGCAGAACCTGATGGTGGTTTCTATTCAAAGTCTGAGCTCTGTGAGTCCCTCCCACTATAGCTCTGAAATGACACTTCGAGTTTAAATATGAGTGACAGTCTCCTACAACCAGATCGTTCTGTTGTATAAATAACTAAACAAGCTGGAGAGGGTCCTCTCTGTAATGGCAGGAGACTGGTGTTTTTAAGAGACGCCCTGGTGAGCATGGGGTCACTTTGGGAAGCCTCACGAGACCTACTGCTGCTGTCATCACTCCGAACACGTAACAAATCTTCTTCTGAACATCCTTCAGACCAGTGTCTGAGGAATACAAATGAGCCTCATTACTGCGTAAAATATGACTCTCAATGACCATTTGTTGCTGTGAGCTGCAGTCGAGTCTGCCCGTCTCATGGTGACCCCACGCACAACACAACAAAATGCTGCCGGGTCCTTGTGCCATCCCCATGATAGACTGCAGATCGAACCGCTGTGCTCCACAGCGTTTTCACTGGCTGGTTTTCTGAAGTAGATCACTAGCCCTTTCTTCCTAGCCTGGCGTATTCTGGAAGCTCCTCTGAAACCTGTTCGGCATCATAGCATCACACAAGCCTCCAATGACAGAAGGTGGTGGCTGCGCATGAGGTGCACTGGCCGGAAACGGAGCCCAGGTCTCCCACACGGAAGGCGAGAACTCTGCCACTGAACCGCCACTGTCCTCTGTTGCTAAAGCGAGGCTTGCCCTCCAAAGAGAGAGATTTGTCATCAGTGAGTTTGTTCCTGAGGATGTCTCAAGGACCTGCAGTCAGCTCTCAAGGAGGAGACCCAAACATTCATTGGGAAAGGGCAGCTCTCTTGGAGAAGCAATGACTAATCTGTAGGACCCATCACTTTCATTGTACTGAACTCTGTTTTAGTGCAACCTGTAAAATCAGAGTGCACCATGCCTCCAAGTCTTTGCCCACGTTGTTCCCTCTGTCCGAAATGCTTTTCCCTTCTCCATTTACACTTGACAAACACCTGGTCCTTTAAAACCAAGCTCAGCCATCAGCCTCTCCAGGAAACCTTCCCCAAGCATTCCCCAACGGCCACCTTTAAAAGAATTGATTTCTCTCCCCCTTGGCCCTAGTAGACAGTCCTTGTGTGGTGTATAATGGTTAACATGCTAAACTGCTAATCAAAAGGTTGGAGATTCGAGTCCACCCACAGGCACCTCCGAAGAAAAGCCTGGGGATCTACTTGTAAAAAATCAGCCATTGAAAACCATATGGAGCACAGTTCTACTCTGACACACATGGGCTTACCATGAGTAAGAATGGGCTTGAGGGCAACTGAGTTTTTTGGCCCTTGTACATATTTCTACTGCTGCACACACCATGCTTTGTATCTATTACCATGTATGGCCATCGATTTCTACATCTCCCTCTCAATGGACTGGAATGGAATTAAACTATTTTTTTTTAACCCTTTCAATTCTGACCTAGCATTTACCAGAGTCCTTTACACACAGTCGATTCTCGGCTAATATCTGCTGAGTTTGAAAATTCTAATTCAAGTAGGTTTGCTCAAGAGTCATGCACATTACTTTATAGTCAGCATTGAATGATAACTAGCACTCACTCATTCCACAGGCATTTCCTGGGCACCAGATTTGTGTCAGGCCTGGGGTTAGGAGAAGAGCTGGCAACATTTCTTGGACTCATTCATTGCAGTTTTTTATTTTGCTTTGTGTTTAATAATTTTTAAAAAGTCAAGAAAGGAATTTGGCAATGGGTATTGATGATGGTTGCACATGATTAATGTAACTGGTGTTACAAAATTGCACACATAAAAAACATTACATTGGCAAATGTTATGGCATATATATTTTTACAACTGTAAAAGAAAGTCAAGAAAGGTACGAGTGCCATTCTGTTTATCCCCCACACACACATATGACTTAAACAGGAGGGATGAAATACACCTTACACACCGTAGTTTCATGTCTAAAGAGACGGAGTCTCTCACTCAGCTAAACTTGTCCCCAAACAAAGACAGTATATGCTACCTGAAAAGGCCATGCCACTGGAGTAGAAGTTTATGGACTTAAATTTATTTTTATCCTTTGGGGGTAAGAGGGGCAAACTTGTAGCTTTCTACACATTGTTGAGAAAAAAAATCCACTTGAGCAGTGGTTCTGGAACACCAAGCTTCATTTGTTCATAAGCAAGACAGAGAAACTGAATGATCTCACCTTTAGAGACTTCTAGAAATATTGGCTAAAAAGGTTTGAAATGTTAAAAAATTAACTAGCTCTCCATTACTGCTAGAAAAAAATGACACCAAGGCTAGCAAAGGCATTTAGAATCCATTGTTGCTATTGTTGTTGTTAGCTGTGGTCGAGCCGGCCCCCAACTCATGGCGACCCCATGCACAACAAAACAAAATGTTCCTGTGCCATCCCTATGATCAACTGTAGATCGGACCTGATCCATAGGGTTTCACTGGCTGACTTTCAGAAGGAGATCACCAGGCCTTTCTTCCTAGTCCGTCTTAGTCTGGAAGCTCACGCGACGGCCGCGCATAAGGTACACTAGCTGAGAGTCAAACTCAGATCCCCTGCACGGGGGCAAGAATTCTATCACCAAAAAAAAACAATGCCGCACCTGAAACTCATAGATATTCCAAAAACACAATTTCACTCAGCTCTTTGAACCTAACAAGAAATCCAGATAAAGGGAAGTAAACTTTTTTTCTCCCTACTCCCAACTAACTAGTGTGTGTTTGTTATTTAAAGCACTGCTCCGCGGGCACTCAGCACTGCTAGCAGACCTCAGCAGCACCCAGGGAGGCAGAGGAGCCCATCAGAACCAGACGGCACAGAGAAGGTGCTGTGCTGAAGACTCAGAGCTGCAGCCCCCGTCACAGGAACAGAGGAGCACATCACCCCCAACCTCAAACTCCATCTCAGGACTCTAGGGTGCCCCTGCCTGGGGTGGGTGGCCTTGGACAAAGTCCTGACCCCTCTGAACCCACAGAACTGCTGAACTGATCTGATGAGATCTTGGACATGGATAGTGGTGGGTCATAGAACTGTGAACCCTAACTGATCCACTCATTCCACATTATTTTCTACCTAACGTATTTAGTAGGTTTGAATGGAAATATTTCTAGAGTATGTTACATGCTTTCCTTTCCTTCTCTTTAACCTGTATTTACTGGCCCAAGGTCACCATGAGTCCTGCAGACAGTTCTGCACCATCATTATCACTGGCAAGCTTGAGCCCATTGTTGTAGCCACTGTGTATTTTGAGCACCTTCCAACCACAGGGGCTCATCTTTCAGCACTATTATCAGGCAATATTCTGTTGTGATCCATTGGATTTTCATTGATTAATTTGCAGAAGTAGATCACCAGACCTTTCTTCCTACCTCCATGTATTGTACAATGATCTTGTCAAGAGCTACTGAAGAGTCTGTCTTGCGTTCTCCTGTCTTGTTGAATTGAACTATGCCATTCTGAAGGTTAAATCTCCTGCTCCAGATTATAGACACAGAAGGTGCAAGAGATGGGCTGATCCTTCATGGAACTCCAAAAGAGAACCTGAAGTTATTTTTTTGAAGAAATCTCTGATTTTAGCCCCAGAGATCATAACTTTTTCATCACTGAAGTCCCAGTGGCTAGCACGTAGTAGGTACTCAATAAATCTTCACTGAATCTAATAAAACGGTAGCATAAAGATCCCTCAAAGTCTGATTATTTCAGAACTCTGGGGATTTGGTTTCCATTTTTTCCATTCGAAGTGATTCAGCAAGCCCACAAATATTTATTAGGTCCCTGCAGTGTACAAGGCTCTGCCATGAACACTACAGGGGATTTGAAAATAAATGTATTTTTGCCCTCAAGGATATAATCTAGGAGAGGAACTAAGATATTAAAAAAAAAAAAAAAAAAAAAAAAACAAAAACTCTACAATTTATTTTTGTGATCTAAATGAGAAATACGCACATTTAGAGCACAGAGAATGAAATTTGTCTAGCTGAGCACGGATTTTAGAAGAGGTGTCAATTGAAAGGGGGATTGGGTAAAGAATGAGCAAAGAGATTTCCAGTCACAGAAAACATATTTACAAGCAGACTGGAGAGAGAAAAATGTGCTCTCTCTGCCCTTCGCTCCAACTTCAACTCCCCTGAGCTTTATCGCTGACATGGCGTAGAGTGATGGAAAGGAAGCGTCACCAGCCTCCTGCTTCTCACATGGGGGAAGAAAAGTGAATTTATTCGTTATCATCATCACCTTTCCCCATCCCAAAACATCACCTGTGATGAGCTCTCTTGGAGAATGAGATGAGGCAGACAAACCACTTCCTGCCAGAGGTGCTGCAGGGTGTTGACTGTTTTTATCTCCCCGTCAGATCTCTTCAAGTTGTCGTGCAATCTCCATGTTGGGCAGAGTGGTCTAATCATGGTGAGGACAAACACCAACCAACACCAGTTGTGTGCCCAGCTTTCTATACAGCCCTATGCAGTACACTGTTACATAGTGTACTGGCCCATATTAAGGTTGAGTAAACCAAGATTAGGAACATTTGGTGATTCAGTGGTAGAATTCCTGCCCTCCATGTAGCCGGAAGACCCAGGTTCAATTCCCGGCCAATGTTCCTCATAAGCAGCCACCACCATCTGTCAATAGAGGCTTACGTGTTGCTATAATGCTGAACAGGTTTCAGTGGAACTTCCAGACTAAGAAGACTAGGAAGAAGGGCATGGTGATCTACTTCAAAAAATCAACCAATGAAAACCCAATGGACGGGGGACATCTAGGTCAATTCGCATAACATAGTTTATAAAGAAAATGTCCTAAATCCCACTTTGGTGAGTAGCATTTGGGGTCTTAAAAACTTTGAAGCAGCCATCTAAGATACATATATTGGTCCCATCCCACTTGGAGCAAAGGAGAATGAAGAAAACCAAAGACACAAGGAAAATACTAGTCGAAAGGACTAAAGGACCAAATGAACCAGAGACTCCACCGGCCTGAGACTGGAAGAACTAAGACAATGCCCCACTACCGCCAATGACCACCCTGACGGGGACCACAACAGAGAGTCCTGGACAGGGCAGGAGAAAAATGTAGGACAGAATTCAAATCCATGTAAAAAGATCAGACTCAATGGTCTGACAGAGACTGGAGGAACCCCCAAAACTATGGCCCCCATACGCTCTGTTAACTCAGAACTAAAACCATTCCCTAAGCCCACTCTTCAGACAAAGACTCGACAGGACTATAAAACAAAAAACAATGCACGTGAGGACCGTGCTCCTTAGTTCATTCAGATACACGAGACCAAATGGGCAGCTCCTGTTCAAAAGCAGGATAAGAAGGCAGGAAGGGACAGGAACTGGTCAAATGGACACAGGGAACCTGGGGTGGAAAGGGGGAGTGTGCTGTCACATCGTGGGGATTGCAACCGGTGTCACAAAACAATACATGTGTAAATTTTTGAGTGAGAAATTACCTCGAGCTGTAAACCTTCACCTAAAGCACAAAAACAAAACAAACAAACAAAAAAAAAAAAAACAATGGATCACAATGTTCAATTCACAATTGATCGTGGGGATGGTGCTGGACCAGGCAGCGTTTCGTTCTGTTGCGCATGGGGTTACCATGAGTTGGGGGCCAACTCAATGGCAGCCAATAACAACGACAAAACAAGATCAGAGTTGAAGTAACTTGCCAGACATCACAGAGTTATCTAAAGACAAGCTGGGGTTTTCATCCATATTGGTGTGATTCCAAAGTCCCTGTGTGATGCACCTAGAATGCCCTTATCTCTTTCCTCCCCACAGAGCCCTCCTTCCTCCAATCCCACAGTTTCCTGCTACCTGACAAAAATAATTCCCAGATATCTCCCTTGGCATATTACCATCAGGCGCTCCTGGGTCCACTTCCTGTCTGGGTCTTAGGATAAAGTAAGCAACTCCTTATGCAATGTAATCTTTGGACCACAGAAGCCCTACCTCAAATATGCCACTCTCTCTCACTTGGATATACCTAAATGTCTTTTTTTTGGACAAAAGCCTTCATTTTAAAATTAGGAGCTGAGTTCAAAATGCTGACACTGTTGAGAGCGGTGAGGTCTCCTGGAAATGACTGGCCTGACTCCAAGCCTAAGACGTGAGCTCTGTGGTGTCACGAACAAACTGTATGGCTGTGGTGAAGTTGTGTCCCCAGTGAAATGCGTGCCTGTATTGAAAAGACAGAGGGGATCTCAACGTCACTCCCGGATTCACGTCAATGAATCTATAACACCATGACCAGAATTCATACAAGATGTAAACGACTGTTACAAGGCTCTATTCTGAAAGCAGGTAGCTTGATAGAAACGTAGATGTAGATATACAGATATAGATGTACACAGATAGAGACAGAGATAATGTTTTTACTTTTTATTGTTATAAAAATATATACAGCACATTTGCCAACTCAACATTTCTCAAGTGTACAGTGTAATGACACCAATTACATTAATCACGTTGTGCATATTTTGATAGGAGAGTGATGCAGTAGAAAGCTATTAAATGCCTCAAAGTGGGCAAAAGAAAGACAAAGATCTGGAATGTGACCCTTTGGTCACCTCCTTGTTCTGCCCAGGATGATATGACTCCCTCCCCATTAGGTCGATGTGCCCGTTCCTACAAAAAAACAAAACAAAACAAAACTGCGTCCTTATAGAGGGTCCAGTGTGTGCCCCGTGGGGGTCTTCCTCCACATCCCCCAGCCCACACCCAGGCAGTCAGGGTTGAGGAATCAGGAGTCTCTAGTGGTGCAAGTGGTTAATGCGTTCAGCTGCTAACTGAAAAGTTGAAGGTTCAAGTCCACCTGGAGGTGCCTCAGAAGAAAGGCCTAGTGATCTACTTCCAAAAAAATTAGTCATTGAGAACCCTATGGAGCACAGGTCTCTTCTGACACACATGGGGTCAGCATGAGTTGGAGTCGACTGGACGGTAACTGGTGGTGGTGGTGAAGTGTGACTCACGAGTCCTGGAACAGGCAGGGGTTTCAAGAGACCATTTTATGATTATCAAGAGCCTCTTTTATAAATGTGGCAACTTAGTCCCCAGCAGTCATCTGTATTAGTTTCCTCTTTGGGGTGTAACAAATTACCACAAACTCAGTGGCTTAAAACAACTCAAGTCTATTCTCTTAAGTGGTTGCAGCATTGTTCACAATAGCAAAAAGATGGAAACAGGGAAACAACCTAGATGCCCATCAACAGAAGAATGGATAAACAAACTATGGTACATACACTCAATGGAGTACTACACAACAAAAAAGAACAATGATGAATCAGCGAAACATCTCACAATACAGATGAATCTGTAGGGCATTATGCTGAGTGAAATAAGTCAACCGCACAAGGACAAATATTGTATGAGACCACTATCATAAAAACCCATGAAAGGGTTCACACAAAGAAAAAAAAAACTTTCTTTGATGGTTACAAGGGTGGGGAGGGGTAGGGAGGGGAAATCACTATCTAGATAGTAGGCAAGTGTCAACTTTGGCGAAAGGAAAGACAACACACAATACAGGGGAAATCAGCACAATTTGACCAAGGCAAAGTCATAGACGCTTCCTAGACACATCCTTGAGGGACTGGGTTACTGGGGCTGAGGGCTGGGGACTATGGTTTAGGGGGACATGTAGGTCATTTGGTATACCACAGTTCATAAAGAAAATGTTCTACATCCTACTTTTTGGTGAGGAGCAACTGGGTCTTAAAAGCTCGCAAGTTGCCATCTAAGACACATCTATTGGTCCCATCACATTCGGAGGAAAGGAGAATGAAGAAAACCAAAGACACAAGGAAAATACTAGTCCAAAGGACTAAAGGACCACATGAGCCACAGCCTCCACCATCCTGAGCCCAGAAGAACTAGATGGTGCCCAGCTACCACTACCAACTGCTCTGGCAGGGACCACAGTAGAGGGTCCCAGACAGAGCAGGAGAAAAAAATGTAGAAGAAAATTGAAATTCACAAAAAAGACCAGACTTACTGGTCTGACAGAGACTGGAGGAACCCCTGAGACTATGGCCCCTGGACACCCTGCTAACTCAGAACTGAAGCCACTCCTGAAGTCCATCTTTTAGCCAAAGATTAGACAGGCCTATAAAACAAACAATAACGCAAGTGAGGAACGTGTTTCTTAGTTCAATTAAGTATAAGAGACCAAATGGGCAACACCTGCCCAAAAGCAAAGACGAGAAGGCAGGAAGGGACAGGAAAACTGGACAAATGGACACAGAGAACCCAGGGTGGAAAGGGAAAGGGGGAGAGTGCTGACACATTGTGGGGACTGAAGCTAATGTCACAAAACAATTTGTGTATAAAATTTTTGAATGAAAAACTAATCTGTGCTGTAAACTTTCACCTAAAACACAATTTAAAAAAAAAAGCTAGACAAAATAATGAAAAAATCACAAAAGCAGTAGTGGATCACAGATTCCTTCATTAAAAAATATTGAAAAACCACATGGATTGTGCTAGAAAGCAACTAGAAATCATACAGTTCCAAATGACCTTACTAGACACACACTTGCAAATCCATCATTCTGCCCTGTGCGTCCTCCTGAATCCATCATTCTGCCCTGTGCCACCCTGCCTGGCTCAGCATAGCTGCTGCTGGAAATCAAATGGAGTCGTCAGCCCCTCTGCTCCAGCCGCAGACAACAGTGCCACCATCTTCATTTGCAAAGCACTAGACACTTTCCCAAGTCTCTGGGTGGTGCAAACGGTTAAGCACTCAACTACCAGCGGAAAAGCTGGCAGTTCAAACCCACCCAGAGCCATCTCAGGAGACAAGCCTGTCGACACGCAAAAGGGTTCAAAGCAAGACTAAAAACCAAACCCGTTGCCGTTGCGTCAATTCCGACTCACAGCAACCCAACAGAACAGAACTGAACTGCCCCACAGAGTTTCCAAGGCTGAAATCTTTACAGAAGCAGACTACCACATCTCTCTCCCAGGGAGCAGCTGGTGGGTTTGAATCGCTGATCTTTTAGTTAGCAGCCAAGCGCCCACTGCACCACCAAAGGGTCGCAGCCTTGAAAACCCTATGCAGCAGTTCTACTCTGCATACACGGGGTCACCATGAGTCAACAGCTGCTAACAAGACACTTCCCCACATGTATCTCATGAAACCACCATTGCAACACTGCAGAAAGGCCACTGCAGGGAGGCCAAGCAAGCATGTCCGTCCTCCTTGACTGATTTAGAAATCAGGGCACAAGGAAGCCAAGAGTCAGGCACTTAATGACTGGCAGAGGCAGACGGAGCCAGAGGGTACCCTTTCCCCCCAGTAGCCATCAAATCCACGCACAGAATCTTCGACAATTAAATTAAAAAAAAAAAAAAAACAAAACTTTCAAAGCGCCCTGCTGATTTTGCTGAGATCTTTCCTTTAACTCAAATTAACTCTATCCCAATTCCCCATAGCACTCATTCCTAATCTTTCCTATTCCCCTGCAGCCCCACCCCACACTCTCTCAGACAATGCCTCCTCAACTCAACCAAAAAATTCCATCTGAAGGCACTCAGTTTTCCTCTTCTCTACCCACTGGACCCTGCCCCTTAAAAAATAAGCCTACCATCTAAATAAGTAGATTATGAGAGGCTGCCTGGTTGGTGTAAACAGTTAATGTGCTCAGCTGCTAACCAAAAAGTTGGAGGTTTGAGTCCACCCAGAGGCACCTCGGAAGAAATACCTGGTAACCTACTCTGGGAAACTCAGGTACTGAAAACCCAACAGAGCACAGTTTTACTCTGACACACATGGAATTGCCAAGAGTTGGAGTTGACAGCAACTGGTTTTTTGAGCCACTGAGAGGTTAAAACTGGGGCTCAGGTGTCAGTCAGCCTGGTCTGCAACCTGGCTTCATCTCACTAGCTGTGTGACTTTGGGGCAGTGTCTTAACCTCTCTGTGACTCAGTTTCCTCAGATGCAAATGAGGATCATAATAGCAAGGACCTGGAGAGCAGTTTTGAGAGCTAAAGGAGTGTAGTGTCAGGCACACGGTGAGTACACACTCTTAACCTGTGGAGTCATCCTTGGGGACGTCCCTGTCTTTCCTCTCTGATGACAAGGGTCTCGCTTCATTTCCATCTTGGCTGTTGGGCAGTCTCTTTGGTCTGCCATTCCAATCTCCTCCTGCTCAGACCTGGGACCAGGTGACTAACCTTCCAAGACTTGGGCAGCATCACTGCCAAGCCAGAAGCCTTCCAGGATTCCTCGACTGCCTGCCAACTAAAATCCCATCTGGGGCCCCCGAGACCTAACCGATCTTTCAACCTTGCTTCCTCTCACCCTCCACCCTGGTCAAGCCAAATAGCCTCCAAGGCCCAGCACACACCGAACTTCCACACCCCAGGATTTTTTCCCCATTGGTCCTTTCTGTCATAGATCTCAATCTCTCCCAACCTTCAAGACCCATCTCAAACACCAACTTCTGCTGAAGGAGACTTCTCTGACCAACCAACCACACTAACCCCACATCTGGAACATTTTCTTTCCTTCCTCTAAATTTCTACAGCTTATATTGTATAGTAGGAGTCCTGATGGTGCCATGGTTAAGTGTTCGGCTGCTAACTGAAAGGTCAGTGGTTGGAACCCACCAGTCACTCCACAGGAGAAAGACTTGGCAGTCTGTTCTTGTAAAGATTACAGCTTAGAAAGCCCTATGGGGCAGTTCGACTCTGTCACATGGGGTCGCTATGAGTCAGAATCAACTCAACAGCACACAACAACAACAATATTTATAGTACATCTGATGTGTATTACATTTATATGCATTAAGAATTTATTCAGCAGTCCCCTCTGCCACGCACCACACAAGATACTTTACATGTATGAACTCCAGTCTCCAGACTGGAGCCCAGAACTCCAAGCTTGATTATCCAGTGGTCTCTTCAGAATCTCCATCTGGATGTCTATTAAGCATCTCAGAGTTAACCAATCCCGAGCTCCTGGCCTGTCCCACTCTGAGTTCATCTCATCTCCATTCTTCTAATTGATCAAGGCCAGGAATCTTGAGATCTTCCCTGACACCTCTCTCTCTCCACACCAACCCTGTCAGCAAACTTTGATAAATCCACTTTCAAAATAGAGCCAACAACGTATTGCATTGGGCAAATCTGCTGCAAAAGGCCTCTTTAAAGTGTTATAAAGCAAAGATGTCACCTTGAGGACTAAGGTGTGCCTGACCCAAGCCATGGCATTTTCAATCACTTCATATGCATGTAAAAGTTGGACAAGAAAAAGGACGATGGAAGAAGAATCGCTGCATTTGAATTATGGTGTTTGTGGAGAATACTGAATGTAGCATGGACTGCCCGAAGAATGAACAAATTTGTCTTGGAAGAAGTACAGACAGGATGAGCCTTAGAAGCAAGGATGGTGTCATGGTTTGCATTATGTCCCCCCAGAAATGTGTGTATCAGTTTGGCGAGGCCATGATTCCTGGTACTGTGTGATTCTCCTGTATGTTGTAAACCTGCCTCTATGATGTTAATGAGGGAGGATGGGTGGCAGTTGTGTTAGTAGGGCAGGACCTGATCTACAGGACTGGATTGTGTCCTGAGGCAATCACTTGAGATATAAAAGACAGAAGTGAGCAGTGAGACAGGGGGACCTCATACCATCAAGAAAGCACTGCCAGGAGCAGAGCGCGTCCTTTGGGCTGGGGTCCCTGCGCAGAGAAGCTCCTAGTCCAGGGGAACACCAAAGAGAAGAAGGCTGACAGAGAGAAAAAGTCTTCTCCTGGAGCTGACACCCTGAATTTGGACTTTTAGCCTACTTTGACTATGAGAAAATAAACTTCTCTTCATTAAAACCATCCACTTGTGGTATTTCTGTCGTAGCAGCACTAGATGACTGAGACAGATGGCAAGACTTCCTCTCATGTACTTTGGACATTTTATCAAGAGGGACCAGTCCCTGGAGAAGGATATCATGCTTGGTAAGATAGCGAGTCAGATACAGTGGCTACGACAATGGGCTCAAACATAGCAAGGATTGTGAGGATGGCACAGGACCTGGCGGTGTTTCGTTCTGTTATACGTGGGGTCGCTATGAGTCGGAATTGACTACACAGCACCTAACAACAACAACAAATAGATCCAGAATCAGAGCATTCCTCACCACCTGCAATCCCATCCCCTGAGAGCCACCATTATCTCTCACCTAGATTACTACAATGGCCTCCACATGCCCCGACACCATGTCCTATCCCCTTTTCCTACTTTCTTTCCTATAACACCTAACATCATCTACTACACTATGTGTCCTCCCAAGAGAGCAGACGCTCCATGAGGGCAGGGGTTTCCTCTGCTTTGTTCATCGCTGCCCCCCTGCAACTTAGAGCAGTACCTGAAATATCATGTTGCTGTTGACAGCTGCTGTTGAGTTGGCGTACGACTCATGGTGACCCCACGCACAACGGAACAAAATATTGCCCAGTCTTGTACCACCCCATGATTGGTTGTGGATTAGACAACTGGGATCGATAGGGTTTTCACTGGCTGATTTTCAGAAGCAGATTGCCAGGCCTTCTTCCTAATTTGTCTTAATATGAAAGCTCCACTGGTATCTGTTCAGCATCATAGGAACACGCAAGCCTCCACAGACGGATGGGTGGTGGCTGCGCATGAGGTGCCTTGGTCTGGAATCGAACCTGTCTCCCACATGGAAGGCAGGAATTCTACCACTGAACCAAAACTGCCTCACTGAAACATCATAGGCACTCCCTCAACAAATATTTGTTGAATAAACAAGCAAATGAATGAATGATACTGTGCCTTTGATATTAAAAAAACTCTTGAGGTAGATATGATTATCTTATTTTTACAGTGGGAAAATGAAGTTTGGAGAAGTTAAATAAGCTGTAGAAAGCCTGAGGGCCAGAGCTCCCCTCTTCTGAAGCCCACACGTCACCCATCGTGTTCCACCTGGATTCATCAGTCTCTTGGGTGGGTCCTGAAGGGTAGGACCTATACCTGGTTGATCACTTTGGCTCTCAGTATCTGGGCACAGTGCTTGGATATTGCAGGGCTTCAATGAATACCTGTAGAATGAATGGAGCTTATCATCTATTTAATTAGCAAATTCATTTGTTAATTTATTTATCATTTATTTATTATGTCTATGCAACTGGAGTCTCTGGGTGGTGCAAATGGTTAATGTGCTCAGCTACAAACTGAAACTCAGAAGGTTCAAGTCTACACAGAGGCACCTCGAAAGTAAGGCCCAGCTACCTACTTCCAAAAAACCAGCCATTGAAAACTCTATGGAGCACAATTGTACTCTGACACACGTGGGGCCACCACGAGTCGGAATCAACTCAACGGCAACTGGTTTTATGCACCTGATACATTCGTTCTCACGGTTTTCTTACATGACGCATGGTGTGATTCTGATATAATGATCCCATTTTACTGGGAGACAAACTAAGGTTTCTGTTCCTCTTTGTGGCTCTGACCTAGTACCCTTGCGTGGTGCTGCCTAACAGCAAACTAGACCAGCCAATGCCCAGGAGGCTTCTCAGCCTTCTCTGTTGCATACTACCTTTCTTGTCCAGTGCACTGCAGGTTCTCTTTGTAACCTTTTTCTTTCTGAGTTTTGTTAGCCAGGCAGTGGATAATTTCATAGCTGCCTTCTCTACAAATAATCAGGTTTTTTACTTAGAATTTACTCAGGGCTGGATCAAATTTGGGAAGAATGCAAAGAGCATGCTTTTCAGAGTGCGCTTAATTTTCTATGCCTGGTAATTTGTTAAGGCCACGAAGGTACAACGTGATGGAGAGGTCCCCTGCCTGGGATCTATTGTCGGCCTTCTCCACTCACCAGCCTCCGAAGGAACTTGTAGCCATCTCGAGCACACGCACTGAGTCACACTCTCGATGAAGACAAATGTGCTTGACTGTGAGTGGGCAATGCTTTAGAACCAAACAACAGACGATCATCAAAAAATACGATCCGAGGACAATATTTTCCTTCTGCAGGCTTTTGGCTTGAGGGGACAAGGTCTGTTTATGGGCTCGTAGTGCTGATACAGCCCACAAGTCGACCTGAAGCCATTAGCACCTACTTTGACGTCTTAACTCACCAAAATAAATATTCTTTAAAGAGAGATATACTGAAGATACAGGTAAATTTCTAGATTTAACAACTTGTAGGGGTACCATTAGTGTCATATTAATTGGCAGGCTTTATTGCTACCGTACTTCAAGAGAAACATTCCATCTTTACAGAATTCTTGCCTTAGTGATTGGCGAACCTGGCCCTGGCCACATCTGTTGTTGTTGCATGCTGTCGATTCTGACTCATAGCGACCCTACAAGACAGAGTAGAACTGCCCGAATAGTTTCCTAGGCTGTAATCTTTACGAGAACAGATCACCAGGTCTTTTTCCCACAGAGCCGCTGGCTGAGTTTGAACTACCAACATTTTAGCTGGCAGCCGAGTCCTTAACCCTTGCACCACTAGGGCTCTTAGAAGGGGGGAAAGATGTACTGGGCCTTTTCAACCTAGATATTATCCTTATCTCCAGCAAACCTGCATGTGCAACCTGTCTCTTGCAGGAGAACCAGTGTGTTTCAGAGGTTAAAAGAAAGGGAAGGAGAGTAGAATAAGGGAGGAAAGAAACTCTGTGCGGATATAATGATGATGATGAAGAAGAAGAAGAAGAAGAAGGAAAAGAATAACAACAAAGTGAAATAGCCTAATGGTAGTACCTGGCACAAAATAAATACTCAATAAATGTGGACCCTCCTGCGCTAATAGCTGTGCTTGCCAGCCTAATATTGTTAGTTGCCTTTGAGTTGGCTCAGATACATGTTGGCCCTTGGTACAACAGAACAAAATGTGGCCCCGTCTTGCACCATCATCATGATCGTTGGTGTGGTCAAGTCCATTGTTGCAGCCGCTCTGTATTTTGTGTGACCTTCCATCTAGGGGGCTCATCTTCCAGCACTATATCAGACAATATTTTACTGTTATACATAGAGTTTTCATTGGCTAATTTTCAATAGATTGCTAGGCCTTTCTAGTCTGTCTTAGTCTGGAAGCTCCACTGAAACTGTCCACCATGGGCGACCCTGCTGGTATCTGAAATACTGGTGGCATACCTTCTAGCATCATAGTGACATGCAAGCCACCACAGTATGGCAAACTGACAGATGGGTGGTGGCCCATCAGCAAAACTGTGTTGAACTGTAAGTTCATGCAACCATGGCATTTCAAAGGTAGAAAGCCCCTGTGGTCTGAGGAGTCACAGAGGTTCTATGGAGAAAGCACAGGGACAAGCCAGAAAGTGAGCTTTGAGCAACCCCTGCCCCTACACACACACACACACACACACACACACACACACACACATACATACACACCCTGAAAAAGAGGACCAAATCCTAGGCATTATAGATAAGACTTGGCTTTGATCTTCCACCTTAAACCATCCTATACACTTTCCAGTTTTGGTCCACCAACTCCTTTTTAATTGGATTGGCAGAGGAAAGGTAAAAGAAATACAGAATTTCCCAATACTCTCACTCCTTGCCCCTAGCCTGCTAAGCAATAATACTAATACTCGGCCTTTCTGGAGCACTTTGTCATGTGCTGGGCACCAGGCTACATGCTTTACCTGTGAGACGGGTCCTAATATATCCCATTTTACAGATGAGGACACTAAGGTGTGTGAATTTTTAAAACCTGCCCAAAGGCACAGTGATAACAAGAGACAGACCCAAAATTTGAACCACGTGCACATTGGCTCCAGAATCCCTGGAATTTGCCACTGCAGGTAAGAAGTCAAGTTCTTTATCCCTGGCCTAACAGGATTGCCTTGGGCGGTCCTATCCAGAGGCAGGGGACCTCTGGTTTAGCAAGGTCTCTTTGTAGGTCTGTCTGTTTAGCAGGGAATACTGCACTGCATTTCTATGATACCCTGAAAAAGAGATTAGGGTGGCCAGAAGCCAGAGTGAATTCATTTAAAACCTAAGACAGCTAATGGGTTTAGGAAATTTTCTGACGCAAACAATTTGAAAGAGAAGGCCAGTGTCAATCAATAAACCATATTAATTGAGCACAAATAGGTGACTTACGTTTTAACTCAAAAGAGGTCTTAGTTCTTATAGAGGATTTTGGCTTTTGAGAATACTAAGGACAGCAAGTGGACTAAATGTGGCATATAAAGAACAGTTAAGAGATACGACAAGGCTGGAGAAGTGGTGACTCACTCCCCTGGCCACTAGTGGCCACTCTGTGATCAAAGCAACGAATGGATGCTCTGCCTTGGAGCTCGGTCTTCAGAGGCCCTCCTTCCCTCTTCGATCACTTCAATAAAATGAAGACTCCAAAACTTCCAGTCTAAATACTCTGAGCCTCAGAATTCAATATCTAAGGGTTCATGAGACATCTCTGGTTGGTTGACCGTCAGGTCCTGTCATCTCCTTCCTATGCTTGCTCAAACTCCTGTGTACCAATCTCAGTGAGTGGCACCATTCTGTACACTGTTTCCCAAGCTGGGAAGCTAACTCCTGTTTCCTCACTCAACCCCCATCCAGTACATTATCAAGCCTTGTTGATGGTGGAGACAATATTTGTGCTGTTAGTTGCCATCAAGTCAGCTGTAACTCATTGAGATCTTATGTATAACAAAACAAAACTTTGCCAGTCCTGTGCCGTCTTCATGATCATTGGTATATTTGAGCCCATTGCTGTGGCTATGGCATCAAGCCATCTCACTGAAGGTTTTTCCTCATTTTTGCTGACACTCTACCTTACCAAACACGATGTCCTTTTCCAACAACTGGCCTTTCCTGATGACATGTTCAAAGTGAGTCAAAGTCTTGCCATCCTTGGTTCTAAGAAGCACTCTGTTTGTATTTCTTCCAAGATTGATTTGTTCATTCTTCTGGTAGTCCACAATGTATTCAATATTCCTTGCCAACACCACAATCTGAATACATCAATTCTTTTTCTGTCTTCCTTTTCCATTGTGCAGCTTTTGGCTGCATATGAGAAAACTGAAAAGACCAGCGCTTAGGTCAGGCACAACTTAGTCATCAAAGTGACATCTTTACTTTTTAAAACTCGAAAGAGGCCATTTGCAGCCGATTTGCCCAAAGCAATACATCATTTGATGTCTTGACTGCTGCCTCCATGGACATTGATTGTTGAGCCAAACAGAATGAAACTGGGGAGGCAGAGCCAACATGGCACTATAGACGGAAGCACCATGCCATCCCTCTGAAGCAGAGACCTGAAAAACTAAGTAAAACAAATACAAACATCAATCCTGGAACCCTAAGCATCAAACGAAGGGATAAAGAACTCAATCAAGCACCAAATGGAAGAAGAAACTTACAGAGAACAGAGAACGAGGAGAGCTACAGAGTGAAGGTCATCTGTCAGCTAATGCGGCACCGATTCACCATCTTGGACCACAGCCACCAAAGACCCCAGACAGGGAGTACAGGAAAGCAACTTCATGGAACTCCCAACAGGAGTCAGAGCACCCAGTAACCAGGGATACATGCTTTCCCACCCCCACCCTTCTGCCCTACACACTGCCCCCACTGCTTTCCAACAGGCTGTGGTCACTCGGCTGGAGAGACACCAGTTCACTGCTGCCCTGGATCCACCCCGCACCCAGTGGCAGGTTTCCCATAAGCCATATTTTTATTTTGTTATTGCTTCTTTGGTTTTTTTGTTTTTTCTCTCTCTCTCCCTTCCTTTCCTTTCTCCTGCCCACCTAGCCCAGTGTACCATCCCCACCCCTTCTCCATGGGCCGTGCCACACAGCTCGGCTACAGAGCCACCAGCACACGGCCTCCCTGAGTCTGCGCCACCCCCAACAGCTGGCTCCCTCAGCACCGTATTTTTTTGTTTGTTTTTGTTTCTTCTCTCTTCCTTCCTTCCTTTCCTTTCTCCCACCCACCTAGCCCCATGAGCCGTCCCCATCCCTTCTTGATGGGCCTTGCCGCACCACTCAGCTAGAGAGCCACTGGCACATGGCCTTCCTGGTCTGTGCCACCCCTGAAGGCTGGCTCCCTCAGCACCATATTTTTTATTTTTCTTTATCTTTCCTTTTCTCGTTTTTCCTTCTCCCTCTCACCTAGGCCCTGTGCTGCCTTTGTCCCTTCCTGATGGGCCATGCCGCGCTGCCCAGCAAGAAAGACACCACCTCGTTGCCACCCTAGTTCCACCCTGCTGCCAACAGCTGGTTCCCTCATATTTTTTGTTTTGTTTTGTTGTTCTTGTTTTTGATTCTGGGTTTTTCTTTTGTTTGTTTCCTCTCTCTCTCTCTCTCCCTACCTTTCCTATCTCCTGCCCACCTAGCCCCATGCACCACCCATGCCACTTCTTGATGGGCTGTGCTGCACTGCTTGGATAGAGAGCCACTGGCACACTGCACCCCCCAGGTCCGTGCTGCCCCATCAGCCGGCTCCCTCAGTGCCATATTTTTGTTTTGTTTTGTTTCTTCTCTCTCTCTCTTTCCCCCCCTTCCTTACCTGTCTCATGCCCACCTAGCCCTGTGCGCTGTCTCCGCTCCTCCTCAACGGGCTGTGCCACACCACTTGGCTAGAGAGCCACTGACACATGGTCTCCCCAGGTCCACGTGGCCCCCACTTGCTGATTCCCTCAGTGCCATACTTTTTGTTCGTTTGTTTGTTTCTTCTGTCTCTCCTTTCCTTCCTTTCTTTTCTCTCACCCACCTAACCCTGTGCGCTGCCCAGACCCCTACTTGACAGGCCATGCTGTACTGCCTGGCTAGAGAGCCACCAGCACTTGGCCTCCCTCGATCTGCCCTGCCCCCACCTGCCAACTCCAACTACCAGCCATTTTATTTACCTTTTTAACCTTCATTTTCTATTTATTAATTTTTTGCTGTTGTTTCTCTCCCTTCTTTCTCTTCTTTCTGTCTTCCACTTAGCTCCACACATCACATCCTCTCCCTTCCCTCCTGCCTATACGCACTGCTCATCAAGTGCCACACTCTTGAGTGGCACAGGAGCAGATTCCTGGACCCTGAGACCCCGCCCCGTACCACCCCCGGTCCCACACCGCGAGCCCCAGTTTGTGCCACAAACGACCTATCCCCACCCCTCCCTCTGCTGGACCTGTCCTGTTGCACAACAATTGAGCGACTGGCCCTACCCACCTGGACAAGGTGGTAAGAAGTATCATGTCCACAGATGAGCAAGGAACAAAACATGCCCAGCCTGCCCACCCAGACATAACCAAATAAAACAGAAAAGCAGGATAAAACAGAGAAATCTACAATTAATAGACAAAGAAAACAACTCCTGAATGTCCCGGAGACAGCAGACTATATCAAAACATAAAAAAGCAGGACAGGATGGTTCCAATAAGCAACCAAATAAAACACCAGATGACCTTCTGGTAGAAGAAAGAGCACAGGAACTACCTGATAGGGAATTCAAAAGTTTGATATGAAGGCCTCTCCAAGAGAATAGGAAAGAGATCAAGGAAAACACAGACAAAACTAAGAAAAAATAGACAAAAATCACAGAAAATACAGACAAAATCAGGGAAAGCAGACAAAGCAATGGACGAATTCAGGAAAATAACACAGGAACAAAATGTCAAAATAAGTAAATAGAAATCACACAAAAACAACAATTAGAAATCTGAAAGATAAACAACCAGATTTCAGAAATGGACAATACAACAGAAGGTTTTAGGAGCAAATTTGAAACAATGTAAGACAGGCACTGTGAAATTGAAGACTAATTCTTGGATACCACTTTGTTTGATACCACTTGGATACCACTAATCCTTGGATACCACTTTGTTAGAGAAAAGAATGGGTATTCATACGATCATCTCAACTGACACACAGAAAAGGCATTCCATAAAGTCCAACACCTATTCCTGATAAAAACTCTCAATAAAACAAGAATAGAAGGGAAATCCCTCAACATAATAAAGAGCATCTATACAAAGTCAACAGCTAACATCATTCTCAATGGAGAGAGGCTGAAAACATTCTCCTTGAGAACAGGAACAAGACAAGAATGCCCTTTATCATCACTCTTATTTAACATTGTGCTAGAAGTCCTGGCTAGAGCAGTAAGACAAGAAAAAAGAAATAAATAGCATGTAAATTGGCAAGGAAGAAGTAAAACTATGCCTATTTGTGGCTGATGTGATACCATACATACAGAACCCAAAAGACTCCATAAGAAAATGACTGGAACTAATAGAAAGATTCAGCAGAGTAGCAGGACACAAGATAAACATACAAAAATCGGTTGGATGCCTGTACACCAATAAAGAGGGCTATGAAAAGGAAATCAGGAAAGCAATACCATTTACAACAGTGCCTAAAAAAATAAAATACTTAGGAATAAATCTAACCAGGGATGTAAAAGACCTATAAAAGAGAACTACAAAATGCTACTGCAAGAAACCAAAAGAGACCTACATAAATGGAAAAACATACAATGCTCATGGATAGGTAGACTCAACATTGTGAACATGACAATTCTACCCAAAGCGATCTACAAATACAATGTAATCCTGATCCAAATACCAACAGCATTCTTTAACAAGACAGAAAAACTAATCACTAATTTTATATGGTAAGGAAAGAGGCCTGGATAAGTAAAGCACTATTACAGAAGAACAAAGTAGGAGGCCTCGTACTACCTGACCTCAGAACCTACTATATAGCTACGGTAGTCAAAACATCCTGGTACTGGTACTACAAAATGTGCATTGACCAGTGGAACAGAATCAAGAACCCAGATGTAAGTCCAACCACCTATGGTCACCTGATCTTCAACAAAGGCCCATTAAATGGGGAAAAGGAAGTCTTCTTAACAAGTGGTGCTGGCAAAACTGGATGTCCATCTGTAAAAAAATGAAACAGACCCATATCTCACACCATACACAAAAACTAACTCAAAATGGATCAAAGACCTAAATATAAAACCAAAAACTATAAAGATCATGGAAGAAAAAATAAGGTCAAAGCTAGGGGCCCTAATATACAGTATAAATAGGATACAAACCATAACTAACAACACACAAACTCCAGAAGATAAGCTAGATAACCAGGATCTTCTAAAAATTAAACACTTACCCTCATCAAAAGACTTCACCAAAAGAGTAAAAAGAGAACCCACAGACTGGGAAAAAATTTTTGGACATTACAAGTCAGACAAAGGTCTAATCTCCAAAAGCTATAGGAAAATCCAACACCTCTACAACAAAAAGACAAATAATCCAATTAAAAAATGGGCAAAGGATATGAACAAATACTTCACCAAAAAAAGACATTCAGGTGGATAACAGACACATGAGGAAACACTCACGATCACGAGCCATTAGAGAAATGCAAATCAAAACTACAATGAGATACCATCTCTCTCCAACATTACTGGCACGAATCAAAAAAAAACAGAAAATAACATGTTGTAGACATTGTGGGGAGACTGGAACTCTTACGGACTGCTGGTGGGAATGTAAAATGGTACAAGCGCTATGGAAAACGAAACGGTGCTTTCTTAAGAAGCTGGAAATAGAAATACCATATGATCCATAAATCCCACTCCCAGGAATATATACTAGAGACATAAGAGCTGTCACAGGAATAGACATATGCACACACATGTTCACAGCAGCATTATTCACAATAGCAAAAGGATGGAAACAACCTAAGTGCTCATCAACAGACGAATGGATAAACAAACTATGGTACATACACACAACGGAATACTACGTGACTAATAAAGAACAATGATGAATCTACGAAATATCTCACAACACAGATGAATCTGGAGAGCATTATGCTGAGTGAAATAAGTCAACCACAAAAAGACACATACTGTCTATGAGACCACTATTATAAAAACTCGTGAAAAGGTTTACACACAGAAACCATCTTTGATGGTTATTAGGGAGAGGAGTGATGGGGAGGAAAGAACACTAACGAGACAGTGGATAAGTGGTGACCTTGGTGAAGGGTAAGACAGTGCACAATACTGAGGAAGCCAGCACAACTTGACCAAGGCAAAGTCGTAAACACATCCAAACTTGCACAGGGATCAAGTTACTGAGCTGAGAGCTAGGGACCATAGTCTTGGGGAACATACAGCTCAATTGGCATAACAGAGTTTATAAGGAAAATGCTCTACATCCTACTTTGGTGAGTGGTGTCTGGGGTCTTAAAAGCTTGTGAACAGCCGTGTAAGATACATTAACTGGTCCCGCCCTGTCTGGAGCAAGAAAGAATGAAGAAAACCAAAGACACAAGGGAAGGATTAGTCCAAAGGACTAATGGACCACAACTACCACAGCCTCCACCAGACTGAGTCCAGCACAAGTAGATGGTGCCCGGCTACCACCACCGACTGCTCTGACAGGGATCACAATAGAGGGTCCCAGACAGAGCTGGAGAAAAATGTAGAACAAAATTCAAACTCACAAAAAAAGACCAGAGTTATTGGTCTGATGGAGACTGGAGACTAGGGGAGAGTATGGCCCCCGGACACCCTTTTAACTCAGTAGTGAAATCACTCCTGAGGTTCACCCTTCTGTCAAAGATTAGACAGGCCCATAAAACAAACCATAATACACATAGCTCAACCACGCATACGAGACTAAATGGGCACACTAGCCCAGGGGCAAGGACGAGAAGGCAGGAGGTGACAGGAAAGCTGGATGGATAGAAATGTGGAACCCAAGGCTGACAAGGGGAGAGTGTTGACATGTCACAAGGTTGGCAACCAATGTCACAAAACAATATGTTTATTAATTGTTTAATGAGAAATTAATTTGCTCTGCAAACCTCCACCTAAAGCACAATAAAAAATAAAATAGAAAAAGAAAAAAATAGAATGAAATCATTGACAACTGCAATTTCTTCTTCAAGGAACGAGCTTTGGAGTCAGATAAAGCCAAGTATGGATCTGATATAAATCTTTGTTCCACCAATTATTATCTGTCTGACTTTGGACAAGTAGCTTAATCACTTTGATACTAATTTCCTTTGTCTGTAAAATGGGATAACAATGCCTCACAGAGTTATTGTAAAAATTAAATTGGATGACATAAACACAGCCAAGTGTTTGCATTTTGCATTTTTAATTTCCCGAGTTCACTTCTCTCCAACTCACTGCTACTTGCTAAGTTTAGGCCCTCACCATTTCTCCTCTGACTATGCGGATGGACTCCTGGTGGTGGAACCAGCCTCCAGACCCGCTCCCCTGAAATCCGTCCTCTACACCACAACCAATGTAATCTTTTTAGATACAAATATAACCTCACTAGCAAGCATCAACTCACCTTGTCCAGTCTTCCCACTAAAAGCAAAGCAAAACAAAAACCTTTGTGTAGTGATGGGGATAAGGGAGATCCAGGTCATTGTTGGGTGCTGTCGAGCTTATTCCGACTCATAGTGATGCAATGTGACAGAGTAGAACTGTCACATAGAGCTTCCTAGACTGTAATCTTTACGGGAGCAGAGAGCCAGGTCTTTCTGCTGCAGAGCCGCTGGTGGATTTGAACCACCCACCTTTCAGTTAGCAGCCCAGCACTTAACCATTGCACCACCAGAGCTCCTTCATGGGTTGCAGTTGTTAGAAATCACTGCTACCCTATTCCTGAACCCTTTTATGAATATGATGACAGTTATGGATCATCTCCCCAGAAAAACAAGCAATAGTCATAAACATACAAAACATTTTAAAGTTCCAGGGTGTCATGGGCTGAACTGTGTCCCCCAGAAATATCTGTCAACTTGGCTACGTCATGATTGCGGTGTTGTATGACTGTCTACCGTTTTATCATCTGATGTGATTTCCCTGTGTGTTGTAAATGCTATCACTATGATGTAATAAGATGGATCAGCGGCAGTTATGTTGATGAGGTCTACAAGATTGGATAGTGTCTCAAGCCAATCTCGTTTGAGATATAAAAGAGAGAAGTGAGCAGAGAGACATAGGAACCTCATACCACCAAGAAAGCAGTGCCAGGAGTAGAGTGTGTCCTTTGGACCTAAGTTTCCTGCGCTGAGATGCCCCTAGACCAAGAGAAGATTGATGACAAGGACCCTCCTCCAGAGCCGACAGAGAAAGCCTTCCCCTGGAGTTGACACCCTGATTTTGGTCTTGTAGCCTACTAGACTGTGAGAGAATAAACTTCTCTTTCTTAAAGCCATCCACTTGTGGTATTTCTGTTAGAGCAGCACTAGATGACTAAGACACAGGATAAAGACTTCTGATTAGCGGCTCCTGACTTAAGAATATTCTTTAGCCTGCCCTTTAGCAAGTCCGGAGCTCTTCATAAGCCTGTCGTGGAGGGTGACTAAGCTCAGTCACATTGTGGTTGTTGTTAGGTGCCGTCAAGTCAGTTCTGACAGAAGAGAACTGCACCATAGGGTTTCCAAGGAGCAGTTGGTGAATTTGAACTGCCGACCTTTTGGTTAGCAGCTGAGCTCTTAACCACTACACCACCAGGGCTCCAACCTCAGTCATAGAGGATTCAAAATTTGAAACAACACATTTCTTTTTTTTTTTTTTTTAAATACAGTAGGAATTTTAATGGTCTGCTTTTACACATGAGGAAACTGAGGCTCAGAGAGGTTAAGTAACCTACCCAAAGTCACACAGCCACTAAGTAGTAGCTCTGGGATTCCAGTGTGGGTCTGTGAGACAGAAAGGAGAGCTGCAGGCTGTGGACACACAGAGACTATTAAATGACAGCTCCGGAAAGCCTGAGTCCAAGCCTGGCTGTTTAGCTGGGAGACGCGTTCATCGGAGGAGGGTTAATCATGGGTGTGGAGACCAAATACATTTCTTTTTATTAAACTCAAAATAAATAATCCATTGCCCTTTTGGCCAGCCTCTGGAATGATCGGGACCCCACCAGACACAGCTAATCCTCTAGATTTTTACACTGTGTGTGGAGAGAAGCTCAGGGCTGTTCTCCCAGGCAGGGAAGGTCCTGGGAAAGACCTTTTCCTTTCTCAGGGTAACTCACCCACATGGTCCTAAGGGTTTTAGCCTACATGATTACTCTCCAGAAGATTAAACTCTCTCTTTCCTACAGGCAATCAATCCTTTGGATAAGGAGATGGCTGTGATCCTGGAGTTCTTTTCTACCCTCAAATCCAAAAACAAGCAGATTTTCTCTGCCCCTCCATCTATATCATAGACTCTATTTAGTTTGAAACACAAGCCAGGTGTCCCAGTGGCTTAGGACCGATGACACTGAATTATCACAGAGGACTCAGTACCTTCAGCAGACGGAAATACCACCCACTGTGGGAACGTGTGAGCAAAAGCCTGAAATCCAGGATCCTGAGACAGAAGCTGAGCAATAGCAGCAAAGGCAAGAATTCAATCCTGGGAGCAACTTGAGAGCTAGGAGCATGCAGTATGGAAGCATGATATAGCCATCGGCAGAAATCCCAATGAACAATAGGATGTGGGACAGCACTGTAAAGAAGCTCCGGCCTTTCAGCTTCTTAAACACAGTATTGTTTACTGTAGCAGTCCGTCTAACCCTTTTCAGATTTTGGCCTTGGATTGTGAGCTCCACAGGCAAGACTGTGTCTGTCTTTTTTCCAAAGTACCTAGCATACACTCAAAAAAACCAGTTCCTGTTGAGTTGATTCCAACTTATGGCAATCCCACATGTGTTAGACTAGCACTGTGCTTCACAGAGTTTTTAATGGCTGAGCTTTTGGAAGTAGATCACCAGGCCTTTCTTCGGAGGTGCCTCCGGGTGAACTTGAACCTCCAACCTCTTGGTTAGCAGCCGAGTACATTAACCAGAAACAACACATCTCTTAATTTCGCTATTCAGGGGCCCCAAAATCTGGCAAGATAATTAAGCAGTCAGCTCAAGGCAATTTCCCCAGAAATAAATGACACCTCTAAAGGGTTCTTAAAGACAAGCTTAAGACCATGATCAATCAGACACCTGAAACTCTCAGAAGTCTTTCTGCCCCAATAGGTGCTGGCTGAGAAATTGTACACTAGGTTCTCAGTTTTGTCCCTGGGACCCCCTTTCGCCCCCACCTCACCATCTGAACACCAAGTGGCAGTGAGGCTAAGCTCTCTAAACCAAAACACCCAAACCAGTTGCCAGTGAGTGGACTCTGGCTCATGGCAACCCCATATGTGCCGAGTAGGACTGAGCTCCATGGGGTTTTCAGGGCTGTGACCTTTCAGAAGCAGATTGCCAGGGCTTTCTTTGGAAGTATCTGTGGCTATGTTCAAACCGCCAACCTTACAGTTACTAGTCAAGTTCTTAACCATATGCACCACCCAGGGACTCCTAAGCTGTCTACAGTCTCCTACCAATGGCTTAGGGGCACCAGACCAAGAATTTAATAATCTGTCCTCCTGAAAATGCTTCTAGACTAGCAGAGGTGTTAAACTGCAACCCAGATGGTCTGAGATGGGCTACACATGAGGCTCATTTCACTGGACACCAGCAGAGCAATAAGCAGCAAAGCACACACCCACGGCAACAGCCCAGGAGCCAAGCCCACACCTCAGATGCAAAGGGTGGTGCACTCCCTGGCCAGCATGGCCTTAGGTCCTGGGGCCATTTATTTTGCCAGCTTTACAGCCTACAAGTGTACAAACTACACTTTTCTCGCTATTACTGTAAAACTTTACTGTAAAAACAAATCATTAATTTTGGAGTTAATGTTTACAGTATGAAAAAAAAAGCATTAAAACAAAAATGGCCTTGAATTTTAACCACATGAGGTTACCAGAACCCTGAGGGGAGAGAAGATAAATGGGGAAAGGGAACACAGTGGAAAGCTAGGGATGGAATGTATACAGACTACCACTCGTCTGCCAGTCAGTCGTACTGCGGTGGGTTGCGTGTTGCTATGATGCTAGAAGCTATGCCACTGGTGTTTCAAATACCAGCAGGGTCATACATGGTGGACATTCCCCTGGCACTTCCAAACTAAGACTAGGAAGAAAGGCCTGGCGATCTACTTCCAAAAATTTGCCAGTGAAAACCCTATGGATCACAACAGAATATTGTCTAATATAGTGCTGGAAGATGAGCCCCCTAGGTTGGAAGGCACTACACAAGAGCCATATCAATGAACTCAAACATATCAACAGTCATTGTCATGGACTGAATTGTGTCCCCCCAAAATATGTGTCACCTTGGCTAGGCCATGATTCCCAGTATTGTGTGGCTGTCCTCTATTTTGTGATTTGATGCAATTTTATAAAACCTAATCTCCGCCTGTGGTTAATGAGGCAAGATTAGGTTATATTAAAAGGAGAGAGAAGCTGGCAGAGAGACAGAGGGACCTCCTATCACCAAGAAAGCAGAGCAGGGAGCAGAGCACATCCTTTGGACCCAGGGTCCCTGCACTGAGAAGCTCCTAGACCAGAGGAAAATTGATGACAAGGACTCTCCCCAGAGCTAACAGAGAAAGAAAGCTTTCCCCTGGAGCTGGGGCCTTGAATTTGGACTTCTAGCCTCCTAGACTGTGAGAGAATACATTTCTGTTTGTTGAAGCCACCACTTGTGGTACTTCTGTTACAGCAGCACTAGATGACTAAGACAGTCATGAAGATGGTGCAGGACCAGCAACATTTGTTCTGTTTACGCAGGGTCGCCATGATTCAGAGCTGACTCGATGACAACTAACTACAACAACAATGTATACAGAAGCTACAAGCAGCAAAGCTGATAACTGGGCTCTTCCCAGAAACCATCACTATTCAAAACAACCTCACACTTCAATATGAGGGAATGGACATCCTTGTTCCAATGTATTTAACTCAAAGACCTTCCAATGCCTCCTTCCAAAGGTGTGTGAGTTCCGGTCATCTAGCCTGATTTCAGCCTCCGCATCTATCCATTCCACCCCATGTAATAAGTTTTGTGGGATACTCATTGACAGATGGATTCACAATATAGTCTATACATATTAGAAAAAAGACAACCCTCCAGTGCTTCGAAATGATAGATCCATCGTCGTTCCTAATTCTTTGCAACAAATTTCCTCCATAAAAACAGTAAGTATAAGCTTCTTAAAGGTATTATTATATGTAAGATACTAATTACAAAATTGAAAAGTAGGTCTAGAAGTTGGATAACTTGTCTGAGGTCACATGGCTGTCGCATCGGTCGGGTTTAGACTCAGCTGTGACAAAAAAAAATGACAGAATTTGGTTTCTCTCTGTTCCACTGTCCTCAGGTATCCAGGTTCCTTCCAGCACACCACTTTGTCATCCAAGGGTGAGGTGTCAAATGGTAATGTTACAGGTATAGAAAGAAGGAAGGGATTAAAAACAACAAAAGGAAATGTGCACAAATTGCCTAATGTCACTTCTGCTTATACCTTGTTGGCTAGAATTTACTAACATGACCACACCTAACTCTTAGAGAGAGTGGTAAATGTAGCTTTTGTTCTAGGCAGCCATTCATCCAGCTAATAATTCTATTACTAAGGAACAAAAGAAGGAACGATATTGGGGGAACAGCTAACCATCTCTTTTGTAGCTGGTACTAATGAAACTGGCTCAAGAAGAAATGTTGTTGTTGTTACATGCTGTCGAGTCAGTTCCAACTCATAGCGACCTTATGTACAACAAAACAAAACGTTGCCCAGTCCTGTGCCATCCTCACAATCGTTGTTATGCTTGAGCCCATTGTTGTAGCGACTGTGTCAATCCATCTCATTGAGGATCTTCCTCTTTTTCACTGACCCTCTACTTTACCAAGCACAGTGTCCTTCTCCAGGGACTGATCTCGCCTGATAACACATCCAAAGTATGTGAGACGTAGTCTCGCCATGCTTGCTTCTAAGGAGCATTCTGGTTGTACTTCTTCCAAGACAAATTTGTTCATTCTTTTGGCAGTCCATGGTATATTTAATATTCTTCGCCAACACCACAACTCAAAGGCATCAATTCTTCTTTGGTCTTCCTTATTCATCGCTCAGCTTTCGCATGCATATGAGGCAATGGAAAACACCATGGCTTGGGTCAGGCGCACCTTAGTCTTCAAGGTGACATCTTTGCTTTTTTAACACTTTAAAGAGGTCTTTTGTAGTAGATTTGCCCGATGAAATGCATCTTTTGATTTCTTGACTGCTGCTTCCATGAGTGTTGATTGTGGATCCAAGGAAAATGAAATCCTTGACAACTTCAATCTTTTCTCCATTTATCATGATGTTGCTTACTGGTCCAGTTGTGAGGGTTTTTGTTTTCTTTATGTTGAGGTATAATCCATACTGAAGGCTGTGGTCTTTGATCTTTATCAGTAAGTGTTTCAAGTCCTCTTCACTTTCAGCAAGCAAGGTTGGGTCATCTGCATAATGCAGGTTGTTAGTGAGTCTTCCTCCAATCCTGATGCCCCATTCTTCTTCATATAGTCTAGCTTCTCAGATTATCTGCTCAGCATACAGGTTGAATAGGTATGGTGAAAGGACACAACTCTGATGCGCATCTTTCCTGACTTCAAACCACGCAGTATCCCCTTTTTCTGTTCAAACAACTGCCTCTTGATCTATGTACAGGTTCCTCATGAGCACAATTAAGTATTCTGGAATTCCCATTCTTTGCAATGTTATGCATAAACAAGAAGAAATAGACAATCTGAATAGACCTACAACAAGCAAAAAGATTGAATTGTTAATCAAAAAACAACCTACAAAGAAAAGCCCAGACCCAGATAGCTCCACTGCTGAATTTTATCAAACATTTAAAGAAGAATTAATCAATTCTTCACAAACTCTTGTCTTGTATGACATCTGTGGCAAAGTCATAAAAGGATTATTCATTCTGGGGGAAGCCAAATCCTATGTCATGAAGTAACGCAAGCTATCCTATGGAGAGGACCTAATGGCAAAGAACCAAGGCCTCCAGCCAGAAGCCACAAGAGTGAACTTGGAAGCAAATTCTCCAGTCCCAGTCAAGCCTTCAGATGACTTCATCTCTGGGAACATCTTCATTACAACCTCTTGAGAGACTCTAAGCTAGAACCACCCAGATAAGCCACTCCCAGATTCCAGACCCAGAGAAACTATGAGATAACAAATATTTCTTGTTTTAAGCCAGTAAGTTTTGGGGTAATTATGCAGCAATACACCAATACAGGTTTCAATGTAAATTCAAATCTCTTCATGCAACAGCTTGAGAATCAGAGAAAGCAGAAATGACCAGCTTGATTGAGCAAATTTGGATTTGAATTGGCTGTGTCCTAGCTCCTCATCTGTTTTTAAAAGATGTGGAGCAGCGTTTAGCAGCCCTGGATGCCACTCGGAAGAGAGAAGACCAGTGAGCCATCCTTGCTAGAATATGTTGCTGATATCACATCCTTGAGTAGTCCCAGAAAACAGCTGAACCTGCTGCTGGCCAATTACTAGGAAGAACAGCTCGGTATCAATGAAGCTAACATCAAAATGATAGGTTTTGGCAAACTCTCTTCAGCATCCACATGGATAATGCTGATAATTCTACTCAACAGGTTAACTTGTCCAGTTATCTGGAGAAGCACTGTGGGGCTTAATTACCTTAGCCAATCTATTAGGATGCATTTCTATAGAAATTTAAATATTCCATAGGAACAACATCAAGGTTATTTTATGATAGAGACGAATGATCGGTAGCTTCTGGTCCTCAAATCCCAAGTCAAGGTCATGCTCTATGATGCAGGCTCTTGAGCTCTCCTACCAAGATACCACCTCTGCCTGCTATCTCAAGCAAGGTTCTTAGCCATAAGAATCAGAGAAACATGTTCTCCAGGGGCAGGTAGAATCCTCTGGTAGGCAGGCTTTCTAAAGTACCACCTACCCTCATTTTTCTATACCAACCAAAAACCAAAAACCAAAAACCAATGCCATCGAGTCAATTCCAACTCATAGTGACGCTATAGGACAGAGCAGAACTGTCCCATAGGGTTTCCAACGAGCGCCTGGTGGATTTGAACTGCCAACCTTTTGTTTAGCAGCCATAGCCCTTAACCACTACGCCACCAGGGTTTCCGGTTTTCTGCACCAGAAAGTCCAAAATAAGCTGCTCCTCCCTTGTTGAGAATTACCACCATCATAAGCCCACTGTTACCAGTGAAAATATGTTTAAAAAATCCTCAGGAATTTGGGGGTGAGAAAAGGTTGAAAGCCACTAATATCTCTGAAATAATAATATAAAATACTTGTGTATTAGATATTTTGATTATGGATAAAAACACTGCTGTTTAAAATACAGTTGAGAAAACTGTCCTTCCAATGGGACACTTCAGGTTGTCTTTGGAATAAGATAACCCATGTTTACCTTTTTGCCTTAAGCAACTGGAAACCGGGAGCTTGATTTAATGCTCATTCACAGTAAATGTATTAGCTTAAGGGGTTGTCATATATTCTTTCTACGTGGATTCTTATTTTCTATATGTATGCTGACAGCCTTCGCGTGGTTCACGTTTCTTCTTTTATCATGCGACGGTCACTTTCGGAAGCAGGTAGCATATAAATTACAAAAGAATAAATGAAACTGTCAGGGAGGGTGCCCAGGCTTCCTTTTTGGCCACAGCTATGAAAACATCTTTTCAAAACAAGATGCAGGCAACTACTAGAAGGCTTAGGCACGCGTCCCTTTAAGGAAAGGATGCTTGCAAGCAGCTACCATCAGAGAAATCCTCTCCTCTTTCTCTGCTAACAAGGCTTCAGAACTCTCCACAAAAAGCCTCCTCTCAAGGCTCAAAGGCAAGTCAAGCCCCAGGAAGAAGGTAGCCAGACAGATAAAAGACGCAGGTTGTAAAGCTAATTCCCAGCTCAGGAGCAGAGTTGTGTATCTGGCACTCCCCCTCTTGTTGGAATGACGTGGTTCATTGTGTGGGTTCTATTCCCTCAGGAGAAGAGAGCTTTGAGCCACAAGTCTTCTCTACAGATAAGCATTGTGAGCTTCTCTTCCTACGACAGTACGTTTCTGCCTCTTTAATGCCCCCTCTTCAAAAGCCTATAGAGAAGAAGTGAAAGGGTAGAGTGGGAGTGGGCGCCAGCTGGGTCTGTAAGTTTATATAGCTTTGAAAAAAGAGAAAGAGATGTAGCAAGTATCATAAATGTTCTACTTGTTAAGTCTGAGTGGCCCTTCATGTTGTCGTTGGGTGTCATTGAGTTGTTTTCAGCTTATGGAGACCACATGCCACAGAGCAGAACTTCCCCATTGGGTTTTCTTGGCTATAATCTTTATGAAAGCAGATTGCCAGGTTTTTCTCCTGCGGAACCGCTGGGTGGGTGGGTTCGAACCGCCATCCTTTCAGTTAGCAGCCACGCGCTGAACTGTTGGTGCCACCAGGGCTCCTTTTCATGGTTGCCTATTATATTGTTTTCTATATATTTCGAATGTTTCATAATTAAAAATGTATTTTTAAAATGCCTATAGAGGAAAAATGTCTCAAACAAGGCAAGGAGAATGTGCCTCTGTTGTTGTTATGTGTTAGTTGCCATCGAGTTGAATCCAACTCATGGTGACCCGCATGTGTTGCAGAGTAAAACTGTGCTCCACAGGGTTTTCAAGGCTGTGACCTTTTGGAAGCAGATTGCCAGGCGTGTCTTCCAAGGTGCCTCTGGGTGAGTTCAAACCTCCAACCTTTCAGCTAGTAGTCAAGCGCTTAACGGTTTGTGCCACCCAGGGACTCTTGAATGTGCCTCCAGGATCTTTAAATCAACCATCAAAAGCAGAGACCAAAAAAGGGGGGAGGGGCAAAGATTTTCTTTACAAGAAAATCTACCGGTGGACCAGCTAAGTGGGGAAGGGAACCTGCAGAGCAGCCCCACAGGAGCCAGGTAGCTCATCCCCATCAGCAGCCCTTCCTGGGCTGCAGGGAGCCACAGCTCTCATGAGGAGCATGCTGGTCTCACAATGAGCTTTAAAAATATCTATCCACTCACTGGAAGTTTGATTAATTTGCCAAGTTCTCACCCATGTGTCACAGCGGTGGCAGTGATGTATACAATAGTGACCTGACGGGCACAAGTAAGGCACAATGGGTCTTATTTAACAGGTGGGAAAATTCCAAGCAGAAAAGATAAGAAGCCACAGGCTCTAAAGGCAGATGGCATTATCTGAATCCTGGTTCCAACATCCTTGGACAAGGTTACTTACTCTTCTACTTTGCACATTTTGCAAAAATGTGGTTAATAATCGTACCTGCATTGCATGGTTGTTGAAAGGATGAAATGAGTTAATTCAGATACAGCACTTTGCATAGTTCCTAGCTATAGTAAGTAATAAGTAATACAATAAACTGTAGCTGTGATGATGACGACGATGACCCACGACAATGTTGAAACTTGAAAATGAATAGGTATTCCCCAGGAAGACGAGTGGTAAGAGAACATTTCAGACAAAAGCAACTTGAGGAAAGGCTGAGAAGACAGGAAGATCTTGAGGCTACAGAGAGTCATTTAGAAGGCAAGTATGGAGATGCAGCTCACCAAAACGGGAAGGCGGCAGGCGACGCAGGACCTTAGGTGCCCTGTTAAGGAGGTTAAGTGTAGCTAACACAGCTGTAGACTGTGGACAGCTGTTAAAGAACTATAGGCAGCAGCGAAGAGTTAAAGGGTAAAGTGCTATGTTATTGTTAGTTGGCATCTAGTCAGCTTTGGCTTATGGTCACTCCCTGTGCAACAGAACAAAATATTGCCCAGTCCTGCACCACTGTCATGATTGATGGTGTGCTCAAATCCATTGTTGCGACCACTGTGTATTCTGAGTGCCTTCCAACCTATTTGGTTGTTGTTAGCTGTTATCAAATCGACTCCAACTCATAGCAAGCCTATGTGTGCAGAACAGAACTGTTCTATGGGGTTTTCAAGGCTGTGGGCTTCAGGAAGCAGATCACCAGGCTATCTCCTGAGGCACCTCTGGGTGGGTTTGAGTCACCAACCTTTCAGCTACTAGTTGAACACTTAACTATCTGTGTCACCCAGGGACTACTTTCCAACGTGTGTGTGTGTGTGTGTGTGTATGTGTGTGTATATGTATATCTATATATACACACACATATACATATGTATATATATATCATAATGAAATATGCAAAGACCTGGAGTTAGGAAACTGAAAGGGAAGAACACGTTCGGCATTTCTCAAACTGAAAGAACTGAAAAAGAATTCAAGCCTTGCGTTGAAGTTTCTATGGGCAAAATATTGAATGACTCAGGAAGCATCCAAAGAAGATGGAAGGAATACACAGAGTTATTATACCAAAAAGAATTGGTCAACATTCAATCATTTCAGGAGGTAGCATATGATCAAGAACCGATGGTACTGAAGGTAGAAGTCCAAGTTGCACTGAAGGCATCAGCAAAAAACAAGCCTCCAGGAATTGATGGAATACCAGTTGAGATGTTTCAACAAACGGATGCAACACTGGAAGTGCTCACTGGTCTATGCCAAGAAATTTGGAAGGTTGGCTACCTGGCCAACCAACTGGAAGAGATCCATATTCGTACCCATTCCAAAGAAAGGTGATCCAACAGAATGTAGAAATTATGGAACAATATCATTAATATTACATGCAAGTAAAATTTTGCTGAAAATAATTCAAAAACGGTTGCAGCAGAACATTGATGGGGAACTGCCAGAAATTCAAGCCACATTCAGAAGAAGATGTGGAACAAGGGATATCATTGCTGATTTCATATGGATCTTGGCTGAAAGCAGAGAATACCAGAAAGATGTTTACCTGTGTTTTCTTGACTATGCAAAGGCATTCGACTGTATTGTTGTCGTTGTTGTTAGGTGCAGTCAAGTTGGTTCCAACTCATAGTGATGCTACATACAACTGAAAGAAACATCGCCCAGTCCTGCACAATCCTTAGAATCATCATGCTCAAGCCCACTGTTGCAGCCACTGTGTCAATCCATCTAGTTTAGGGTCTTCTTCTTCTTTGCTGACGCTCTACCAAGCATGATGTCCTTCTCCAGGGACTGGTCCCCCCTGATAACATACCCAAAGTTTGTGAGACATAGTCTCACTATCCTTGCTTCTAAGGAGCATTCTAGCTGTACTTCTTCTAAGACAGATTTGTTCATTCTTTGGGCCGTCCATGGTGTAGTCAATATTATTCGCCAATACCATAACTGAAAGGCGTCAATCCTTCTTCAGTCTTCCTTATTCATTGCCTAGCTTTCACACGCATATGAGGTGATTGAAAACACCATGGCTTGACTCAGGCACACCTTAGTCCTCAAGGTGACATCTTTGCTTTTTAACACTTTAAAGAGATCTTTTGCAGCAGACCTGCCCAATGCAATGTGTCTTTTGATTTCTTGACTGCAGCTTCCATGGATATCGATTGTGGATCCAAGTAAAACGAAATCCTTGACAACTTCAATTTTGTCTTTGTTTATCATGATGTTGCTTATTGGTTCAGTTGTGAGGATTTCTGTTTTCTTTATGTTGAAGTGTAATCCATACTGAAGGCTGTAGTCTTTGATCTTCATCAGTAAGTGCTTCAAGTCCTCTTCACTTCCAGCAAACAAGGTTGTATCATCCGCATAATGCAGGTTGTTAATGAGTCTTCCTCCAATCCTGATGTCCCATTCTTCTTCATATAGTCCAGCTTCTTGGATTGTTTGCTTAGCATACAGATTGAATAAGTATAGTGAGAGGATACAACCCTGACGCACACCTTTCCTGACTTTAAACCACGGAATATCCCTTTGTTCTGTTGGAACAACTGCCTCTTGATCTATGTACAGGTTCCTCATGAGCTCAATTAAGTGTTCTGAATTCCCATTCTTCACAATGTTTTCCATAATTTGTTATGACCCACACAGTCAAATGCCTTTGCATAGTCAATAAGACACAGATAAACATCTTTCTGGTATTCTCCACTTTCAGCCAGGATCCATCTGACATCAGCAATGATATCCCTGGTTCTACATCGTCTTCTGAAACTGGCTTGAACTGCTGGCAGTTCCCTGTCGATATACTGCTGCAGCCGCTTTTGAATGATCTTCAGAAAAATTTTACTTGCATATGATATGAATGATATTGTTCCATAATTTCCGCATTCGGTTGGATCACCTTTCTTTGGAATAGGCATAAATATGGATCTCTTCCAGTCAGCTGGCCAGGTAGCTGTCTTCCAAATTTCTTGGCATAGACAAGAGAGCACTTCCAGAGCTGCATCCACTTGTTGAAACATCTCAACTGGTATTCTGTCAATTCTTGGAGCCGTGTTTTTCTCCAGTGCCTTCAGTGCAGCTTGGACTTCTTCCTTCAGTACCACTGGTTCCTGATCATATGCTACTTCCTGAAATGGCTGAACGTTCACTAGTTCTTTTTGGTATAGTGACTGTGTATTCCTTCCATCTGCTTTTGATGCTTCCTGTGTCATTTAATATTTTCCCCATAGAACCCTTCAATACTGCAGCTCAAGGCTTGAATTGTTTCTTCAGTTCTTTCAGCTTAAGAAATGCCAAGCGTGTTCTCCTCCTTTGGTTTTCTATCTCCAGGTCTTTCCACATGCATCATAATACTTTACTTTGTCTTCTCAAGCTGCTCTTTGAAATCTTCTGTTCAGCTCTTTTACTTCATCATTTCTTCCTTTTGCTTTAGCTACTAGATGTTCAAGAGCAATTGTGGGAGTCTCTTCTGACACCCATTTTGCTCTTTTCGACTGTGTAGATCATGACAGATTTTAGATAACACTGTGAAGAACAGGAATTCCAGAACACTTAATTGTGCTCATGCGGAACCTACCAAGAGGCAGTGGTTCAATCAGAACAAGAGGATACTGTGTAGTTTAAAATCAGGAAAAGTGTGCATCAGGGTTGTATCTTTTCACCATACCTATTCAATCTGTATGCTGAGCAAATAATCTGAGAAAATGGACTATATGAAGAAGAACGGGGCATCAGGGTTGGAGGAAGACTCATTAACAACCTGCATTATGGATTACACCTCAACATAATGAAAACAAAAATCATCACAATTGGACCAGTAAGCAACATCATGATAAACAGAGAAAAGACTGAAGTTGTCAAGGATTTCATTTTACTTAGATCCGCAATCAACACCCATGGAAGCAGCAGTAAAGAAATCAAACAACATACTGCATTGGCAAATATGCTGTAAAAGACTTCCTTAAAATGTTAAAAAACAGAGGACTAAGGTGAGCCTGACCCAAAGCAAGGTCTTTGCAGTCGCCTCATATGCATGCGAAAGCTGGACAATGAGTAAGACTGAAGAAGAATTGATGCCTTTAAACTATGGTGTTGGCAAATAATATTGAATATAGGAATGTCCAAAGAATGAACAAATTTGTCTTGGAAGAAGTATAGCCAGAATGCGCCTCAGAAGCAAGGATGGCGAGACTTTGTCCCACATACTTTGGACATGTTATCAGGAGGGACCAGTCCCTAAAGAAGTACATCTTGCTTGGTAGAGGGTCAGCAAAAAAGAGGAAGACCCTAAACGAGATGGATTGACAAGCTGCTGCAACAATGGGCTCAAACATAGCAGTGATTGTGAGGATGGCGCAGGCTGGTCCGTGTTTTGAACATAAAGTTGCTATGAGCTGGAACCAACTTGACTGCACCTAACAACAACAGCAGTTAAGTTATAATAACTGCAGATTGCTTTTAACTGGTTCAAATTTTTAAAAATTAACAATAGTAGACTTAGAGGTGTGACAAAGTGACTGGTACAAGAACAGCACTCCCATAGCCATCAACCTGAACAAAACAAATGAGGCAACTGTTTTCAGGCAGTAGACAACAGACAGGGCATAACTGTGATTGCAGGGAGAAGGGAAATTCACACAGTCAGTCTCCTTTTCACTCTGGCTCTCTGCCTGGAGGCAGTTTCTCAACCAGAGCGCAGTGATCTTGAGTCCAGGTAGAGCAAGGTGGTCCCACTGAGCTCAGGAGGCAGGTGTCAGACCTTGGGATAGGTAAAGAGGCTGGAATCTGAGGTAGGGCAATAGAGAAGTGGAAACTCTGCAGATAGAGAGCCTCAGAGCCTGTGTCTGGGTTCCCCATGAAATACTTGGTTGAGGCTTGGGTTACCCATGGGCAAGCTGAAATTATACCGGGCTTACCAGAGAGCGGCTGTTATGAGGTTGGGAACATAACAGAGATACTAGGTCTCAGGTGGTGTTGGGAGATGTCAAAAAAAAACTTCATTAATACGCTAGACGTTCAGCTCAGACTCCAGAAAGACCATGCCTTAGGAGTAAGGACCACACCCTAACGTAAGACCTACTTTAGACCAACCCTTAAAAAATCTAAAACCGCCAAAAACTATAAAGATCATAGAATAAAAAATAGGGTCAATGCTAGAGGCCCTAATACACAGCATTAACAGATACAAACTATAACTAACAATACACAAACACCAGAAGATAAGCTAGATAACCGAAACCTTCTAAATATTAAACACTTGTGCTCATCAAAAGGCTTCACCAAAAGAGTAAAAAGAGAACCCACAGACTGGGAAAAAAAATTTGGCTATGACAAATCCGATCAAGGTCTAATCTCTAAAATCTACAGGTAAATCCAACACCTCTACAACAAAAGGACAAATAATCCAATTAAAAATGGGCAAAGGATATGAACAGACACTTCACCAAAGACATTCAAGTGGCTAACAGACACATGAGGAAATGCTCGAGATCACTAGCCATTAGAGAAATGTTAATCAAAACTGCAATGAGATACCATCTTACCCCAGCTTTACTGGCACGAATGAAAAAAAAAAACAGAAAATAACAAATGTTGGAGAGGCTGTGGGGAGATTTGGAACTCTTATGCACTGCTGGTGGGAACACAAAATGGTACAAGCATTTTAGAAAACGATATGGCGCTTCCTTAAAAAGCTAGAAATAGAAATACCATATGATCCAGCAATCCCACTCCTAAGAATATATCCTAAAGAAATAAGAGCCATCACAGGAACAGACATATGCACACCCATGTTTATTGCAGCATTGTTCACAATAGCAAAAAGATGGAAACAACCTAGATGCCCCTCAACAGACGAATGGCTAAACAAACTATGGTACATACACACAACGGAGTACTACGCAACGATAAAGAACAATGATGAACCTGCGAAGCATCTCACAACATGGATGAATCTGGAGCGCATTATGCTAAGTGAAATAAGTCAATCACAAAAGGACAAATATTGTATGAGACTACTACTATGAAAAATCATGAAAAGGTTTACACACAAAAAGAAACAATCTTTGATGGTTTTGAGAGAGGGGAGGGAGGGGAAGGGAAAACACTAAATAGACAATAAATAAGTGGTAACTTTGGTGAAGAGTAAGACAGTACACAATACTGGGGAAATCAGCACAACTTGTCCAAGGCAAGGTCATGGAAGCTCCACAGATACATCCAAACTCCCTGAGGGACTGAATTACTGGTCTGAGGGCTGTGGGGACCATGGTCTCAGGTAACATCTAGCTCAATTGCCATAACATAGTTTATAAAGAAAATGTTCCACATTCTACTTTGGTGAGTAACATCTGGAGTCTTAAAAGCTTGTGAGAGGCCATCTAAGATACTCCACTGGTCTCACCCACCTGGAGCAAGGGAAAATGAAGAAAACCAAAGACACAAGGGAAAGATCAGTCCAAAGGACTAATGGACCACAACTACCACAGCCTCCACGAGACTGAGTCCAGTACAACTAGATGATGCCCAGCTACTACCACCGACTGCTCTGACAGAGATCACAATAGACAGTCCCAGACAGAACTGGAGAAAAACATAGAACAAAATTCTAACTCACAAACAGAAAAAAAAAAAGACCAGGCTTACTGGAGAAACCCCAAAAGTATGGCCCCCAGACACCCTTTTAGGTCAGTAACCAAGTCATTCCTGAGGTTCACCTTTCAGCCAAAGACTGGACAGGCCCATAAAACAAAATGAGACTAAATGGGCACACCAGCCCAGGGGAAGGACGAGAAGACAGGAGGGGACAGGAAATCTGGTAATGGGGAACCCAAGGTTCTGAAGGGGAAAGTGTTGACAAGTCATGGGGTTGGCAACCAATGTCACACAACAATATGTGTATTGTTTAATGAGAAACTAGTTTGCTCTGTAAACTTTCATCTAAAGTACAACTAAAAAAATCCTCAAGTCCTAAAAATATGCACAAAAAAAGACAGTTTGGAGGCTGAGTCTCTGCCAAGTTAGAGGGGCTTGGGTAACACCTGGAGATTTCCACAGATCTGCCTTAACAGAAGTTCACAGTGGTCAGTCAGTAACTGAACTGTCTACTAGCCTACCAGAACAAAAATAAATACTTCCAGGGGAAGATAGCAGAACCCAGAATCTCTATAACACAGCATTCACAATGTTCAGTGTCTAGTCAAATATTAGTAGGCATGCAAAGAAGTAAGAATATTTGACAACGGTCTACAATCAATAGAAACCAATTCCAAGATAGCTTAGAGTCTATGAATTTAGCAGTTAAAGCCTTATTATAAATATAGTAAAGTATGTTCAAAATATTAAAGGAAAATATTTTCTTAATGAGTAAACACATAGGGTATCTCGGCAGAAAACTGGAAACAATAAAAAAAGAACCAAATGAAAATTCTAGAACTCAAAAAATAATTTGAGTTTATATTTGCATGTGTGTATGAGTCAATCACTAGAAATATTCATTTTAGGACATGTACACGTCATTGTCACTAATTACAACATCAGTGAAACTGCAGAAACACAATATCCACCCACCGTTGGAACCACAGTGGCACATACAGTAGGAAGACCTTGACTAATTACCATAGTTTGCCCCACCAGAGACCCAGAGGCTACATGGACCAGCAGATCGAACAATCACTCCCTATTTCATAGCAACCGTTTTCCATGGCAATCAACTCCCCAATCCAACCCCACCACAGCAGCACCCCTTTTCTGAAGTCATTTGGGAAACACAACTCTGAGAGTAATCATGCCATGGTTTGCTATGTCCCATCTTGGACCATTGGAGGTTGGGGGGGGTGGTGGCTGAGAATCAGAATGTGCCTAGGATCACTGAGTGCTGGATGCTAGTTTAGGAAGAGGAAGGAGAGAAGGGAGGGGGAGAAAAAAGGGGTTAGATAATTTTGTGGCATTGTGAATGAGCCCAGCAGTGGCAGCAATCGAGGTTCCACCTCTGCCCAGCACAGATAAGCCAGATTAATGTCTTCTAGAAACTGGAGGTGCTGTGTATGTAACAACCTCTTTCTAGTCTGAGCCTTTGAAGGGGAATATCCCAGGCCTGGGATAAAGCGAAGAAGGCTAAGAATGCTTTGCCAACCATGACAAATACAAGCCGGCAAAGATCTTTATATTGTTGAGTGACAAAACAGGATAGAAAAAAGCAAACGGACCACATAAAATATCTAATGCAAAATGAAAGTAGCATCGCCTGGAAGACTGGGCAAAAAAGACTCTTATTATAAAAATATTTAATTTATGACAAGAAGCAGAAGAGAGTTTAATAAATGATGTACAAGTAGTTCCCAATAAGACAAAGGTTCGGTTCGGGGGAGAATGAAAAAACATGGCCTCAGTAAAACAGGAAAAAGGAGCCACAAGGAGAACATACTCTAAGAACACAGCTGCAACAAAAAGGGGGATGGCTGGAAACAACCCCAATATGCATCCAGAGTAGAGTGGATAAATAAATTGAGGTATACTCTTATACAATGGAACCCTACATATTCATGAAAATTAATGAACTTCAGCCACCCTCAAAACAGGGCTGAGTCTCTCAAACATAGTATTGAGGAAAAGAAGCTGGATACAAAAGAATATATATGGTTCAGTGGATGAATGGATGAACAAAATATGGTATATCCATACAATGAAATATTCTTCAGCCATAAAGAAAAATGAGGAAAGATTAGTCCAAAGGAGTAATGGCCCACAACTACCATGGCCTCTACCAAACTGAGTCCAGTACAAGTAGATGGTGCCCAGCTACCAACACTGACTGCTCTGACCGGGATCACAACAGAGGGTCCTGGACAGAGCTGGAGGAAATTGTAGAACAAAATTCTAACTCACAAAAAAAGACCACACTTACTGGTCTGACAGAGATTGGAGAAACCCCGAGAGTATGGCCCCCAGACATCCTTTTAGCTCAGTAATGAAGTCGCTCCCAAGATTCACCCTTCAGTCAAAGATGAGACAGCCCCATAAAACAAAACGAGACTAAAGGGGCACATCAGCCCAGGGGCAAGGACTAGAAGGCAGGAGGGGACAGGAAAGCTGGTAATAGGGAACCCAAGGTCAAGAAGGGAGAGTGTTGACATGTTGTGGGGTTGTTAACCATTGTCATAAAACAATATGTGTACTTACTGTTTAATGACAATCTATTTGTTCTGTAAACCTTCATCTAAAGTACAATAAAAAAAAAGTTGAGAATATAAAAAAAATGAAGCTCTGATACATGTTATGACATGGGTGAACCTTGAAAATATAATGCTGAGTGAAGTAAGTCAGACACAAAAGGACAAATATTGTATGATTCCACTTATATAAAATATCTAGAATAGGCAAATGCAGAGAGATAAAAGTTTATTAGTGGTTACAGGGGCTGGTGGTTACCAGCGGAATGGGAAGTTAATGCTTAAGGGGCACTGAGTTTGTTTGGGTTGATGAAAAACTTTTGGAAATAAATAGCAGTGTTGGTTATACAACGTGGAGAATGTAATTAATGCCATGGAATTGTACACTCAAAAATGGTCACAATTACAGATTTTTTGTTATATATAGTTTATCACAATAAAATTTTTTAAAACTCAATCAACCATAAAAAAATTATACATGTGGTGTGATTCCATTTATATAAAGAGAAAACATGAACACAATCAAGCATGGCATTAAGTCAATGTAGTGGTTACCTTTGAGGAAAAGATATTAGAAGAGGAGTCGTGTGGGCTTTGGGGTGCTAGCAATATTCTATTCCTTAACTCAGGTGGTAGTTATAAGAGTGCTCACTTTTGATACAAACTGAGCTGTTCATTAATACTTTTTTATATTATACTTCAACCAAAAGTTTCAAAAGGGGGTGAAGGGAGAGGTACTGAAATAAAATTAGGCTACGAAGAAATGGAAAATGCAGTCTGTAATAAAAATCTGCTTTAGAGACAATAAAGAAATTTTATTTTTAAAATGGCTGCAGACAAGAGTAGCAGGATACAAGATAAACATTCAAAAATCAGTTGGATTCCTATACACCAGTAAGGAGAACGATGAAAAGGAAATCAGGAAATCAATACCATTTTCAATAGCCCCTAAAAACATCAACTACTTAGGAATAGATCTGACCAGGGATGTAAAAGACCTATACAAAGAAAACTACAAAATACTACTGCATGAAACCCAAAGGGATCTACATAAATGGAAAAACATACCATGCTCATGGATAGGCAGACTCAACATTGTGAAAATGACAATTCT